>NC_090265.1:943996204-944597204 GCF_040414725.1 Anabrus simplex | reverse complement strand
TTTTATTCCTGAAATTGACTTAATGTATCGAACGTTTTCTTTGCTTTAAATTCTAGAGTTACAAGCACATGAATGGCAAATTTAGTCGTTTTAAAATTTAGTAGTTCTTTGATGGGTTTCTGTTAAAGTCAGTCGTAATTAAACAGACAATAGGCGTATATTATTATTATTATTATTATTATTATTATTATTATTATTATTATTATTATTATTATCAATGAAATAGAACTTCCTATAACATTCTCCCGCTTATTACGTTATCCTGGGAAATACATTCTTTTAGCCAGTCCCACGACATTTCCTGTTCGAAGCCATTATAAAATATCCCGTTCCCCTTTAATACGCTCATTTTTGAGGGAATATTCTTCGGTTAAGTTTTAGCGAAGTTCAGAAAAGGAAAATTTTTACTCCCTCGTCGCAAGTGTACTTACAGACCTGAAGAAAATTGTAAACTTTACTTGAAGTTAGAGAGAATGTTGATATTCATCTCTGCAATAGCTTATTTTTATCTCGTCACCAATGTAGAAATTATGGACAATGACGTGAGAGAAGTAACCTTTTCGTCATTGCTTTCATGGTCAGTTCTAAGACTGCCTTTCAATTGCGTACAATGTATTGAGGATTGTCCGCGATTGTATGCGTGAAAAGAAAACCGTTTTATTTATCGGTAAAATCAGAATTTTTTCGAAATCTCTATAAAACCCTAATCTTAACCAGATAAAGCTCGCTGATTGGATATTAGTTCCATAGTATACGTTAAGAATGGTATTATAAAATTGTGATTCCTTATGGGATAAATCACAAATTTGGGAAAATCTCTATGAAAACACTAATCTTAAGTAGAAACAGCGGGCTGATTCATTATGAAGTCCGTTGTCTACGGTTATAGGGCCCGGATGTTGATGGAGTAATAGGGTAGAATGCAAACTTACTAAAGCGAGTAACAAGTAAAGTCGGTAATGTTATGAGGTTTGCATAAACATTAGGGATGAACCCCTCACAACTGAGCTTCATGTGGAATGACGTTCAGGCACCCTGGTACGGGTTAAGGCCATTAGTAGTTTAACAGACTATATTATTATTATTATTATTATTATTATTATTATTATTATTATTATTATTATTATTATTATTATTATTATTATTATACCGGGAGGTACACCTCAACACCGCCCATTCAATACAAGCGCCTCGAAGAACTCCATCTATCAAACAAAACCTGAAAGTGCTACCGAATGAAGTTGGGACATTAATCAGAAGATGTCACTACTGGATAATTGAGAAGTTTGTCATTTCTAAGTTTCCTAAACTGATTGGATTTGTTTTGGTGTACATCAAGAAGTTTGAACTTGTCTCCATAGATGTCTCTACAAAAACTGAGGGCACGCACTCTGGTGCAAGGTGGAATAATTTGTTATTGAAAGAAATTTTGTGTTTATGGGTTTTCTGAAGTAAATTATTATTAATTTAAAAAATATATATATTTCAAGGTTTGAAACGCTCCCTTCTCTTCCCGTCAGATTTGTTGTCTGGCCAATTAAAATGTTTCTGTATTTATTTTTCAGCCTATCACAGGCTTCTTGTTGGTTTTTGAGTGTAACTTTTGATTCTGCCAATCAAATTGAGAGGGTATGTCCTGATTAAGGCTGAACCCCTAATGTTTATGCACACCTCATAACATTACCGTTGTGCAGGTAGACTCTACTTGTTACTCGCTTCACTAAGTTTGCATTCTAACCTATTAATGCATAAATATCCAGGCCCTATGATAACGGTATTACGAAATAGTGATTTGATCACGGCAGCCGTGACGTCAGGAGGATGTAATACAATATGTATCTACAATATGGTGTACTGTACTTTGTTTAACTGCTGTATTTCAATAAAGTGATACGTCATTTCCAATGAGGAACAATTTATGAAATTATATTGCTTAGTTTCTTGCCGCTTAATGCGGTGTACCGTTTAAAATCTGATATTCATTCAATCTATTGGAAATGGTCTTAACGAGGTTTAACTGTGTTGTTATTCAGTTGATCTTTAAATGGTTGTTTGTAGACAAAATAATGTTAAAATTGCTCGCGCCTGAGACTCAAACCTGAATCCTCTCTTTCTTCTAGATAATTGGCTCATTTCGAATCAATTTAAATGAAAGACAAAACCAGACTAGAAAATATTTTCCATACACGGACCCTTTACTGTACCTAGTTCTTCACAGACAGCCATCAGAAAATATCCGTTCATATTTGTGACACAATTTTCCTTTGTTACAGGTAAGAGAAAGTTGCAACCAAACGAGTTCATCGAACACTTACGAGTACCCACCGCTTAGCCACACAGGTAAGGATATCAGAGTTTTTAGTGAAGATTGTGAAGTACTGTACGTCAAATAAGTAGAGAATAATCATTAGAAGAATATCACTTTGGCACATGAAATACCGTTGTCATCCACTTCTTGTTAAAAATTTTTCCATGCCCTCATTGGGACGCAGTCTGTCAGCCATTGGTATTCGGTTAAAAAGGTAATAGGATCGATCCTGATTTATATCGGTTGCATTTAAGGGTGCTTAAAGTCTAGAGCTCTGTCACAACTGAGCTTCATGTGGAACGACGTTCAGGCACCCTGGTATGGGTTAAGACCATTAGTAGTTTAACAGACTATATTATTATTATTATTATTATTATTATTATTATTATTATTATTATTATTATTATTATTATTATTATTATTATTATTATTATTATTATTATTATTATTATTTCACCGGGAGGTACACCTCAACTCCGCTCATTCAAAAGAAGCGCCTTAAAGAACTCTATCAAACAAAACGTGAAACTGCTGCTGAATGAAGTTGGAACATTAATCACAAGATGTCACTACTGGATAATTGAGAAGTTTGTCATTTCTAAGTTTCCCAAACTGAGTGGATTTGCTTTGGTGTACATCAAGAAGTTTGAACTTTTCTCCATAGATGTCTCTACAAAAACTGAGGTCACGCACTCTGGTGCAAGGTGGAATAATTTGTTATTGAAGGAAATTGTGTGTTTATGGGATTCCTCAAATAAATTAACTTTAATTTTTTAAATATATATTTCAAGGTTTGCAACACTCCCTTCTCTTCCCGTCAGCTTTGGTGTCTGGCCAATAAAAATGTTTCTGTATTTATTTCTCAGCCTATCACAGGCTTCTTGTTGGTTTTGGGGTGTAACTCTCACTCTTCGTCAGACAGTTCATCAGCCAAGGTAATGGCCACCAGTCATATTTCTTTGTAGCTACCTCCGCAGACTTACACGAGGGGAAGGTTCAAATTTCTAACTATGTAACGACCTGTTTTTTAAAATGAAAATTTTTCCGACTAATGTAAAATTTCATAAAATGGTATATTGTAAATCGGCGATAGAGAGTGCGTTACCCTCCCAAGTTCCCCTTCAACTTAGTTTGAGGTGACTATGATTTTTTTTTGTTAAGGGCTTTACGTCGCACAGACACGGATAGGTCTTACGGCGACGATGGGATAAGAAAGGCCTAGGATTTGGAAGGAAGCGGCCGTGGCCTTAATTAAGGTACAGCCCCAGCATTTGCCTGGTGGGAAAATGGGAAACCACGGAAAACCATCTTTAGGGCTGCCGATAATAGGATTCGAACCTACTATCTCTCGGATGCAAGCTCACAGCCGCGCGCCTCTGCGCGCACGGCCAACTCGCCCGGTGACTATGATTTTGTAACCTTTTCTCTTTTCTGTAAAGTGTTAAATTAACCTCCATTCTAGTCACCTGAGTAGCTTGGGATTAGCCTCTGCATCATCGGGCCGAGAGCCAAATTAGGATTTTTAATTTTGTAGGAGTGCAAGTGTACGCCTCAATTCATTTTGTGTTCGGGTCATTAATTTAACCTGTTCTTCTTTCCACGAAGGCCCAGTAGTTCGGGTAATAGATACCCCTGTGTACAAATTGTAGATGATAGGTTGGGCCTAGAGAGGCCGGAAGGTGTTAGATTTTGTGTAATATTGCCTTGAGTAGGCGGTAAGAAATTGGGATCGCAGTCTCCTTGGTTAATGTTGGAGAGCATGTAAGCTCTTTTCTGAGATTGTGAATTTCCTGTAGTATTGAGGGGTACCTCTGAAAGGCTATAGATTTGTAACCTTTGGAGCAAAGCGCTCTTGAATTTGGGAGATTTCTGTCCTTGTCTAAATAATACCACTTTTGCGAAATTGTAAATTTGTAAACTAGGAGCTTAAAGCTCAAAATTGTTAAATTTCCTACTCCGCGGTTCTCTATTTTAATATCCAAATTGGTCATTGTTATTTCACTAAGTGAAAAGTTGTTAAGATTGTTTTTTGAAAAGAAATATAACCTATGTTAAAGTTTTAACTTAATCTTTGATGTAGTAGAGAGACCCATTCCCACCAGCACCTTCTTTCACCTCTTTCTGCTCCACGGATTCTCCGTAACAATTATTATTATTATTATTATTATTATTATTATTATTATTATTATTATTATTATTATTATTATTATAGCCCGGAAGTTAGGCAAAATTCCTTCTTTATCTTGGTGGATATGTCGAAGTGTAACATAGAGACAAACATGCTTCCGTACGTTTGGGAATGGTAGGTCCAGTTACTATTTTGCCTTTTTGCCTATTTTAGCTTCCGTGGCCTATTTGATTGTTTAATACATTTTTTGTCTTTTTTAAGTTGTTTTGGTTATTTTCTGGTGTTATTTATGTATTGTAATTGGCGAATGGAAAGAAGAAATACATAATTTCAATGTACTATATTAATAATAAAGAAAACCTTCATTTATACTTAATAGGTAAAAGAAACATTTACATAAACGATAATTTCATATTACACAAATCTCTTTGGTCGAGAGTGTTGCCAGGTCCCGTCCTTGCTGCGTAAAATTAAGTGCTGGTGGTGATTATTGTTTTACGGGGAAGAGCAACGTGGTAACCATCCTCTACTAACGCTAATCAGAAGGAAAATGGAAGAGGTCCCATATTTCGAAAAATGAAGGTATCGGATAAAGAAAGGGAAGACCACAAATAGAGTGAAAATGAAAGACTCCCTAGCCCTAGCAAATCAAATACCGTCGAGGTCGGAAAAGAACAAGAGTTGACCAAGGGTTGACCTGCAGGAGAGGTAAGAGCGAGGAACCTGACACACATAAATAGAAGCAACGCAAGACTCGGCTAGAGGAACCGTGGTGGCCAACCCAAACTTCATAGATCGCCTTTCAGCTACCACCTCTTACGACAGACAGGGTACACCACTGACGCTCTTCTATCACCCCCGCCCACAGGAGGATGTAAGATTAAGTACTAAAATATGATGCAGATGTGTGTTACGTAGCTTACGTTAAAGCAACTTTATTATTTGAGTGCCCATTTTTGTCATTATAAAAGCTTATTTCCTAACAGTAAAGTGCTTATTTTCCTGCTTATTTTAGCAAAAACAATTACCTGAAATTCCGGGCTTTAATAATAATAATAATAATAATAATAATAATAATAATAATAATAATAATAATAATAATAATAATAAATAAATAAATAAATAAATAAATAAATAAATAATAATAATTTATTTCTGCCAGGCAGCACTTTTCTATTGGCCGCATTCTGTGCAAATTGAACAATACTTGTTAAATTTTTAACTCCCTTATCTTACAATATTTTTTTAAATCTGCTCATAGTTTTTTGATAATTACAAACATTTTGTCTCCCTAGTACAATATTGGACAAACATGGAAAACGAAGTAAGGAATAAGTTTACTTGCCGTTCACTTTCTTCTTTACCTGCTATTTTCCTATAAAGGGAATTACTTCGTGTTTCAATATCCCTTATTTACCGTAGGAATTATCCTCTTTAGTTGTAGTGGCTAGTGTGTAAACAAATTCCAATATACGTTTAAAACCGCTTAGCTGCATTCATGGTAGCCTCACATAAAAGCAGCCACGGATCGAATCCAGGCCAATATACGTGTCATTTTCATAATTAAATATTGCATTTCTGTGGGTTGTGGACAAGTACTGCCCTAAATGTCGTCACTTATTATCCTAATATTATTTTCTCCATACTTCTCCACACCTATATCTCTACCGGATTTCGAAATAAAGCATTTCCCTTTTAGTTCCAATGCCCGTAAAACCGAACCTGTTATATTCGTGTATTTCCCACAACTTTCAAATATTTAATTATAATTTATATAATGTGGAATTGTCTCTTAATTATTAACTATAGTATATTCTAGTCTATGAATGCTTACTCCTGAAGGTATTTAGGAGTATTCAGTTTAAACTTGATGTCAAAAAACACCAAAATACCTTCTGGACACCTGCCACAGTCGTGGCTGAGAATCTCCCGAAGGAGACAAGTAGACTATGGTTTATATAAGCTAGACTGAACTGATTATCTGTGCAACAACAATAGTATTAATATGAAATATACAATTAATTGCTTTGTCTGTGATACAATAAACAATATTCTGTAACTGTATTACTGCATATCATCCTTCATATACCGAGATCGATTGCTGCGGTCGCTTCTTAAGTACGGCCAGTATTCAGTATTCAGGAGATAGTGGGTTCGAACCCCACCGTCAGCAGGGCTTAAGATGGTTTTCTGTGGTTTCACATTTTTACACCACGCGAATGCTGGGGCTAGTACCTTAATTAAGGCCATGGCCGCTTCTTTCCCACTCAAGTCCTTTCGTGTACCGTCGTCGCCGTAAGACCCATCTGTATCCGTGCGAGGTAAAACAACTTGAAAAAAAAGAAAGAAGCATCCTTGATATTTCGAACGCTTTTTTGTAGTGTATATATTATTTATTTTATGGTATAAGAATGAATGCACGATGTGTACCCATGATGTTGACGGTCGAAAATCCGTAACCCCGCGCTGTACAGTAGCTTGACGTGAAGATGTCACGCAAGGACAAGTGAGACGGAGTTTGACTCGAGTTGGCGAGTTATATAAAAACATCATATAAATTAAAACGTGACTGTGAATAAAAAATTGATGGTTTTTCAAACGGAAAATTTGACGATTCTTAATGTACTTCACAAAATTGTATTTTCCTAATACATGACTAATAAGCAGGTAAAATCCTGTAGTAGTATACATAGGGACTAAACTCAATAGGGGATCGAATAACACTACAAGTTGATACGAATGACACAGCTGTGGCAGCGCCACAAACTCCAGCCTTCCTGCTGGCCTTTAGTAAAAAAAAATAAAAGTGAACTAACGACATTGTAAAAAAATCATACATATCTTACCTTTCACATCATACCGTTGTTCAATAAACTGTTAGCAACAAAAAAATTCTTACCTATTGTTATTTTGCTTTACGTCGCACCGACACAGATAGGTCGTATGGCGACGAAGCTAAGAATTTTGCAAATGCAAATTTAGATAAATAATTAAATTGATGTGAAAATTTCAACTTGTTTATTATTTGCAATTACAATATTCGACGGACGCTTCAAGTGTTCTTGCACTCGAGCTGTTCACAACCTGGGAAACGTGGTTCAGCCAATAGATCAGATGTATTATATATCTTACTTCAATGAATTAAAGAACCAATTTTATTATCCACGTGGAGTTGACTGACACAGCGAGCAATTGGCAGCGTTAGGGGAAAACTATTCTCCTCCGAATAACTTTATTACAGTTGTATGTAAGTTTTGTTTTAAAATAGACTAGTCTGAGCACCAGATATGCAATAAGCTCATGTCACTCAGCTGATCTATATATTAAAAAAAATATGAAAATTAAAGTCACTCAGTCCAGCCATTCTATTCGGACGATTTCCTTCATTTCCTTTTAACTGAAAGGTATTCATGCACATATTTGTCGTCAGATACAATAAATCACTTAACTTCCGCCTTCCTCAAATTATTTGATGTTTTCAATTTTTTGTCTCTTTGAAGCAATCATATCTTCGGTTCTAATTGAGACATGGAGTTCGTTTTGGTGTAAGAACACTCATTGGATCGAGCTCTTTCATTTCTGCTCTTAAGTATTCAAATCGGCTGATTCTGACGAAAGTTATGAGTGCACATTCAATTTGACGTCTCATTTCTTCAACATTTTTTGTCATTGAAGCAATCATATCTTTTGTTCTAATTGAGGTACCCAGTTCGTTTTTGTATAAAAACACTCAGTGGATCAAACGCTTACTTTTGATGTATTAATTACTTAAATTGGTAGATTCTGAGAAAAAGTATGAGTATATTTGTCTCCATGATGAAGATCTTTGAAGGACTTTTTAACAGTTCGGCGTGTAGTGTTGTTCCAAGGAAAGTTTAATTCAGTTTCTTTGTGTGATGTATTTTCAAGTATTTTTGTAGTGTATATATTATTTATTTTATGGTATAAGAATGAATGCACGATGTGTACCCATGATGTTGACGGTCGAAAATCCGTAACCCCGCGCTGTACAGTAGCGGTCGCTGTGCAGGCCAGAGCCCTTTCAAGGGTGTTAAGTGCCGTGGGGTTTTATATAACACAGTGAAGAATCCATTGCACATGCACATTCATAGAAAATCGAAATTAAAATACGATTAATTTAATGTTGTAAATTATCAGATATTATGTGGATATAATTGTCTTGTAGTATGTTCTAGTGTTCGGTTATATTAAAGTTGAAGAAATTGGCTTAAATTTGATTTTGTCATTAATTATTTTACTTGCGGCATCTCTCCCGAGCAAAGTCGGCATCTATACCGGAATCCAGGGAGAGACGCCGCAGATGCAACAATTCCTTTGTTTCCTCCTTTCTCCCATTTACTTTCAATTACCAATATTTTGTTCATCCCTGATTAAATGTACATGTTTTCAAATTATGCTCGATGAATTTGCAACAATTTTTAAAGTAAATATACCGAGATATAACAAAAGACATAAAAAGTGCGCAACTCTCCCGGAATTACCCTACGGTGTTGTTCGCTACTATCCTCACGGATGTATTTGCAAAGTTTCGAGTTAATGAAATAAAGCACATGATGCCTGAATGTTGTCCCGCAGGAGTTATGTAATGTTCCAGTAAATATACAGACACGAGACTGGCGTATTTGAGCACCTTCAAATACCACCGGACAGAGCCAGGAAAGAACCTGCCAAGTTGGCCTCGGAAAGTCAGCGCTTCTACCATCTGAGCCACTAAGCCCGGAGGAACAATTATAATTCCGAAGGGAATGTGTAGTAGAGTTACAAGGGAGAGGAACCAAGTCGAAAAAACGCAAAAAAAAATAATATGTATATATTAATGAGAATTAGTCTAAAATTATGTCTTCTCTCCTTGCTCTCCAGCCTTCCTCGAAAATAAAACTCCACAAACTGCTAAATCCGACTTAGATATGGTTTTGTCAGGAAAATTCGATTAAGTGCATTTCACGCTTTTTGCTCGTACACTTTAACACGTCTCGGAACAATCTGCACAAACAGAATGCGTTTAAATCCTTCACTGATCATGTTTGTCTAATCCTTGTCCCGTTTACCTGGGGTTCGGGTATGAATTGAGATAAATCTTTACGGTGAAGTTTTACGACCGGATGCCCGAAAGCCTGCAGATTACGAGGAGCCGTGTGGTCAGCACGACGCATCCTTCCGGCCGTTATTCTGGGCTTCCGAGACCGGGGCCGCTATGTCACCGTCAGATAGATTCTCAGTTTCAATCAAGTAGGCTGAGTGGACCTCGAACCAGCCCTCAGGTCGAGAGAAAAACCCTGACCTGGGCGGGAATAGAACCCGGAGCCTCCGAGCGAGAGGCAGGCACGCTATCCCTACACCACGGGACCCTCGTGTTATATAATGGAAACATCGAAATCATAATGAATATACAGTAATTCTGTCCTGACACAGTAATTTGGAAATATGTCTAAGGCGGGATTCTTGAATCAAAAACTGATGTTTATCCTCTTACAAGTTTTTACAGATTGTTTCTTAAAACTTTGTTCTCTAGCAATTTTGCTGCAACAGTCGTTATATGTAGAGCAAGATTCATGCAGTCACTGTTTGTAACTCAAACACTGGATACAGTAATCCTTTTTTGGATATCATTTTGACTTCGGTGATTATTGAAGTAGCTATACCTGCTGGACCCAGAAAGCCCTTTTCCAGATTTCGTGACTGCATTCTAAGTTTCAGTGTTCGTTCCGGAATTCTGTAGTATCATTCTGCCTCCCTGATCAGTATTTCCTTGGCTTTCAGTCTTTTAAGAGCCTCTCTTAAATTTTCCTGTGTCCATTGAGGTCTTTTAACAGTACCCTTACTTTTATCCTGAGCAGGCATGTCGCAAATTTTTATTGCTGAAAATAATATAGTTTTATATAATAAAATAATGTTACCAATGAAATTAATAAAAATAGATTATGTATATCAAGAATCGTGAGACGATACAATATTCGAATAAAATACCGGCACACTCTGAATAGTATTGAATGTTTCCAGATCGCTTGTAGAATCTGATAGCATTGAGGCATCTCAGCCGGATTGTTGTGCGGCAACTCTCCCAACTATCAGGGAGAGACGCCGCACCCTCCTGTTGTCATACCTCAAGGCTATCATGGCCCAAAATTAGCTTACTCTCAACTAAAGTTATGTTTCTGACGTCCAATGTACTAAAAACGTCTGATTTAAGCATTTGAAGCGAACTTAATATACAATAAATTAACACACGCAAAAACTTTGTCAGGAGGAAACATGTACTCGCCTCATGATATCGGCTATAATTGGCGTAATACACGAGCAAATTTCGTCACACTCGCAGACAGTTGTTCTTCCTTAGAAACTGAAAAACCACACACATTGCCATCTAGCTGTAACGATGGGAACCTTTAGCTACAGTGTATGCGGCATCTCTACCGGGGCGGCATCTGTCCCGGATTTACCTTACTTAGTATATTGCGGGCGGAGCCAGCGGAAAACTGCTAGTTTATACTAAAGCATTCTTAAATGGCGAGGGAATCGAACAGTAGGGTTACGGGCTGGTTTCATTTTGAGGAGAAACTTCAGGCAATCCGGTGTCTCTCAAGACGACGGGCAATTGTACGCTTATGGTTGCTAGCTTGCGCATATAATAATGTGATCCTCCTAACAGGGAATGAAAATTTTAAAGATCGCTTACCCAACATATTAAATTCCTGGAAATATATGATTTCAAAGTTTTTAAGTTGGTATTGTGTTGAATGTGCCTATTCTCCCGTGTCATGTCACTAATCAAACGACCTATTGTTCGTGTCGAACACGGCCGTAATTCACGCTCCAGTATCCCATTGTCTGCGTTCTTCCTCTCCCCCCCCCCCTCCTTTCCTTGTCTTTCTTGGCTGCTATTGTTCCCTCCATTCAGTTTACTTTCTATATTTCTTTGAACTTGATACGTTGGAGTGCTTTAAGTCGTTTCCCCCTTGTTATGTTCTTAGTTGTACTTCGTATCGACTACTCTGATTTCTACCTATCCTTAAATATTGCAACTGTATGAATGGTAATTCTTTCTATGTTGGGAAATGGGTAGAACAAGTGGCAGTAGAGTAGTTCAATTGTTGCTGTTTCACTTTAGGTGCTAAAGATATCGTCATCGTCTGGGGAAGAAAGAAAGAAGTTCTTTGCATTATTTTGACGTAGTATGGAACTAATTATGATAATTGAAAAAGCTGCTTCAGCAACTAAGTACTGAGGCACTATTTAAGAACGTTTCTCGAGTGTACCAATAAAGAGAAATCCAACAGAAGCCTTATTTCCCTGGTTGAATGTTTCGGACGATAGAAATACGTAACTAACTAACTAATTAACTGACTGACCGACTAAATAAAACAAAATTGTGTGTTTATAAAACAAATTTTATAATAATAATAATAATAATAATAATAATAATAATAATAATAATAATAATAATAATGTTGTAGGCTTTATCATCCACTAACTACTTTTACGGTTTACAGAGACGCCGAGGTGCTGGAATGTGGTCCCTCAGGAGTTATTTTACGTGCTAGCAAAACTACCGACACGAGGCTGACATATTTGAATATCTTCTGACACCACCGGACTGAGTCAGGATCGAACCTGCCAAGTTGCGGTCAGAAGGCCAGCTCGGCAATCAACCTTTCTTCCCAGCAACCAGATTGGTTTCACTCAAAATTATTTTCTTCGCGATTTCACATTATTCAGCTGGACCGATTGGCTCATATGGTATATTTACCAATTACATTATTATTATTATTATTATTATTATTATTATTATTATTATTATTATTATTATTAAAATGCACATAGAGGACAGCCGCTGATTGCACAATTCAATAATGATAATATCATTATGTGTTCAACGTGTTTCTTTCAACTACTGTAGTCCACTACTTCGTTAAAATATACAGTAGTATCAGAAATTGCCCCTTGAAACGGGTTCTTTGGTGTGTTGGTTGATTTACTACGCAGGTCCCTCAGATTGTTATGCCAAATGACTGCTGCGCAATCGAACCCTCTATCTTAACTATAAACGGTGAACACCATGTACTAGACCTAAAATAAAGCTCATGCTTAGTGTCATATTACATACTTTTCTTTCATCATCACCCTCCCTTGTTGTTTGTGTGGGGAAGAGGGTGTGGTGTACACGCTCAAATTTAGGGCTTGATCTTGCTGGGTCCCGTGATAACCGGTTCTAGGTAAATAAATTGAGCAAAGTTTACCTGCGTCTGATCGAAGATACCTAAATTGAGCAATTATTAAAAAAAAAGTAAATGCGCAAGTTGATTAAAACATATTCGTAAATTGGGGTGGATGTTGATTGCTGTAATGCTCTCTGTGCGAACATACCTGCTTTTCTTCTATGTAGAACGTACAGATGACTCAGAGACACTACCGCATGCCTACGAACAAAGTAAACTTCATGTTAATTGTGTGTGAAGTCAACATGGAATTCATAAGCGACGAGAGAAGGCAAATCCAAAAATATAATAATAATAATAATAATAATAATAATAATAATAATAATAATAATAATAATAATAATAATAATAATAATAATAATAATAATATTTGTTTTACTTCCCGCTAACTACTTTTACAGTTTTGGGTACGCCAAGATGCCTGAATGTTGTCCCGCAGGAGTTATGTAATGTTCCAGTAAATATACCGACACGAGACTGGCGTATTTGAGCACCTTCAAATACCACCGGACAGAGCGAAGAACCTGCCAAGTTGGCCTCAGAAAGTCAGCGCTTCTACCATCTGAGCCACTAACCCCGGAAGAACAATTATAATTCCGAAGGGAATGTGTAGTAGAGTTACAACGGCGAGGAACCAAGTCGAAAAAACGCAAAAGCACAAGCAGAATGCGTTTAAATCCTTCACTGATCATGTTTGTCCAATCCTTGTCCCGTTTACCTAGGGTTCGGGTATGAATTGAGATAAATCTTTACGGTGAAGTTTTACGGCCGGATGCCCTTCCTGACGTCAACCTCATCAAACGAATTAATGATATGAAATAAATGACAGGACATATGATAGTAGGAAGGGAGAGGGTGAAACCCGGTGCCGGTACATACCCTACTCCTGTCGAGGGGTTAACGTCTCCATCCGACGGACGAATCTCCATCAACAGCTTCATATATGCCCTGTGGAGAGGTTTGGTAGTTAATCCATAATTTTTGCACGCTATGTCCTTACTGATCATCCATGTCTAGTATAAAGGTCCATTCAGCAGTGACTTTTCTAGTGTTCTAAAACGTTGTATCTGGTTGACGAACAACTATGAGAAATGTTATGAGTAGAGGAAAAAGGCGGTGCAGTTAACTGTGTATCTGTTTATTCTCGGATTTGCCATGTCTCTCTCTTTTTTGTTCTGTTTTTGCTAGTTGCTTTACGACGCACCGACACAGATAGGTTTTATGGGACGATGGGACAGGAAAGGGCTAGGAGTGGGAAGGAAGCGATCTTGGCCTTAATTAAGATACAGCCCCAGCATTTGCCTGGTGTGAAAATGGGAGACCACGGGAAACCATCTTCAGGGCTGCCGGCAGTGGTGTTCGAACCCACTATCTCCCGAGTACTGGATACTGGCCGCACTTAAGCGACTGCAGCTATCGAGCTCGGTTCATGCCTCTCTGACCAAGATACAAAGTCCCAATTGTTTTAGATACATACACAGGCCAAAACAGGAACAAACATGGTGTGGCTCTTCTTTTGTACGTTGTGCAAACCACCCTTTTCCAGGAAATAGGACAGAAGTTTTTGGAGAGTGGAGAGACGCACACACACACACACGCATACGCACGTTTGGAAGTAAAATCAATGTGCAGCGCCATACGAATGTTAATATATCATTGTGTTGCTGGCAGTATTTCAAATTGCTCAATCAAAAAGGCTTTGGAATAAGGAATATGATCCCTGCATTGTAAGAGAATTAAAAATACTTCGACTTTTCTATTTCTATTTCTGGTTAAAACACATCAAAAATTGTAATAGTGATACTGCTAACTGTTCAAAAGAGCTGTCAAAGGCAAACATAAATCAATCGCCAATAAGAACTGCAAAGAATAATCATATCCTGGTATTATTTGTGAAGAGTTACATGGTTAGAACAATAATCTGCCAACATCTCACAGTATGACGTAAACATTTCTACAACCTACTGTTGAGGATAGTGGAAGTGATTATTGTTAAGATGATTCGTAGGAAGACTGATTGTGTGTATCGTTTTACTATCAAGAAAAGTACCTATCGAGCGGCGTACCGCAGGCAGTCTGTGATCCATAGCTAGTGATGTTTGTCGTAAATACAATTAGTTCCTGGGTAAAATTAATTTGTTGTACAGTAGGTATTGTAAAAATTAGTTTTGATTATAAAAAATGTTACTACTTTTTACAGTTTACGGGGACGCCGAGTTGCCGGAATTGTGTCACGCTGGAGTATTTTTACTCGCCGGTAAATACACTGAGTGGCCAAGCGGCATGGGAAGACAGTGAATGTGATGTTAATATCGAATTGCTTCTCCGTGAGCCCTCAAAACGGCAGCAATTCTACAAGGTGTTGGAATGGTTCTAGAGGAATCTGGACCCACGCATCTTGGACTGCTACCCACAATTGGTCTTGTGTAGCTGGAGTGGGCTTTTATAGAGTGTACACCAGCACCAATAGCATCGCATAAATGCTCGATTTGATTTTGATCGGGGATTTGGAGGGACAATCCATGGTCGTAACTTCACTGGAGTGCTCCTCCAATCAACAGCGTGCCACCACAGAGCGTTTTCCTGTTGAAACATGGGATCTCCATCAGGGTACTCTAGGGCCAGAAAGGGATGGAGATAGTCTGAAAGGATGTACATAACGTTCACCTGTCAGGGCTCCCTGCAGCCGGACAGTGGGGCCTAATTGTGACCATGAGAACGCCGCCCAGACCAGAACTGAGCTACCTCCCGCCTAGACACAACCTTGTAGACACGCAGGATACCTAGCTTCATGGGGCGTACGTCACATTCTCACGCGCCCATCAGCTCAATACAACTGGAACCGGGATTAATACCACACGCCGCCACTGTTCCATGGACCATTGCCGACGTTCGCGGGCCCATGCTGAGCTCTGTGTTGAGGTGTCAGCACAGGGACACGAGTTGTTCGTCGGCTGGTGAAGCCTGTGCGGTGCAGTTGCCTCCTAACACTCCTGGTCGAATGATGATCTGACTCACAGTAGCCTGTCGAGCGCCCAGTATGGTTCTGTGGAGGTGACGTGATGTCAGTTCGTTAAAACGTTTGGTCTTCCCTTGCGGCGGTTTACACGGGTGGTTACATTCTCTCTGCGATATTGAAGATCCACCATCGACACTTGACCTCGGAAACCCGAATTCGCGTGTAATCTCCGCAATGCTATGACCCATTCTCCGTGCACCGATGAACATCCCACGTTCAAAGTAGGTCGACTTGCGATGTGTTGCCATCTTTACGATAATGGTGTCTGTGACAGACTACTCAGCTACTCCGCAGCTAACCCCCAACGCAAGGGGTAATAAAAGCCACGTTTAAATGGGACACCCCTTCCCGTGACTTCTCGTCTGAGTCACTCAGCCCGGCAAGTGTTATTGCATACGAACATTTTGATATCAAAGGAAAGAAAATTGGTTTCAAAGCAAAACTAGGTTTTTCAGAGCCATTCAAACTTCGAAATTGTTCTATTTCTAAACTGCTTTCTTGTGAGACAACGGCTAACGACATTTAGTTAGTGTATGGTAAATAACTACACCCTAAAAGACAGACGACAGAATTAACGTGTGAAAAATCGTGGTATTGTTTATAATCACGACATTACCGTATTTCTCCACTGTAAGAAATTTAACAACGCGTGGAAAAGGAAGGCTGAAGGGTGAGAAATAGGAAATCTGTCCAAGATATTTAGTTCCATCGTTCAAACTTTTGACAGTGAAGATGACTAAATGTGACAGATGTGGCTCAAATCAGAAAAAATCTTTTGATGTAAAATTGAAATCCTATGGTAATTTATCTAAATCAAGAGACGAAGTGCATGAACGACTGGATTTCATCACTGTAAACATAAACATGAGTGAACATTTTCTGTATCACAGTAAAAAGTCAAATGTATAATAATTGTCTAACGTCTAACGTTGACACTATACTCATAGACGGTACCTTTGAATATCGAACCAAATTTCCAACAATTATGTATAATTCGCAGCTTGAAACATGGTATTTATTTTTACTACTGTTTCGTTTACTACCAGATTAAACATACGTTTCATATTTATTTTTGTTCTTCATATTAAATTTAGCGGCAGTGAAACCAAGAGGAATTATATTAGATTTCGAGTTTGCTGTTCTTAAAGTGACAGTGACATCATCTGCCGGTGTGAAGGTGCTTGGGTGCAATTTCGATATTGGACAAGCATAATTCCGGAAGACGCAATAATTAGGAATGAGAAGTGCGTTCAGCAATAAAGACTGAATAAAAAGAATGACTACATCATCTATTTGGATTATCATTATTGTAGAGCCCAATGAGGTTATAAACTGTTTTATAGAGACTTTTATTGTTTATGAAATTGCTAACTCACATCTTCCAAAAATTAATGAGTTCTGTGATTATTTGGTTGATTATTACATTGCTTTCGTTCCTGCTCCATTGGAACAACATATCGACGAATGTGTGTAGAATAACAAACGTCGGTGAACCTTTCCACTCTATCTTCAACACTAATTTTTACTATCACCATATTCATCTCTGTACTAAAACAATGTCAAGTTCGTACTTATATAAAACAAGAGAAATGCTAATATATCATCAAGAAAAGCCAAGAAAAAATTCAAAAACCGGTAAGAGTATAAAATTTATAAGTACGAATTAACGACAAGATTATCCAACATGCATTCGTAAAATTGACTTCATGTCTGAGATGATTCATGAAGAAGACGTAAATTAGAGTTAGTAAATCTTCCGTCCGACATATTTTAGAATTCTGCAATTCTGCATTGCAGTTTGGACTCTGACCTCTGTCCCAGAACAATCCTCTTGGATCGTGCGTAATTACAACTATAAATTTCCTTATATATCAATAAATCAATCATCAGCGCACAAGTTTAACAATCGACCTTCCATTCATTCAGTCGGTCAGAAACATTACTCATTCCTTATTACGATTAGAACAGGTGAAGAATGTGTACTCAGTGTTCGCACACTTTTGCACATAGGAGTAGATAGATCTCTGAACATCAAATGTGGAAGATTTTGATTATCAAATAAATCACTTACAAGGGTCTCAATATATCACGAAAAAAATCAGTTTACCGAGCGAGTTTGCCGTGCGGTTAAGGTCACGCAGCTGTGAGCTTGCATTCGGGAGATAGAAGGTTTGAATCCTAACGTCGGCAACCCTCAAGATGTTCTTCCGTAGTTTCCCATTTTCACACCAGGCAAATGCTAGGGCTGTACCTTAATCAAGGCCTCGACCACTGGCATTCCAGTACTAACCATTTCCCATCCCTCCTTCGTGGAATACCTTAGATGCGTTAGTGTGGCGTTAAACAACAAGTAGAAAAAAATAAAAGAATCAGTTTCATATGCATGTTGGACTCCAAAGTTGGTCCGGCTCCTTGGATGAATGGCCTTGGGTTAAAAGAGTCCCGGGTTCGATTCCCGGCCAGACCGGAGATTTTAATCGCGGTTGATTCATTTCTCTAGCTCGCGGGCTGGGTGTTTTATTATACATCGTCTTTTACATACAACACATCATAGCAAAACCCTCCACAGAAACACGCAGTAGGAATACAATTTTCAACATAGGGTTGGCGTCAAGAAATGTATCGGATCTAAAACTGCATAGGAGAAACGGCCAACAAGAAGACTGGATTCTGAAATAGATCAACCAGTTATATGTCGGGAAGAAATTAGATGTCTTCCAGCCTGTCAATATCAGTTAGCCATTTTCACACAATACTAAGGCTATGGTCGCTTCCTCTGTAGTCCTACCTCTTCTATACCCCATCGCTTCTATAAGACTAATCTGTGTCGGTAAAACCTAAAACGAATATAATAATGAGAAGACCCGTGCTTCCGCGCAGCATTAGTTATAAATTGGCCAGATAACTCGTCCTGATTTGCCTGTCATAGTCCTATTATTTTCCCTGCCTTTTTCTGTGGTTTTATGAACATTTAATATCTGTATATACTATCTCATTCATTATTAATGTAGTTTATGCTCGACGATGCAGAAATATAAATATTATTTACCTGAAAACTGAATCTCACTGAGGCTCATTATAGTTCAAGTTTCATTATGATACAGGTTCTCCACCAATCAGAGTTCAAATTTTCATTATGATACAACGGTTTGACCAATCAGGTAAGGATAGCATCGCACCTGCGCTCAACTTACTAGCTTCGCACTTGTTTTCATAATCAGACGTGTCGGACACACATATTAATATCAATGCACCTTTTTACTTCCAATATTCCATAACCACACGGCACTGTATATGAAATGAAGGTAGGTTATGATAACCTTCCATCAAAGCTTTTAAAACATATGACATTGTCAAGGTCTCTGATCCACTCACAGAAATTCAATAACCCAGCGTATGCGCTGTGCGCTCTGTTCAGTAAACTCAACTGTCAAGCGACGTATGGGCAGAAATGTATGAATAATTAAAAAATAGCGTTATAATTATCGTCGGTCATAAACAGTCGTATGAAACTCGCCTATAATGGTAATTAAGACACTCCTATGGAAATTATAAATATACTCGTGTCTTAATTATTGCCTTTATAAGCTTATTGCATAATGTACTGTTATAACACTTCTTTCCATTCAGTATTCATTGTGCTTCGACCATTCAGGTGTATCTGGATCTTAACATTTTCAAACGATCTTGCCCAAGATAGTGAGACATACAATATTGGCAGTGACTGAATACTGGTTCGAGTAAGTAAACACGCACTGTTTCAAGAGGTTGTCCTTACGCTTAATAATGGTCATACAGAAGGCTAGTCGGCTTGGTAGCTTACCGTCTGTAGGTACGTCGATGTTTTCTATTAGCGGCTTGTATGTTATTAGGAACGTTCCACCATCTATTGATTATATTTAGAAACTGGGGAAGATCATAGAATCAAAGAGTATACAGCACAGAATAATACTATTCCATGATCGATGTGTATACTGTTTGGCTTGACAGGTAGTAATCTAACATGGCTGAATGCGATGACATTACTAAAGGTGAATATCGTATATATCAGAATATTAATGAAAGTGTTAGTCTTTTAGCAACTTCCTAAGTGCAGAATGTATTGCTGGTTAGGGTAAGCCTTCGCCTGCAATTACTAGAGTGATCATTTAATTATTTGATTTTATGATTACTCAAAATTGGTTGAACTTAGAGACCTGTCTATGTCTCGTGATTCACCCGAGGGTGATTCCGGAGATAATTAAATAAAAATGAAGCAAATCGGTCTAGTAGAATGGATGTACGGATTTGCCAAAGCTGTTTTAGTAAACTCTTTTAATATATAGATAATACTAATAATAGTAATAATAGCGAAAATGATTTCTGGCATTGAAGTTCTCTTATGTCACCAGACGGGAGATTCGGTCCCACAACAGTGAATAGAAGACAAAGAATTACACGCACCGCCTAGTTCGTGGGTTTTAGTTATTTATGTGTGAAAATGCTTAGTAGTTTGAGTAAAATGAATTCACAGATCTCAAGCAATGACCATGAAATCGAAATAAGTTTTGTTCTTCGATAGACAAACGGACAAAGGAAAAGATTCATGAATCAAGAACAGCTAAAGGGCGATCTCGTAAAATACCTTAATATCTCGAATCGAGCTAGCGATCCTCAAGGGACGAGTAGAAGATACAAACGAGAACTCCGTGATCCGTAACGACATTTCGAAGATGGAGATGCTCCTACTCCTTGTTGTAATAATGACGAGAGCTGGCCACACGACAAGCAGGTGCCCAATTAGGGAGGACTGATACGGCGCTAATTATTAGCCCTAATGAATAGCGAGAACAATAAGCAACTACCACCACGTCTTCAAGTTAAAAGGGGATGCAGAGTGTTCACCGTGCATTCTGGTACGCTGTTCTCATCACAAAACAAGATGATAACCATGATGGTACACCAGACTCTCTGTGCAGCACATCTCCTGTGATCACTGTCGCGAAATCGAAACTCGAAGAAATTGCTTGACAGTTCATTAAGTTCTAAGGGCTGTGTCTTGTCCACACAACCATTCTTCTGTATCTTCTGCTGTTCGTGTCGTCTTCGTGTAAGTTTCATATTTCAGTCTGTTCTTGATGTCCTGCGGATACATTTTTCCTAGATCGATCTCGCTCATTGTTCCCCAACGATTTGATTTCAAACATATTGGTGGTGAAGATTCTCTTTCTAATAATATGGTGAATACAAGTTTCCTACTTTTAATTTCTTTTAACAACTTTCTGTCCTTAATCTTCCTTAGTACTCGTACTTCTCGATTTATTTCTCTTTCCCTCATAGTTTTTTTTGTCATTTCTGCGCCATGTCCATATCTTTGAAGGTGGCTCTTTATCTGTTTGCCTGTTTTCACTTCTATAAATTAATTTGCTCCATACATAAAACTCCATAAAATTTTCCTAGTCTCTATGTTCATACCTGTCATGATTGAAATAATTGTCTTCGCCGTGAATTCCTATATTGTTACTTTCACCATAAATGTATATTTTAATAATAGGGTAAACCATGGTCATTTTGCGGTATTAGTAATTTCATAATGAGTTTTATAAATTTCCTCTCGAAGTAGTCCTTCGCCCTTGAAATACTAATTACCATATCACAAATTAACCAAGGTATCACGAACTTGCTATACCCCTATTTTTATTTACCATGTTAGATGCCTCCGAAGTACCGTCAATACAAAAAAACCTAAATTTGTTTAAATCAGTGAAGTTGGTAAAGGAGCAAAACTACTCTTTTTATAAAGAGTGCAAGGTGCCATGTTGTACTAGAAAATAATTTTAAGCGGACTAAAGGTAAAGACGATATCAGGCACTGTATCCCTAAGGTAGGTAACCCGTTTGCTTTGTCGGTGGAGATGGAACAAAGAATATATTCTCTATATGCAGGAACTGAGATTGTTTGACAGTTTTGTAAATACGAGAGTTTCCTATTGCGTATTCTGATGAGCTCAAGGATGCTATGATATGATATTTTTGACAGGTTAATTTCATCCCCCCTCCACACAAATTGTATTTTTTGTTGAACAAAATAAAGGATAATTTTTGAATAGATAACGAAGTTAATGTTATTTTAATAGACTTACTGAAGCATCACGACTTACCAAGGATATCACGAAATAACAAATGGAAATCAGATGTGACAAACGGCTGAAGTTGCAGGGAACAGGTAAGTTAAATCTACAAATTTTAACGACCGAAATTTTATCGAATGAAAAATAACTTGCAAATTTTTAAATATTCGCACTATTTTACGATATTTAAATAATTTTCAGATTATTACGAAATTACCAAGGTGTATGATCATTCATAAAACTAAACTAATTAAATAAATGTTAATACTGTTATTCTGTCAGTTCTGAACCACTTGAGAATATTGAACAGACTGATTATAAATTATTTGGCCTCCCCAGTCCTCACTTCAACCTTGTTCTACGGTCTTAAAAATTTGTTTTCCGAAAAATAAAGGTAACATCCCAGATTACAACATCACTTTACCTGATCAGGTTTGCTGGCATCCACCGGTAAATTGGCTTTGATATCTCTTACATTCTTCCTTACAACAATTACCTTCGTTTCATATTCATTCACATTTAGTTTAAGAATGCTTAAATGCGGTAGCAGTGGTGTTGGTGATTACTGTTTTAAGAAGTACAACTAGGCAACCATCTTCTATATAACACTAATCAGAGAGAAAAACTGGAAGGGACCCGACCCTTCCAGAAATGAAGGTATCGGTCAAGGAAAGACAAGGGCCACGAAGGGCATGAAAATGAAATACTCTCTAACCCTCGCAACCTAATAGCGTCCGGGTCGGACAAGAATAACAGTTGACCAAGTAAAGTCAGATAGGATAGATGAAAGTGAGGAGCCTGGCACAAGTAAGTGGAAGCAATGTCAGGACTCAGCTAAAGGGCCCCGTGGTCGCCAACCCATACTCCCAAGTTAAGAGCCACTAAGGCCCCTTTTAGCCGCCTTTTACGACAGGAAGGGGATACCGTGGGTGTTATCTACCGTCTCCACCCACAGGGGAATGAAATGCGGAAGACCTGAGTCAGTAGATTCACGTGCACATTAAATAAACTCTTTGCAGGAAGACATTCGGAACTTTAGCGTGTCTTAAAATCTAGATTAATTGAATGGACTCAAGACTTTTTATTTTGCTATTTGTTTTACGTCGCACCGACACAGATAGGTCTTTGGCGACGATGAGATAGGAAAGGCCTAGGAAGTGGAAGGAAGCGACAGTGGCCTTAATTAAGGTACAGCCCCGGCATTTGCCTGGTGTGAAAATGGGAAACCACGGAAAACCATCTTCAGGGCTGCCGACAGTGGGGCTCGAACAAGTCAAGACATTGTTACTGCTTGTGTTACACATGTCAACGTTTGAATGCACCACCAAGTACTGAGGGATCAGATATGCTGTACTCCGGCACGCGCAGTGTTTTTACCTATGGGTAGAGGCATGATTTTTTCGCATTAACGATAAGTGCGACCAAAAATATTTTAAAGCGATTTTGCGATGTCCTTACGAATCATATGTTTCTGGTTAAGAAAATATGGATATTATGTTCGCGAATTAAAGCGGATTAAGGCGATAAGGCCATTTTAAAGCGAAATTCAATTATTTCGTGATAAGCGCGATATTACAGCGAAATCTGTAGTGAATAACGAACTTGACATTTTGTTCCAGGATTATGTATGAAAAGGAAGAGCGAAAAAAGATTCATCAACAGGAAAGAAACATGTTATCATTAATGTTCTGGAAAATCTCTTTAAGACATGGCATCAAAAAAAGGTTTTTTGCCAAACGAAATGTTTGGAATGTTGTTCTTGTGGTAGCTGGTAATCCCACCTCAACCTGTCTCCTCACGGCATTCTGCAATCCTGGAATCCCTAATGACGTCTACAAGCAGCACAATTGACTAGTGTATTTCGGCTTCGTGGTCAGGTAAAATTAAGGAAGTGATCACAGATACTAGTGAAGATGGGTCCCTCGACAAGTGTTAAATTAAGGCTGGATTCCACTGAGGCAACATTTGGGCGACATGGAGCATGCGACAGTGAAGCATGCTGCAGTCGACTTTCAATTGAAGAAACACGGCACGACATGTAGCGTGCGGCTGTGTGGCATGCGACATGTTGCCATCTGTCGAACACACTCTGGTGCCGCATGCCTCAAAAATATGCTTGTCGAACAGTGTCGCCCGGGATCCAACAGTGTGTGGATCGGTGCTACAATTTCCGTGCGACAAGATGAAGTGGGCTATTGAAAACACTGCGAATTTAATTGGGAATTATCACAATGCTCAGAAATTGCGGAACGTAACATTGAGTGATTATAAAAACAGCAGAAAAGAAAGCATACGTTAAAACGGCCCCCAGAAAGATATGATTGCAGTGTCCACGAACTGAGGAAAATTTTAAAAATGCGTTCAGCTTTCCACCGAGAGCATAAAAAATTCAGAAAATGAAAACTGGTGTTGCTTTTCCATTGAGAGGAAATCTGTGGTTCGCGTATAATCTATTACTTACCTTTCTTCTTGACATCGATGTTCCAGACGTCAGGTGACAGTGAGGAACGTGAGGTGAATTGATTTTATGCTATTGTTTTCCTCTAATAAATGAAATTTAACTGCTTATGAACTTTTGTAATTAAAATTGTGATGTATTCAATGCCCACCGGGCTGAGTGGCTCAGACGGTTGAGGCGCTGGTCTTCTGACCCCAACTTGGCAGGTTCGATCCTGGCTCAGTCCGGTGGTATTTGAAGGTGCTCAAATACGTCAGCCTCGTGTCGGTGGCACTTAAAGGAATTCCTGCGGGCCTAAATTGCGGCACCTCGGCGTCTTCGAAAACCATAAAAGTAGATAGTGGGACGTAAAGCCATTATTATTATTATTATTATTATTATTATTATTATTATTATTATTCAGTTCCTGGTTTTATCCTTATTAGTACTGGCAATAGTTTGCACTAGAAATAAATAAATTAGAGATAAATATTAAAATAGAATTTAATGACATCATAGTACTAACTACAACAACAACAATAATAAACTTGGCAGGTTCGATTCTAACTCAGTCCGGTGGTATTTGAAGGTGTTCTAGTACTGTAGACCTAAGTCAGCCTCGTGTCGGTAGATTTACTGGCACGTAAAATAACGCCTGCTGACTAAATTCCGGCACCTCGGCGACTCAGAAAACCGAAAAAGTAGTTATTGGGACTTGAAGCCAAAAGTGATCTGAATTGTATATTAATAATAATAATAATAATAATAATAATAATAATAATAATAATAAACAACGAACAACAATAATAATACTAGTAGTTATAAATTCTATATATCAGTATATTATGGCATTCCCATGCCTATGGATTTCTCGTAAATACGTCGTTTAATAGCATAACAACAAATGGTTCTCTTTTCTACACTGTTAACACACAACAATTAATCTTTTTATTCGGATATTCTTCGCCGCTACTCTAATTACGCAGTCTTCCAACACTGTTTCAGCATAGTCTTTTTCTTCCTCACTATGTCTACTTATTGCCGGCCCCGTGGTGTAGGGGTAGCGTGCCTGCCTCTTACCCGGAGGCCCCGGGCTCGATTCCCGGCTAGGTCAGGGACTTTTACTTGGGCCTGAGGGCTGGTTCGAGGTCCACTCAGCCTACGTGATTAGAATTGAGGAGCTATCTGACGGTGAGATAGCGGCCCCGGTCTAGAAATCCAAGAATAACGACTGAGAGGATTCGTCGTGCTGACCACACTACACCTCGTAATCTGCAGGCCTTCGGGCTGAGCAGCGGTCGTTTGGTAGGCCAAGGCCCTTCAAGGGTTGTAGTGCCATGGAATTTTTGTCTACTTATTATCATAGTTGCCACGAGTTATCTTTCATTCTCCTGGTATAACTGTATTAGAAATGTGAACTACAAGGGGGTAAAATAATCAGAACAGGGTTAGGATATTCTGCTTAAAACTAATACATTTTAATTTTTAAAAATATCATTAAATTCCAGTGAACAAGAAGTTTCTAAATTTTCCCGTACCTCTAGGCATACAGATTCTGTAATGGTACACGAGCTTCATCTGACAAAGTACTCCAGAAAATCATCACTAATGGCTTTCGCCTCTTGAAAATTCCGACGTGGTTTGTTTGCCAAGGGCTCCATGCCTTATCAGCTTGGATCACTCCGCGCCATGCACATTTTCGGGATGATTCGTGAGATGATAGGTTGAGAAATTCGAAACAAGGAAGTATAGCTGTCACCAGTCGGTCAAAGTCAAGTGAGGAACTGTTGTCTTGGTTGCCTTGATGGAATAACGTTTGTAGTTGGCAACAAGTCTCCACAAGTGACGCATGCTACAGCCGGCAACACATGTAGCATACCACATCTTTTGTGCCCAACTGACAACAAACCGCATGCCACAAAGAGCAACATGTTTTGCCAGCCGCATGCTCCATGTCGCCCAAATGTTGCCTCAGTGGAATCCCGCCTTTACGGTGCACATCAGAGCCTGGACTGTTTGCGAGTGAAGGTTTATACGTTTCGGAAAGCAATATTTTAATGTGTAAATCTTATAATGTTCGTATCGAGTAGGAGAAGGAAGATACTATCCCAAAACATTGTTTTAAATTAAGGAACTTTCAGAACGTAAATTTAGCACTCCAACAGTGAAACGGCAGGCAACAATAGAACTCTCATTAGATATTGCAAAAGAAAGCTATGAATGAAAAAATAGAATTTATTCACGAAACAACAGCGATGCTACTCAAAACCAACATCCCGCTGGAGAAGGTAGACGACTCTGCAGTCTGGAAATGGCTTCAGAAGTATGTACCAGGTACGTATAGTCTATCAATTAAACCTCGACAATCAACGATCAGTGATAGTAATTAAACCTTTAACGATTAATTTTAGAATTTCAGTAAAGCGAAATTAAAGCGATACTGCAATATCTATTTCGCGAAATAACGCGAAACTTAGTATCCTTCTCGCGAAATCGTTCAAAAATTAATGCGAAAAATATCATGGGCGAGCTCCCTGCTCGTTTGCCGCGCTCAGGAAGGGGACGGCGTGATATGCTATCATGTTTTGTTCCCTGACCCAGGCCTTTGTTTTGTGTGCGCGTGCATTCTTGCTGAACTTTTCCATGCGCCTGATGTCGCAGTCTTATTTAAACTACTTCCAAGCGTGTGTATTTTGTTATTTTCTTAATTCTGTAATTAGTCATAGAGGTATTACGGCTCGTACGTTTTCAACGGTACAACGTGCCTGTATGTACGATTCATATATGTTAACTTAGTCAACTCGTGAATTTCAAAGGCGGGTGCAAGAAAGATTCCCAAGTGTAGACGTTCCAGGTCGTAAAGCAGTCCATAATCTATACATATTAAATAAGAGTTTTGCCTGTACATTGCTCAGAATTTGAAAAGAATGGTTTTTCTGTATAGGTCATGTACACGGTAACAAGGAAGTGCACTTTTTACGTTTCAGTAATGTCTGTCTGTCTGTCTGTCTGTCTGTCTGTCTGTCTGTCTGTGTACATGCATCATGAGAAAATGGCTGAAGAGAATTTAATGAAAATCAGTATGTAAGTTCGGGGGATGAGCCACTGCAATCTAGGCTATAAATAATTGTATTCACGCTGAGCGAAATGGTACTTTAGGAGAAGGCCTAACATATAATTTTCAAATATTTATATTATTAGTGGTCCTATCGATAAATACTACATAACTTAAGTTATTTAGATTTAAATTTCCAATCATTTATGCCTTATACATTGTTACCGTACCGCCTATGATAACACAGATATTCATGGATTTGTATTTTTGTTGCTAAGTCCATATCAACGCCGAGCCACGAGAAAATGGGTTAACAGAATTTAATGAAAATCGGTATATAGGGTCGGGGAATAAGAAACTACAGTCTAAGCTATAAACAATTTTATTCACCCTAGATGAAATTATAGTTTCGGGGAAGACGCATAAAATTTAAATTTTAAATACCTATGTTATTGGTCTTATCGAAAAGTACTACATAACAAAAGTTATAGAGAATACAATTTCCGATCACTTATGTTTTACCGGTATTCGGTTTTACCGTACCGACTATGATAAGAGTGGTATTTCAGAGTCGGAAGAAAACTAAATGTGAAGGCCTACAGTATCGAAAGCTCATAACATTGATCAACAATAACATTACATTGACCATTGTTTTTTGTGATGTTCTTTGTGTCTTATGCTGCCACTCAACTCAGATAGATAGGACTACTGCTTCGTACTGAGTAGAACAGCCTGACTAAATATTGGCGGGAAATAGCTGGGGAGTTAGATAACTTTCTTCTGTAGCATCCAATTCCCCTGGTTCATATATGTTCTGATACTGCTGGTACGTAACTCACTGGTTCATCATAGTATTCTAACTATTCGATCCCTA
The DNA here is from genome assembly GCF_040414725.1 of Anabrus simplex. Taxonomy (NCBI): domain Eukaryota; kingdom Metazoa; phylum Arthropoda; class Insecta; order Orthoptera; family Tettigoniidae; genus Anabrus; species Anabrus simplex. The sequence continues at coordinate 944,569,037 of NC_090265.1, read as the reverse complement.
CTCTGACGCGCTGTTTCGAATGAGCAGTGTGCACACTTAAGGCAGAGGCTCACTTAAAAAAAAAGTTCTATTTGTTCGGGGTGTCGACCTAGAAAGGATCTTTTGCCCGTACTTGCACCATATGTTAGGAACCTGCGTTTATTTGGAAATTGCGGAAGTGTAAAGTGTTCAATGTAAGGAAAGGAACGTTAAGGACGACACAAACACCCAGTCCCTAGGCCAGGGATATTAATCATTTACAGTTTAAAAACCCCGACCCATCCGGGAATTGACCCCGGGATCGCCGGGTGACAGGCGGACGCATTGCCCCCTACATCGCGGGGACGTACAGAGGCTCACGTAGTAGTGGTAGTAGTACCCTATGTAGTTGTTGTTCAATCTAGGCCTATTCCAAATTATAGCACCACAATTCACTAACTAAAAATTCAACCCTGAAAACAGGTGTTTCTAAAGAAAATGCTCTTTCTCTTCAATTTTTATTAAATTCTACATTCATTTTTTTCCAAATTAGCAGTGAAGAGAGGGTTTCTCCTCTGGCTTGGAGGAAAAGTTTTCCTCCAAGTCGGACAGATTTTTCCGCCGCCAGTGTAGTGAATTGAGATTTTCCGACTTATCGGGTACTCCTGGGAAACATATTAGTAAAAGGGCATAGTTTTGCCTCCTTTCCCCCCCCCCCGCGAAAAAAGACGAAGAGTGTTCACGGATCACGGCTGTCTGCGGTTTGGTCATTCTAGCTCAGAAACTTTGCACTGTTAGATCGGCAGCAAAGTAATGTTTGTTAAAAGTGAGAAAATGTGTGGTGTTTCATTTGATCAAGTATTTCAAATGAAAGTATTGCTACTGGCGTCATTATAATTACCTATATTCATTTCAGTTGGGAAAACCACTAAGACAGTCTTTCCGAGGATGTAAAAAGGCTGGTGGAGAGTGTCTACCAATATAATGAAAACTCATCAGTTTGATTGTAACTGATGGTAAGGAAGCGGGCCTACAATGAAAATTCCCTATCCCATTCTTCAAATGAGAAAAGACGTTGGTGACATCCCCGTCGACTTTCTAGAGTAACGTTAAGAGCTATGCAATTTAATATAATCTTGCTCACAACGTGTACACTACCTAACCTAAAATTCTGCATACAATATAGAATCCCGTAGAGAAGCACGGCTACATCAGCTAGTCTTTATAATAGATATCAGGAAGCTGTAAGTATCCATCCTATTAAACCAAAAAGATCAGCGTGATGTCCACACCGAAGAAAAATTACGTGACATTGGTCAGCGTTCAGAAAATTCTCCTAAAAGAATCACCTCGTCGTCTTGCGCAAGTGGAAATTTCATGCAGGTCTTTGCCAATGGCTATTAAATTATTACAGTTAAAGCCATATAACATAACTGTGGCACTTGCTCACAACCAGGTGACCCCGACGTAGACTACCAATGAGTGGACTGTAAGAAATATGTACAATGGAAAAATAGATCCCACATTTTATATTTTTCTCGGATGACGCCTGGTTCCACCTCCATGGTTATGTGTGTACCCAAAACAATCGTAACTGGAGTTTTGTTAAACCTGAATTCGAAGTGTCCCTCCATGGCCCAAAAATCGGTATATGGTTTGTCATCAGTGGTGATAGAATCGTATGACCAATTTCCTTTTAGAATGCGCTTGATTTTCTTCATTCTTTGAATACCAGACTAACCCTCCTTTTGACAAAACTGACCACAACAGGCAGCATGATTTTTCAGTGCATTTCTTTCAACAGGACTCTGACACTGCTCACTCTACGAATAATTCCAGGAGAGAAATTCACAAAGTGTTTCCACACAACAGAGTTATTAGCAAGGGTTTGTGGCCAACTATGTCCCCCAATTTATCCACCTGCGATTATTACCCCTGGGGTAAATTTAAAAAAGCTGCGAGTAAGACGAATATGAACACCACATAGGAACTGAAACATAATATTCGTTGGGAAATTTTGGGATTCCTCAACGTGAACTATAGCGAGTGATGAACAAAAGGTGTCAAAAATGTGTGGAAAATGAAGGCGGCTCCTCCTCTGTGGTGTACTGGTTAGTGTGATTAACCGCTACCCCCAGAGGCCTGGGTTCGATTCCCGGCTCAGCCACGAAATTTGAAAAAGTGGTACGAGGGCTGGAACGGGGTCCACTCAGCCTCGGGAGGTCAACAGAGTAGAGGGGGTTCGATTCCCTCAGCAGCCATCCTGGAAGTGGTTTTACGTGGTTTCCCACTTCTCCTCCAGGCAAAAGCCGGGATGGTACCTAACTTAAGGCCACGGCCGCTTCCTTCCCTCTTCCTTGTCTATCCCTTCCAAACTTCCCATCCCCCCACAAGGCCCCTGTTCAGCATAGCAGTTGAGGCCGCCTGGGCGAGGTACTGATCATCCTCCCCAGTTGTATCCCCAGACCCAGAGTCTGAAGCTCCAGGACACTGCCCTTGAGGCGTTAGAGGTGGAATCCCTCGCCGAATCCGAGGGGAAAACCGACCCTAGAGGGTAAACCGATTACGAATGAACGAAATGAAGGCGGGCAGTTTCAACACCACCTTTCATAATTTGGTAAGTAATGAACTTAAAATTATTTGTGTTACTGTAGTATGGTTTACTTTTCCGCAGCTAACGAACGTGCACTTTCCCATGGCTCTTTTTTCAATCCGCTTCTACATCCCACCGACACAGATACGTCTTATGGCGATGGTGAGGTAGATAAGGGCTAGGAGTGGGAAGGAAGTGTCCGTGGCCTTAATTAAGGTATAGCCCCGGCATTTGCCTGGTGTGAAAACAGAAAACTACCGAAAACCGTCTTGAGGGCTGCCGACAGTTGGGTTCAAACCCACTAACTCTCAAATGCAAAATTATTGGTCTAGGAGAAGTACAACTAGGCAACCATACTGTATTAAACCAATCAGTGGTGTGGGGGAGGGGGTGAGGAAGAATTCCAGCATTTCGATGTCACCCAAGGTAAAATACCGCGCGCCGGAGTAAAGTATATCTGATCGCCCTGTACTTTCAGTAGCACCAACTACCAAAAGGGAGTGTATGGACCCACCTTTAAAAAATGATGAAATGGGAATGCAAATTAAAACTGTTTTGAGCCCAGGAACGCATGCTTGCTTAATAGTTCCAATTGAAATATGTAAACAGTATTTTTACTGTTTTGCAGACAAACCATGAGAGTCCCAGTGTTGCCAAGTTACTTTTGTTAGATAACGTGCACTGGTTAACTATTATCAACAGTTACATATCACAAACTAGTAATTCCTATTTTGTGTGTTTATCACGTTGGGTGCAGATTACAATCTTCTATCTGTGTTTCCCACTTCTTTACCTTTTGTACAGACCACGTATGCTGTTGGTTTCGCTTACTTTATTGTATCTGTCTGTCTGGTCATCAGCCCAGAGGCTGGTTGGAACTTCAAGCATCACCAAATGTTATGTGGTTATAGGAAAACCGTAGAAACAAATGGCAGTGCCAAAGGGAGGCATATTAAGCAAGATAATGAATGAGGTAGTTTGCCATTCTTTTCCTCGCCGGGCCAGAGATTGCTATTGCAGCACAAATGACCCTATGAACAACACTTTTACTAAGATTCAGACGAGCTGTTCGTGCTCCGAATGTCACTAGTCCTTAGCAGCCTGGGACTTTGGTGGAAGCTAAATTTTTCTCTGGCCTGTGCCAAGAGACAGATCCAAAAGTACTGCACCCATCAATAAATGGCAGCAGATGGTATATTAACCCTTTACTGCATAGTGTTTCCTTGAAGCAGCAGATCACTTTTCACCTATGCAAGTGATTACACATTGTGGACAGTGGTAGTTTTACGGAATACCTTCAACTGTACAGTAATCAAACACATATTCCAGCGATGCCTTGTTCTTTTTTGACACAACGGACGACAAAGCATACCTACAACTAAAGGTAATTCTTCCACCCCGTCAACATCCACGCGTACCAACCACCGTTTATTTACGGCCTACGGTCGTACAATTGTACTTGCGCCTTCCAATACGTACCCATGACCAGCAGGCAGTAATAATCGGTCTTAGCGTAGCTTAGCTTAAAATCACGAAAAGTCGTATACACTCCATTATGGCAAACAACATCACATACGAATATTAAGTTATTAGTCCCAGTTAAGAATTGTTTGTAAATGTAAGACCCTGAACACTAGTTGAAGTTTAAAGCTTGAAATTTTCGTCACTAAACGCAAACGAAAATTCATGCTGTAGGGCGTTAATATCTGGATAATCAGTTCACCAAGTCGATCTCACCACGACAGGATGTACCCAAGAAGCATTTTCAAATTTATTGCCAAGTCCAAGGACAGAGAGCTTCGCTGACATGGAAATATTGTTATGGAATAGTTGACCTTATAAGGATAATCTACCCATTTCAATCAAGAAGACAAGGAAGATGTATTAACGTGAGAATAAACACGTGAAAGAACAAGCACTCGAAGATTGAGGAGGGGGAAATATTATAAGGGGAGTGTTCTCATACCACCCATGCGGAGGAGAACAAATTGTGATGACTGATTACCAATATTATAAGTGTTTAGTTGAGATGTGCTGAGTCTGTTTTGTTGCGAGAAATCTCCGCCAGATGGTAATACTGTTGTAATTGTACAAGGCCCAACCGTCCAAGGACAGGTACAACAGCTAATTTAATATACATTTCTTTCAGACGTTTACGGCCATTAGAGATCAAAATAAGCAACAATTATACATATTCAGAAGCTTCCTTTGCATTCCCTCTCTGGTAGCCTGTCTTCTTTCCACCCGCTGTTCTGCTGTTATTCTTCGCGGAAGCCCTTGAAGTTATTGATCTGGTGTCAGTACTTAGTTCTGTTAACACTCTCTTTTCCCAGATTTTTCCTGACCTCTCTGAGTCATTTATCACATGTATTAGATCTATTATTATTATGACTCTACCGATTTTCCCACATCTTGGTGCGGTTGCGGGTGCAAACTGTGCGCATGTGTGGATTTGGCACCATTTTACGGCCAGAATCCCTTTCTGACTCCAACCCTATGTGGAGGAATGATTCACGATTGCGTGTTTCTCTGGTGGTTGATAGTGCAGTGTGATGTGTGAATATGAAGAGGATTGTGTAGAAACAAACACACACACACACACAGTCGCCAAATCAGAGGAATTAACCAGATGTGATTAAAATCCCCCACCCAGTCTGCAATCGAACCCGAGGCCTTCTGAATCGAAGGCCTCAACGGTGACCATTGAGCCTAAGAGCCGGACTTAACTGATTATAGACTCTATGAATCAATGTGTAGGTAAGATGCATCATTACGGGATTGGTTATCAAACGTGATCGTAGCTGCGCTTCATAGATAACTAGTAGAAGCCTGTTCTACAGTTAGGTTATGCGATTTTCCTAGACTTCATGCATTTTTTGTACGTCTCCAATAACTATATCTATCATGCTTTCTTGAAAACGAACCCCATGTACTCTGTGAAGATAATCAGATAGTCGACTACTGGTATGCTCAAATGAAACACGTTTTCTGGTTGTAATGATGAGTGAAGATTATTGGATGCATTCACAGAGCGAAAGGTAGGGGCAAAAAGAGAGAATAATCAATACTTTTCTCGACAAAGACTTCATTCCTCCAGAAATGATGGGAGCAAATCTTTTATCAACATTTATACCCTGTACATAATAGAAGGTCCGTTTCTATTTTTGTAGGCATGTGCTGTATTATCTTTAGTCATAAACCGTCTGAGTGCTGAGTACTAACTTCAAACCATTGATTTTAAAATATTTACAGATTTGATGACAGAAAATCTGCATTCCTCTGTAAATTAGCTTACTGGAAGAGATTGGACAAACAAAACCTTTTGTTTGAGGTATGAATGCTTTAGTTAATGAACAGATAAGAAGCTGATAGAGTTGTCAGGAGTAGTTTAGAGTCTTTGATAATGCAGCACTGGTACCTGATGGCAGTTTCTAGTGGTAATTATACTCGTGTGCGTTATGTGCTGTAAGTGGAAACATTTTTATTTATATTATATTATATTATATTATATTATATTATATTATATTATATTATATTATATTATATTATATTATATTATATTATATTATATTATATTATATTATATTATATTATATTATATTATATTATATTATATTATATCGTATCCTATATGTCGAGTTGAATAGCCCTGTCAACTAATAGTAGAAGTTTTCTGTGCAACGAATACACTTTATTCCTACCAGTTCCACCTCTGTAGTGCCACAGTTAGCATCGCTCAGATATCAGAATACCTCTGCTGGGCATGAACCAGCAATCTTGGGATTAGAAGCCGGACACTAAACCACTGACCCACACAAGGGGATATGGACTTATTTGTAGGAGGATACACTGATAGCTGTAAATCGGTAGTTGATGAAGAGAAGGAATATGAAGGCAAGACTTTGGTGGTGGAGGTTCGTTAGTCGTTGCAAGCTAACTACACAATTAACGAATCCAAGTAAATCATTTGAAAAATAGCATCTAGTTCATTTATTATCTTTTTCATCTTTCCTAACTTGTTTAACCCCCTTCCCCATCCATTGTTGGATTTTCCCTCGGATTCAACGATATATCTCACCTGTACCGCCTCAAGGGCAGTGTCCTGGAGTGGGGATACAACTGTGGAGGAGGACCAGTGGCTCGACAAGGCTGCCTCTCCTGTTATGCAGAACAGGGGCCCTGTGGGGGATGGGAATATTAGGAGGCATAAACAAGGAAGAGAGAAGGAAGCGGCCGTGGCCTTAAGTTAGGTACCATCCAGGCGTGGGAAACCGCTTCGAGGTTGGCTGAGGTGGGAATCGATCCCACCTCTACTCAGTTGACCCCCGAGGCCGATTAGACCCCGTTCCAGCCCTCGTACCACTTTTGAAATTTTGTGTCAGAGCCGGGGGTGGCGGCTGATCACGCTAACCACTACACCACATTCCATCTCCTTGGAACATCCGGAGTACTCAAACGGAGTTACCAGCTGTATATGGCGTTCAGTGGGGTGGAGGTTCCGTGAGATTTGCTGTATTGGTAGATATAAATGGATCGAGTGAGCATGGCCAAGATGGCTTTTATCTTTCTTTCAAACACAATGAGTAGAATATAACTACATACTATCCAACAACTTCCCCTCCTTCTATCCTTCTGTATCTGCACAAATATAACAATTATACCCCACAATGAATGAAAACACTTCACTAATTACTGGCTGTTTACAAAAGACTCTTGTCCCAACAACCGGTTTTCATTAATAGCCAGTAATTATTGAAGTGATGCCATTCATTATCGAGTGTGTGTCTGATTGTGCCATCATAGATGAAATTAGTCAACAAGTAGGGAAGTTGAATAGCCCACATACCGATTTGAGGTTTATGGAATACTTTGTCCATGAGGGTAGCCTCAGTAGTTGGGGGAGTCTGGGATTAAAATGAAATAGTTTCTCACTTATACTTCTCATTAACGCCAAAAATATGGACCACACCCATTTCTATCCCAATTCAGTTCTCAGTTGGGCCTCTCGGTACTTCCCGGAAGAGGTGAATGATTCAGGCTTGGAAGCCCCAGCATGGCCTGAAGGCATTTGAGGGCCTTTGATGTGTTGTGCTTTTCGTCTGGTGTCTCAGTATTTTTTATGGAAGGCAAAACTGATCGCTCGTATTCCGGCCTCACCCCGAAGATAGTGGAACTTCATCACCAGGCATATGAAAGCAGGCTCACCGCGAACAGTTGGCGTAGTTGTTCTTGTTGAGTTGTGTTGTTGTCTTTTAGAGTGATATGTGTTAAGTACGAGGTGCATTAAAGTTATAACACCTCCGACTTTTTCTCAGAAATGAAAACAAACAGAAACGTGCGGTTTGTTTCAAAATAAGCGGACACTCTTTGTCAATACGTGAAAGAGATGGCAGCACTGTACGGCACAAAGAACCCTAGCGGCAGCGGTGAGAATGAGGACTGTTTTTGATACAGCGTCAAATGCTTTCACTCCATATTAACACTGCGGAGAGATTTGAAATTGAATCCTACCGAACGAATTGGGCGGGCGGTTAGGCGCGCGCAGCTGTGAGCTTGCACTCGGGAGCTAGTAGATTCGAACCCCACTGTCGGCAGCCCTGAAGATAGTTTTTCGTGTTTTCCATTCTTACATCAGGCACATGATGGGGCTGTATCTTAATTAAGGCTACAAACGCTTCCTTACCACCCCTAGCCCTTTCCTACCTCATCGTCACCATAAGAGCTATCTGTATCGGTGCGTCGTAAAGCAACTTAAAAAAATCCAGGATTCTAGATATTGTATACCACTACTTCTCCTACCTTCGTGGCAGGTATTCTGGTGGGTTTTTATTTCTTTTCCGATGAACATGACTTGGACCAGCTAACGGTGGTGTCAGACCATTAAAAACCTCACGCCTTAACGATCATGACCACCAGGCGGGCTGGAAACACGATTAACAGTGTGTCACTTTTCAAGTACCTAATATTCTGACACAGAAATATGATTCGAATTCAAAAATCAAAACCAGAATTGCAGATCCAGGAGTATGTTTTTGTAACTGTGTAACTGTGACCTATTCAAATCTTGTTGACTTGTCGTGATATGTTGTATAGCAGACGTTTTGCTTTACGGTGTTGAATGATGGACACTGAAGACTTCGTCAGTGAACCAATTGCACCTCTTTGAAGCAGATGTGTATTGCCGAAGTTCAGAATCACACGGATAGACCACGGGAGGTTACGTAAAGTCTTAAAATCGTAAAACACAGGAAGATGATTCGTAACCTTCTGTGAGGAGACGGCATATAAGTTGAAGAGAAGTATAAGAATGAATATGGTTATTCAGTTAACTTCTAGGATGGGATAATGAAATATGTAAAACTAAGAAATTTGAAGCGATTAGAGCCCTAAAGTCATTCAGGAAAGGTGATTATGAGCTTCGTGCACAGTATTATAAATTACGAAAGGAATACAAAGTGTCATTAGTAGAACAAAAGAGGATATGTTAATAGGAACAGATGAAATTAATAAACACAAATTGTACACGTAATCATAGTGACAAGGTATGGAGTAGAATTAACAAAATAAGTTGAGGTGATAGAGGATATGCTAATGTTAAAATTGCTAATGAAGTTTAGCTTGAATATTTTCACAAATTGTTAGGAGGTTATGACACTTAGACAAACAATGACACGTGTATGGATATCTCGAGGGGTCTGGAGATACATATCACCTGCTTAGGAAGAAATGTCAGAGTGGTTTCAGGAAACGTAGAAGAACAGCAGATAACATTATGATCATAAAAACAGTAACAGATAAATATAGAACCAAACTCCATGGCGCAACAGCCCCGAAGGCCTGCAGACTGAGGTGTCGTGTGATCAGAACGACGAATCCTCTCGACATTCTTGGCTTTGTAGACCGGAATATATGGACATACTAAACGGAAAGCAGAAAAAATTAGGGGTGTCTGGAAAGATGATTTAAGCGATTGAGGTGATGTATGGAGGGGTGCAATGTAGTATTAGGGTAGGTGATGGGGTAGTATATGGTCAGTTAGAATCTACATTGGGTTTGAAACAAGGGTGTAAGCTTTCTACTATTTTATTTTTGTTATTTATCAATGATATATTAATTGGACATGGAGGTGATAAGTGAACGTGTCCAGATTTAGTAAATCATGAAGTGCCAGGCCTAAATATTTGCGGACGATATCCTGATGATGACATTAAGGGACGAAGGCATGCAAAAGAGTATCAGTGCTTTGGCAGAGCTTTCAAAAATGATCATTAAAAATTAACATCTCCAAGACGAAAGTTCTGATGTGTAAAAAGGGCTGTAGACGAGTGAGGAATGAACAATGCACGATAGATGGATGTCAAGTGGAGGTCACGAATCGATTAGAGTACCTCGGAATATATATAGCAAATAACGGGAAATGGGTCCACCAGATAAAACAAGCAAAATGGAAGGGTCTTGCAGCATTATCAGTAATTTGTGTTCTTGAAAATAAATTCCCAAATTTAGATTATAAGATTCGGGATAATGTCCTGCAACCTGTAGTGAAAAGTCGAATGTTGTATGGAGCTGAACTATGGGGAGTTGAGAAAATGTGTGAGATTCTGAATCAGGTAATAAGTTACCAAATTGTATAGCAAACTATGGAGTAAGAATAAAATGTGAAAGAAGTATTCGTGTAGGTTTTAAAAAAATAATTTTGAAATTTTTATTATTATTTAAAAGAAGAGAGGGTGGCCAGCTTCTGCAGATTATATACCAACATCAGAGATAAAATATTCAGGGAGAATACTGGTTAACTGCAGTTAAAATTATACTGGACAGGTTGGGATTCGGAAATTAATGGGAGAAGGACCTCGAAAATTTGGAGGTATCGACGAATGAAATTATACGATTTTGGGATATTCAAAGACAGTGGCTGGTATCCAAATGTAGGAGCAGGGCGACCCTCTCAGAATTCAATTGGATAAGGCAGGGTATGAGCATAAATACTGTGAATGTAAATAGAAGAAGAACATGAGGTTTGAACTCGTGGATGATAGGAATTTATGAGAATAATGGGTGGATTAGGGGGAAGGATAAGGTAAAGTGCCTTCTTTGTAATGTACATAGAGAAGAATTTCACATGCCGGATTCCCTTCCTGAGACCGCATGATTTTACGATTCAAAATTCCACCTTGGTATCCCAGTGAAATTCGAACCTCCATCCCAGTCGAAAGTCAGCAGCTAACCCAGTGCACTAATTACTAGCCGCCTTACAGAGACATAACACGTTCACGGAGCAGATCACCGTAACATACACAGTCTTTCAGAGATACTGACAGAGAAAAGGTCTAGGACACTGGATTAAGCTGCCATGGACTTAATTAGGGTACATCTTTGGTATTGCTTGGTGTCAAAAACGGGAAACCACAGAAAATTATCTTCAAGGCTGCAGACAATAGGGTTCGAACCGACCATTTTCCAAATGCAAGTTTACAGCTACATGATCCGCACCGCCTAGCTAACTAGCTTGGTCCCATAAAAATAAAATCCTTGTTGAGTTTTTAATGCGATACTGATCACCAAATATCGCAGTACACACTTACGGGACGATGTTCAGGTTTCAACCCTTAGGGTAGGCATGACGAAGTGAGCCGTCCTATAGCTGGGGCGAGTTGATCTATCGTGGTTGGCTGATAGGCAACGCTCCGTAAACCACACAACACAACAAAAGTTGGGATAAGGAGGACACATGTTGTGATGGCTGCGTGTGAATACATTTTAAAGCAAATATTCAAAACATTCTACGACGGATGATCAGAAAGTAAGGTTACAAAGCCTAGAGTGAAACATGTAAATTTTATTTCGCACACAATCAATACAGCCAAGTGATGGTACATACATTAGATTTTTTTTCGACATAGTCTCTAGATCGGTTTAGGCATTTGTCCCTTTGTGGGATGAGTTTGAATATTCCCTAGTGGTAAAAATCCTGTCCTTACCACGTTGTCGCGAAGTGTTTCACCTTCTCGTCATGTGCCGTAACGTGATCCTCCTGTTGTCCTGAATCAGCTCCTCCACGCGAGCTGTTTTCAAGTCTGTTGATGCCGTGCTGGGTCGGCCACTGCGATCCTCGTCGGTTACATTTTCTCTACCGGCCACAAACTCTCGACACCATTTTGCGACATGCTGAGGAGACATTACAGTCTCTCCATAAACTTATACCAGCTGCCGGCGAATTTCAGTCGCGGTTACGTGTTTTTCCCACAGAAATAGAATAACCGAGCGGATTTCTTCGTGGGACCAATTTTCCCAACGAGTCGGCATTTGTGTTTACCTACAACTAGCGCTGTAGGTGGCGGGTTGCTGAAACTCTTCACATTAGCCAACGGCATGTATTAGAATACCACACACTACCAATTTCTGTATAACAGACGAAACTCCTGAAATATCGTCCTTGGAACCTTAGTTTCTTTTATCATCCCTCGTAGTATAAAAACAATCGAAACGAACTTCATGCACAATATAAGTTAGTTTTGTGTTTGTTTTATTTATTCTCTTTTGCGAGTTCTACTACACACACTTTAAAATTTTTACGAAATAAAGCATTTTTAACTTACGAGGGTTATCCAACAAGTAACAAAATGTTTTACAAAAAAATTATATTATTTTAAACGGCTATATCCAGTACACAAATACTTAAAAACTAATTATTGTACATTATAATAAATTATTGTACAAAAAACTACATTAAATTACCTATGAAAATCTATATGTTATTACAACAACAGCGTCCACCGCACTCACAGTATTACTATGAGTGCGGACGCTGTAAGACTTGCCTGACAGCTGAAAAAAGTTCAAGTCCATAACCTTGAAAATTAATTATTTACTTACGTATTATGTTACCTGACTCTGGATAACGAAATTGTGTTTATTTGTGATTATTGAAGGCCATGCATTAATAAAATTATTAATTTCTTACGAAGATTGCGAAATTTGAACCATTACCTCGTGAATGTACGTTAAATAAGTATTGCTATAATTGTATTTATATATAAACCTTCTTATTATAGTTGATTCTAGTGTCGCTGCTGACACGCATGCTCATTTTGGATTTGGCGGCAGGTGTCTTCCTGACGCCACGTGATTTTTTATGTGCAAATTCCAATCCAGGATCGACAGGGGTTCTATCTTCACTATCCGGGAAAAAGCCAACAGCTAAATCACTGATCTAATCATTCCCCCATTTAGGTAATTCGTGTATAATCTTTATACTTTCAGTTATTATACGTAATCTTTATACACATTTTCTCCCTTCCCCATTTCACTTTATCCACATGAATATGAAAATTATGTATTCTTTATACGCATTTCTAGTTATTAGGGTAGGGAAAGGATTTATTCAATAAAGTGTTTTTATGGTAACTTCTCCGCAGTCCCATAATGTGAAATCTGTCAAATGTGAATGAGCATCTTTCTTTGAAGTTTATATACAATTTGAATTGAACGTAAGGACTTTAATTTATAACTCAGTTTTCTGTTAGCTGTGGGAGACGAAGAATACACCCACGATATCCTGAGAGGCGACTAAAAGGGATGGCTACACTAGAACCATGAGACTAATTGTGATTAGTACCATTAAGAGCGGAACACCATGGATCGACATTACTTGCGAGTAGTACCACCTTGCGAAGAAGACCATGTGTCTACGTTACCTAGGAGCAGTACCATTATGCGAGGAACACTACTGATCAGGGTTGCCACATTTAGTACTTTAGTACTAGATCTAGTACTTAATGGACATTTCTAGTACGTTAGTTCTTTTTATAGAAATCTAGTACCTTTTAGAGGTAGAGTAGAAAGTCTTGTATTGCAGCAGATGAACAAGAAAAAAATTGATAACAAGTTTTCACGTTGCATTCTGCAAACAGGTTTGTGAGAGGGTGGATTTTCGGGACCCTATTTTAAGAAATCTGTCCAGGCTGAACCCAGAAAATTTCAAGAGATGGCAGTGTCATCAGTATAATGCCATTAGCTACATATTTCTGTAATGTAATTACAGAAAGTGTTTATGAAGTTAATGGTGGTTAGCCAAGTCCATAGAATCGCTGAAAGAAAACTAAGAATTTATTAAACTTTGGAATTTTATTTTTGAAGTGAAAAATCCTGTAGGCGACTACATCTTTCTAAATTTGACGAATTTGGGAAGGCCTTCTTCTGCTGCAACTAAACGGTTTTTCTTCTGTTGTTACTATCAATAACATTAAATTAAGAAACAAACTCCAATCCTGTATGTTGAATAGGCTCCTTCTAACAAAGGAGAAACTAAAACAATAATCTGCCCAAAATGTTCACATTTCAAAACAGTTAATTGCTCTGGTAGTGTTTTCCAAAGATTACGAGAAGAGCAAAATATGAAATGCATGTTAATATGTTCTAAAGACAGCCAACATAGAGAGTGCTTTTTTAAACTGAAATGTGTGAGAATATTCATAGTGTTCATATTCTAAATATGAATAAATGACTATCGACTCGTAGTCTGCTTGAAACTGGATATGTTAGAATGGTGGTGATTGAAACTGCAACATTGCTGCTTTCCATAATAGATATCAAAACCGGTAGGTTCTCATTATTACAAATTTCTAATTAAAATTTTTTTGATAAGTATACTTTGTTTTCTATACCGCCTTTATGAATAATCCTACTCATTTGTAAAAAAAGATTTAGTACTTTTTTTCCATAATATAGTACATTTTTAGGGGAAAGTTTAGTACGAACATTTTTTCCCGGTGGCAACCCTGCTACGGATCTCAGTGTTGCTTGTGATAAGTGTCTTCGTGTGTATTCTACCGAGGCGGGGCGCTCGGTTGTATAGGCAAGTATCTAGCGAGAGATAGTGCCGAGTGCTGCTCTCGAATGTGTTGCTTCCACTGTGTTCAAAATGGGTCTGCGTTACTTACGGGTAGTACGAACATATGAGGAACACCATGAGTCTACGTTGCCTGTGATAGTACTCCTCTGTGAGGAACACCACGGGTTAGGCTGACACCCGTTATCAGTACCACTATGTGACGGATTGATCTGCATTGTCTGAGGGTAGTACAATTATATGAGGAACACCATTTGTTTATGTTGCCTATGAGCGTTACCATAATGTGTGATACACCGTGAGTCTACATTGCCTATGATTACTACCATTATGTGAGTGACACCAGGAGTACAAGTGGCCTGTGATTAGTTCTACCAAGTGAGGAACACCACAGGAATACCGGTGCCCGTGATTAGTCGCACTATGTGGGGAACACAGTGGGTTTGCGTTGCTTGTCAGTAGTGCCCTTATGTACGCATCACCATGGATTTGTGTTACCTGTGAGTGGTGACATACCATGGGTCTACATTACCTGTGATTAGTACCACTATAGGAGAAACACCATGGTTCTGCTTTACCAGTGATTAGTACCATTATGAGGGGCCGTTAACCTGGAACCCTTTTAGATAATACGTATCATCACAGTAATTAAAACATTGTGCATTGGATTCACTGATTGTTTTCGTTTCACGATCACTTTATGACATTGTTTTAGATTCTATTCAGTGCATACATTTTGAAGTTTTCATTTTCATTTCATTGCACCTCGTACCATTTGGGACCGATGACCTAGCTGTTGGGTCCCTTTAAACAACAAACATCATAATTATCATCATCATTATCATTATCACTGTAAACACGTCTGTGGATAAAGTACTGACTCAGGTTAAAGCACTCCAATAGCAGCTGTTTTCCATTAATGTCATGCTTTCCTCAACCTTTACCATGCTGGCCACCATCATTGACAAGGCCTGCCTTTGGGTGCCAAATACCATCTAATAGTATCTTTCGTTATCAATGTGCTCTTGAGACAAGTTACAACATTTGTATCTGTTAAGACTAGGACTTGGAATTTGAGGAAGAATCTTTCCTTTTTTTTTCCCTCGAGTGTACGAAGACGGGGCCTAATACAATATATATTTCGTTCATTGCAGACCATAAAATGGTGGGTTTTTAATTTGGTTTTATTTGTACTTTATTGCCCTTTTCGGTGCTTTTTGGATGATAGGTTTTTAGCATATCTTTAGGTCTTAAGGGCTTGTTTTGTAACTTTACCTTCTTCGAGTACATTTCTACTGCCCATTCTCAATTCGAAGCATCATCAGTAAGAGAGAAAATGAAATGGAAACGAAATGATAAATGAAACTAATGATTGAGAAATCCAGGAGTATCAAGTTAGGTGCAGGATAAGTGAAATATTGAAAGGAGAAAATTTTGATGTGAGTTTTTTAAGAGTACGATCTCACTTGCTTCAAGTGTGAACTCTTAACATTTCTTGATGCGGAGAGAAGATTCTCGATGTTTCGCAACGTGCTGTATTTAAACCAACGATCCTTTACAGCTATAACCTAGAGGTATACTTCAAAGCTAACTGATGTAAGGTTTCCGAATTTCAATTTCTGTAACCTTACTGTGGTTAAGCCAAATGTGATTACAGTTATACTAATTTCAATTCCTTTACCCAGTTGTGTAAAAACCATTTCATTCTCAATTCTGCAAGCACACTTTGAACAAACACAGGATCCCTTTCTTTAAATTATGTTGATGTAAAAATATATAATATATGTAGGAAGAAGCTATTTCACTCCTATAGTTTTGTACTGTATGTTGCATACCATCGCAATTTCGCATTTCAAAACATTACATGCCTTTACTAAATATGTATTAAAACTAAAATTATGAATGCACTAGTATTTGTACCCCTTCTTGGCACAAGAATTTGCAGGTGGATTACATGTTACCTTCGGATATTTATGCAAAGTAACATCGCACGTTTAATGCAATATGTTAAAATGATATTTGTGTACGAAAGCGTTTCGCAGTAACGTGAAATATAATGAAGCTGAAGAAAGTCGAGAGAGAATGATGACGATTTCCGAATTTATTGTACGGTACAGATTCTGGTCCGAAGTTTTGCGAAATTCTTCTTGCTTCTCGGGTTGCATATTGTATATGTGACCACTGCCGTGGAGTTTTGACATTGATGATGCACGTCATGTCCCACGGGACTTGGGATCAAAATTCAATTTTTTGTAATCATCTGCGTTATTATCCGTCGTACGATTCATACGTACATGTCATAAAGGAACGGAAATCACATATTATTAAATGTTCGTTGTATACATTCTTTTGATAGACCTAATGTTAAAAATATTTGAGAATAATATTCCTATAAATACCAGCTCTATGTGATTACCATGACATCATATGCATCGGATAACACAATCCTCAGTGAGTAGAATCCAAATACGTAGTTTGGTTGAAATAAGTCCAGCCGTTTTCTACATTTACGAATAGACAGACGTACAGACACCAAAGGAAAAAGTTCTACCTCATGTTACCTTGCTGTACAGTTACATAAGGTGGGGGTAATTTTAAAGCCGAGGGATATGATGCATTTTCTGATATTCTCCATCGAATAACTGTACGTCCGCGAGGGTGTCTGTTACTTGCTGCAGAGCATGAAGCTCGTAGAAAATAGTAATTTTCTCCGTCATTTGAAGAGTAAGTGAAATTATTTAAAATGAAGGGGTGTTTCACGTATAGTGTACAAATTTTACGTATAATCAATAGTGTAAGAGAAAATTTAAAAAAAATCTTACGGTCTTCTTATAAACTCAGTCTGTTCAGTGATTTGTAAATGGTATGCATGTAAAATCCTGCTCTTGGATGAGTACACTCTAAATATGAAGTTTGGTGAATATATAATCAATAGTGTAGAAGGGAATGGGAAAAACTCTTCCCGTCTTCGTACAAACCCTCATTGTCTTCAGTGATTAATAAATTATATGCATATCGAAACCTGCGCTTGGATGAGTAGACTCTAAATATGTAGTTTGGTCGAGATATGATCAGTAGCGTAAAATAAAAATTGAACAAGACTCTTTTGGTCTTTCTATAAATCCCAATTTATTAAGTGATTTTTAAATTATATCCATATCAAAACTCGGTCCCGAATGAGTAGACTCTAAATATGAAGTTTCGTCGACATATAATCAGTAGTGTAGGAGAAAATCGAAAAAATTCATCCAATTTTCCTATAAACTCCAGTCTTTTCAGTGACTTTTACATGATATGCATATTGAATCTTGCCACTGGATGAGCAGACTAAATATGAATTTTGATCGAGATCTGTTCAATAGTGTAAGAGAAAATAGAAAAAAACTCTTTTGGTCTTCCTATAAACCCATAGTGATTTTTAAATGGTATGCATATCAAAATATGCTCCTGGATGAGTAAACTCTAAATATGAAGTTTAGTCGACATATATTCAGCCGTTTTCCCGTCATGGTGAAACAAACACACAAGCAGACACGAAAGGTAAATACTACTGATACGTTCTTGAATTGACCTGAAACAGATAAATATATCAAAATTTGGCGAAATAAATGACATTACAGGCAATGGAACCCCTAGAATGTTATTTATAAGATGCATGTCGAAATAGTATGCATTTTTTGTAATATTTGTTTATGTACCTCTGAAGGCAAGAGGAAAGTTGATTATCATTATCAAGGCACAAATAGAAGGTTAGAAGTAGGTAAGTCATGCATTCTTGTAGTTTTTTGACGTGACTGTTGATATCGTGAACATATCCACGAGTGAAGGTTTTTCACAGAGAGAATGATTAGTTTCATTGGTATTTGTATATTTGGTATTTGGTTTTGCACCTCTTCAGTTTCTCGAGGCAAAGGTGACCGAACATAGAGATAACTTTATGTTCCACTGAAAACCAGGCCATCAGCAAATAGCTATGGTTTTGCTTCATTCAAGTTGGGTACAGTACTTTATAATCCATGATAATCTTTTTACTAACTAGCAAAAGTACCCGTGATTCGCTACGGTATTCTACATTCTATGTGGATTTCTCCATAAATTACTGTAAAGGCAGTGAGTAAGATTATATTTATTTTTTGATACTTATGTAAGAGCAACAAAGATACAATTAGGCTAACATATGGCCACTGGTCGTGCAAATGTGCTGCGTGACGAATGTGATGATTCTATATTTCCTGTAGGTGTGTCAAATGATAACATATACATGTGAAAAGTAAAAAATTGACATGAAATCGAGAAATACGGCTCTATTTAACGGATAATGGATAGAGATATTACAAAACGTCATAGGACTAAAGCTGTAGATCTCTCAAAATTGAACACCGTTTGTTTTGTCTCTTTTGTGATATGATATACCGTTTAGCCACCAATTGTCACGAAATGAAGGTCTGCACTCTCATTAAAATTGTACTCACATTTCGATATTTTCCGGGGCCAAAGTTTCGAATTTTTTCTTAAAGAAAAGAGTGTCCAGGTTTCGGGATTAGCTTTCGCACACATACGGAGCAATTAAGGAATAAAGTAATACATTTAAGGAAGTTTAAATAAAATAAAATTGGATTATAACTGAGGACAGCCATATAGGACAAATATGTGAATACCAAATGGACGTATTGGAAAGTAAAATAACTCCCAGTAAATTGTGATGGTTTGAGTTACGGATATAAGAAGGCGGTAACAGAGAAGAAATTTAGGCGCAGGAATTCTTAGGTAAACAAATAAGAAGATGACTTATGGTGTTATTACTTAAACCTAGAGGCAAGGTAGGGGCCAGAAATTAAAGCGGAAAACAGAAATAGAATAGATATACAGAAAAAATATAGCAACTGCCTGAAAACACCTTACGGTGGGAAATAATATGCTACACTCCGCGGTAGTGTTCAAATATTTACAACACCTCTTAGTGCTATTCGATTACGATTGTAACCTCCAACGGTATTCCGCCAGTATCCCGCAGAATGACCAATTGACGCCTCTCTTGCTTTCTGCTCAAGGAACAACCACAATTTCACGGGAATGATGACAAAAATGGCAATACGTTACCAACCTACTGTCAAGCAGTCAGAGACGTTGCCATGGTAACCTATAGGTTCGTTGTCATTCTTTCGTCGGTCGCTCAATATAGGGCATGATACCTGTGACCGTATGTTCGAGATAACTTGCACACAAATAATAATACTAATAATAATAATAATAATAATAATAATAATAATAATAATAATAATAATAATAATAATAATAATAATAATAATAATAAAGCGAAAATAATAATAATACATATTGACATAAAAGTTGAATGAAGAAATAGTAAAATGACGCAGAAGTGGTGAATTCAAGTCAGAGCATGGAAACGTGACGGATCACTTTCAGTATTAAAAATAAAATCAAATACAAGGGAACACTTACAGGCCTAAAATGACAACTAAGGATTGTGGAACGTGCGGGGGCCCTATGAGGTCCATGGGAACGTATGACGTTATGGGGGAGAAAATAATTACAATAATACACCCAACAGACAAATAATTATTGATAAAATTAACGTATAATGATAAATGAACAATAAATGAACAGTGGATTAACTGATACTTGAGATACAAAACAAAGATGTGTAAAGGAAACAAGCTCTTCGGTCAGGAACGAACTTTGACACAGAGATTCACATTAAAGTTAAATTTACGTAATGAAAGGAGGCAACCTCGAAAGAATCAAAAATTTAACTACGCTATTCAAGAAAGAGTCTTACAGTTACTTACAATTACAACTAGAGTAGGAAAAGATGGTCTGCCTCCGAAAACAACACGTTGCGGACTAGCATAATAGCTAAATCATACAAATGCTATATTTTGGAAAATGTGGAAAACTAGAGGAAACTCTGGCACACAAGATGAAATTCTACATAATTACTGAAGTTACATTAAGTGCGAAAGGTCCGAAACACAATAATGCATTTAAATAACATAAGGCAATAACATAGCGCCTCCCTTGGCCGGCTGAAGACCCATTGTGGGGCGGACGCAAAACGCGTCCGCCCGCTGTAGAGATCCAAATTCAAAGACACAGACAAATTAACTCGCACACGCGAGGAGCCGCAAACAGGAAATCGAGTGATTACAAATAACCAATAGCAACACTTCAATTTGCCACATTCACCAATTAAAAATCCTAATATACAGGCCAATAAAAGCACATATTTTGGCCACTGGCAATGATCTTCTAGAATAATTATTTCTGCTGAATTCGCATATTAGCGGATATTACAAAACGGCAGGAAAGGGCCACTTAAACGTGGCAACCCCTGCCTCACAAGTCATGTATAAAAATTCACATCGCTTTCTATAACGTACAGAATAATTCAATTTTAAACATGAAATGTAAATACCCAGATCTCTTTGAACAGAAATCTTCTTCATAGTCCATTTCCACATAGGCCTAAATATTTAATCATTTTTAAATAAGAAAGCTACATACAATAATTTGCTATGCATAAACACTTCAGTTCTTTAAATGTTTTTGTTTACCCAACATGATGACCAGACGCAATTTACATAACTTTACATAATAAGGACTTCTGTTGCTTCACTGATTTCTGTTCACTGCTGTTCAACAACGGCCACAAGACCAGCAGAAAATAGTAATTTTCTAAGTTATTTGAAGAGTGAGCGAAATTATGTACATAACAAACGTTGTTTATAATCAAGGGTAGTCCACGTATTTTACAGAAAATTTTAGTTGGCTTTGGAACTGACCAGATGGAAAGTGATGATGCTTCCTATATTTAAGATGATATAAGGTTAAAGTTGGTTATTTTTTAATATTTTGTCATTGAAGACGTGCCAGTCATCTGAAGAAAGTTCGTGAGTGTTATCTACATTTTTCTTACCGTGAAACAGAAATTTACATCATAATTTTATATTGAAGATTTATCGATTCAACAGTTTTTTGTTATCGTGTATATTTTTGAGTATCCCATTTTTCATGGAATGATAAAGCTCAGCTAGGTATAGATCGATACGGAATCGAAAATTCATCTGGCGCGGAAGTTATTCACGTAGGCCTATTATATATTCTTTTTCTTCAATAGCTGCCAGAACGGAAGTAACATCAACATAAGATCAGTACAGGATTTTTATGTACATTTCTAGGTATTCCTTCATTTCGTATCAACACCAATGTGCTTAGGAACGAATATTTGATATTATATAAATGACAACTAACCATGAAGCAACACATAACCTCTCATCACCCACAACACTCGTTGACACATCATTAGTTCCCAGACCTTTAATTTCATCCTGAGTGATCCGTTATATATAACCATCAATATGACTGATATTACTTGTGACATTTATAAAGACCAGAAAATTCCTTGTTAGTATTGTGGTAAACAGTACAAAAGACTTAAAATTCATATTATCAGAGCTCATCCAGAAGAATATCGTGATTCAATTGTAAATGCGACCTCTTTGACTCCTACACCTGACCCAAATGTAGGGTCGGAAGATGTCGACTCATCTTTATCATCGCCCCATTTGCAAGAACCGGATAAACGCGGACGCGTAAATAATATGTATGAAGGGGAAATGAGGAGTGACATTTCTGTACATTTAAGGTGCGCACATCCCGATCAAAGCATGACATCAAGCACGCACATCGTGTCTTACGCAACCGAAGATCATTCGATATTAACACCTAACGAACGCCTTGATACCCAGGAAACCGGGAACGCAAATTCGTACGAAAACAAAAACAATTCACTAGAGACTCGGGAAGTCAAATGTCAATACTGTATCCAGTATTTTCGTGGTGAGAGGGGCGTATCCATCCATATTAGTCGTTCTGATCCCGACCGACATCGCGAAAGATTGCTTCAGAATCACACAGCCAAAGTATCTCAAACAGATACATTCGGTCCAGTCCCTAACGAAGATCCCAATCCTAATGACGACGGGGGTATATCATATAATTCATCTCTAAAGTACAACAAGAAATTCGCGTTTGGAATCAAAATTTGAAGAATTCAACGACGATCATGGCTATAATAAATTGGTTCAAGATTTCGCAACATTCCTCTTCACATCGATTAACCTCCTGCCTGGCCCCAAACACCCAGCAATCAAATTTTATGAGGCTGGGAAGAAACGCCATCTAGCTCTTAACGAAAAACACCACAGTCACTCGTCAAATCCACAGCGTGCAGACAAACGTGCACGCAAAAATAGGCGGAACAAATATAACTATGAACTGACTCAATACCAGTTCTACAATCAGAGACGGAAGGCAGTGAGGCAGGTGTTGGAAAACAAGTCCGAGGTGTGTAAAATCGACCTTGGAAATATCCATAGCTCCTTTTCCGATAACTTTTCCCATGAAAATTTATACGAAAGGGAAACTTACCCTTCAAAAATCACTGAAGCGGAGCGTGTAGAAATTAATGAAACGTTCATGCCCACCGTGTCGAAGGAGGAAATGACTGCTGCCATCCATTATATCGCAGTGGATACTGCACCGTGCCCAGATCGCGTTTTGATGAGAGCCCTTAAAGACGACGACGTACAGGCTATCATCGCAAAAATAGCAACCAGAATGGTACAAACTGGCGAAATTCCCGAATGTCTGCGGAAGGCACGAACAATTTTGCTATATAAGAAAGGCGATCCGAAGGCCGTGTCGAACTGGCGACCCATCACTATCTGTTCAGTCATTAGGAGGGTAATAGGAAGAGTTCTTGACAGTCACCTACGTGAGTACATCCATTATAATGAACACCAGCGAGGATTCTGTTCAACTCCAGGCACCATTATAAATACTTCCATTTTCGGCGCATTGTTAAAATCTCCTAAACAGAGGAAAGAAGACATCACGGTAATTTTCTTGGACATTCGAAAGGCATTTGACAATATCGGTCACAGCCACCTTCTAAAAACTCTACAGTCTGAAGGAATACCTTCAAAACTCAGAGACGTAATTTCCAACCTTCAGTCCGGAAACGTCACTCAAATCGAAACGCAGAAGGGTAGAACAAAACCTATCCTCATAAAGAGAGGTGTGATGCAGGGATCTCCATTATCACAAGCCCTCTATAACCTAGCCTTAGATCATATCTTAGACGAGCTAAGCGAAGATAGTCTCTCGCGGCATTTCGGGGCATCTCTGTCACCCGAACTACCATCCATAACCGTAATGGGCTTTGCCGATGACACCGTCATCATCGGGAAGAACAAAGAAGCCGCCTTAGATCTTACTCGACTAGCCCGCAGGAGGTTCGAGGAAATTGGTCTTGATATCAATCCACAGAAGTGTACAGGGATATGCGTAATCCGAGGCGAGTTGAAGCAAGGGTTGCTATCCGTGGAGGAAGACTGTAGCATTGACTTAATCGGAGACGGCGAACAAATTCGTTACCTTGGAACTACCTTCAGGGATACTCTAGTGTTCGACGAGACTGCAGTTGCCGACAGATACCCCAGATGGCATGATGTACACCGAAAAGAAATACAAAGGACTCGCTCTGTTTAAAACCTCGTGGGAAGTTTAGCTACAATGCATTAATGCCTGCAATATCTTGCTGAAGACTAAACATCAACTTGGTGTCGCTTCGAGGGATTCTCAAGCGGAGAGTCGGGAATGTATAGAACGCCTAAAACTAACAAACACTGATACCCAGAAAATAACCGCCATGAACGGCCTGTTCGATACTAAGAAATCCGTCAAGAGCTACGAGAACGTGAATTAACCTCCTGGTGTTCACTACCGCAAAAAGGACTCGGAGTACAACTTTACAAAGAGTATACACCAGCAAACATTTGGGTGCGAGATCATACCGGACTGTCTTGTAATGAGTGGAGAGAGGCTATAAAGATGACTGCTAATGATTCTGTGGTACGCTCGGTGCCAGGCAGATCCCTGGGCAACAACCTCTGTCGGCATTGCCGCGGAGAGAAAGAAACTCTTGGTCATGTCCTGGGATTCTGCACAAGCGGGGAGCTCCTAAGAAACACGCGGCACCACCAGATCAGATCCTTCATTGCCGAAGAACTGAGAAAGAAGGGATTCAATGTACATGAGGAGGTACGCGGACTGGCCATAAATGGTAGTTCGCAAAGAATTGACATCATAGCCTTTAAAGACAACAGCTCCCAAGGATTCATATTAGATCCGACTGTCAGGTTCGAGCACCATAGCGGTCAGCCAGAGGAGGTTAATCTAGAAAGGATTAACAAATACAAACCCACTATCCCTTACTACAAATCGAAATACCACCTTCAAGATATTGAAATAATAGGGATAATGGTCGGAGCTCGCGGTACCATACCTCGTCACTTCGTCGCCACATGGAAGCGCTTCCAACTCCCGATGAAGCTCATCCCCGAAATCGCGACCCTCGTCCTCCGAGCCTCGATCAAGATCATGAGGCACCACCTCTACAGCTAGGTTTGAATTTTCTTTAATTAGATATGTACAGAAAATTGATATGTTTTACCTTGTTCTTAGCGGCAGCCTGTCTTTCCAAAATAAATGGAAATTATATACAGAAATTGGGAGAAAACTGCTCTGGTTTTCCTATAAACCCCCACCCGTTTATTCTGAGATTTTAAAATCTTATACCTACCAAACCTTCGCCGGTATTATTATACTCTAAATATGAAGTTTGGTCGAGATCTGTTCAGAAGTTTCGCCGTGATCGTTGGACAAATAAACAGACACAAAAAACAAAAACCACTGATACGGTCCTGAGTTGACCTAAAACGGATAAGTATCCGAAAAATTGAAAAGAAAAGAACGAAATTACAGACAGCGGACCCCCTACAAATTTATTTATAGAGATAAGGATGGACATGTTTATAAGTGAAGACCTTTATTTCGAGAGTTGCTGCTTTGAAACTGTACGACACATAGACAAACTGATTTCACTATCAGAGGATCCCTTGAGTGTTGTAACAACACTATCTGAGAATCGAATTGACCACAATGCCTTAATCACTGTGATTTGTTTTCCTATAGTTAGGCATGCGTGTTTTTTTTTTTTTGAAAATTGGAAATAACTAAATAGAAATAAGCTTTACAACAGCTGTGTCACGCCGCCTAATAATTAATAGTGGTTTTATCAGGATACCTAAAATTTATTCGTCAACGATATCCCGAAATATTACTTTAATGACTTTACTTTAGTCCTTCATTAAAATAAATAATCCGAGTTCGCGACCTAAAATGGACTCGATAATTTACGTATACCGGAAACATGGTATTTTCAATAAACGTTGGATGCTCTCAGCTTCGAGAAAGGTCTGCTAGTTCAAGAAATTCACAAGTGTTCGCTTATATGTAAGGTAAGCTTTCAGATTCAAAAGAGAAAAACAACGCAGTCAGAGTCAGCAGATATTTATCAAGATATCTATATAAATAAAATCGTAACGACCGTGTGTCTGTACATTGACAATTTTGGCGAAATTTTCGTTTATTCGTTTCAGATGTGATGACCATCCGCATATATTTTGGCTTTGGTGTCTGTTTTTCTGTATGTCTCTTTGATTGTTTGAGTTCTTATAAATTGAAAAATACTGGAGAATCCACCTGTCC
Source organism: Anabrus simplex (assembly GCF_040414725.1). Lineage (NCBI taxonomy): Eukaryota > Metazoa > Arthropoda > Insecta > Orthoptera > Tettigoniidae > Anabrus > Anabrus simplex. Next base: position 944,543,001 of record NC_090265.1, on the reverse strand, counting down.
TTGGGTAGGTTTTGGGGCCTATATGTTTCCAAATCCCTGAACTGAGGCGGGGCTTGTACGAAACCGAATCCGTGACTTTGCACCCCCGCAAAATATACACAACCAGACTTAATATAAATCTGCCTTAATGGAAATGAGATTTAAAAATTTTTCTCATGTACGGTACATCATTTTGATCCAAGGATTAATAAGGAAGATATTAACGGACCGTTTTACAGTCTAAGTTTGAGAGGACTTCGCCTAAAAGTGGGTGCGTGTAAAGCATATTTCTTATAACAGAAAAACTGCTGGAAAAAATTAACCAAACTTCATATTTAGCATCCCCCTGTCCAAAAGTATGTATTGAGGTCCATAGCATTTCAAATTCCCGGAGATGACTGAGGTTTTGTAGGAAACCGAAACAGTAAATTTACCCTCCCAAAAAATATACCAGACCAACGTGGATGTAAATCGTTCAACCTTGATGGAAATCCATTTCTAAAACTTTTCTCGCATATCCACTCCAGTGGACATAGCACAAAAGATTTTGTATGTGGAGCAAATTCTGCATCTTCATAAACGAAATCGTAACGATCCTGTGTCTTACACTGCATTGATTATTTTTGCGAAATTTTCGTTCAGTTATCCGTTTCAGGTGTAATAATAACCATCTGCATATATTTTGCTTTTGGTGTCTGTCTGTTTGTTTGTTTGTTTGTTTGTTTGTTTGTTTGAGTTCTTATAACTTGAAAACTAATGGATATATTTCTACCAAACTAAATATTTAGAATCCACTGTCCTTAGGTAGGTTTTAGGGTCAATATTGTTTCTAAATCCCTGAATTGACTGGAGGTTATTGCGAAACCGAAACCGTGATTTTGCACTCCCTCAAAACATACGTAACCAAAATTAGTGGAATTCTACCTGCTGTCATGTCATTTCAAGGTAGTTTACAGGGTTTAAGTAAGGAGCCATTTTACTCTTTCCGACAGAACAGATAATAAGAGAGGTTATCGTTAACTATTGTTTTCATTAATCTTCAGCCACAGGGCTATTCCTGGTTTCAGATGAACAACAATATGTTACCGAGAAGCGTGCAGAATTACACAAAGCTTCAGCCAGGAACTGTACCGTTCAATAAACTCTGTGATCATCCTAATTCTTTCTCTACTTCGTTCGGTTTCATCGTACGTCACGTTATACTACTGCCACCTGCTTTTGTAGGATAATATGAGTGTAAACATGAAGTATAGTAGTAGGGCAAAGGGACATTTTTTTGCTGAGTCAGCACCCGAGGTCGAGTAGTGTAGCAATACCGGTTCCAAACCTGAGGTCATTGACCCCTAGAATAGTAGGTGTGCAATGTCGATTTGCGGATTTTGCATAAGAGAGTGAGCCTAACCTCACAGTCGCTTTCTTGAAGGGCTTAACGTTACTTTAACGGCTAGTTTCCCTTCTCGACGCCTAAGAGAGCGAGCCTAACCTCACATCCGCCATCTTGAAGGGACTATCCTTATTTTTACGGCAAGATGACCTTCCCGACGCCGATTGCACAAGATGGCTGCTATACACAGCTCCTTATGAGACGGCTTAGGGGCGCTTGTGCAAGATGGCGGCTATACATAGTCTGTTATGAGATGGCTTAAAGGCCGCTTACACAAGATGGCGACTATACAAAGACGGCCTAAGGACGTTTACGCAAGATAGCGGCTATACATAGGCTCTTACGAGACGGCCTAGGGGCGCTTGCACAAAATGGCCGCTCTATATAGGCTCTTATAAGACGGCCTAGGAGCACTTGCGCAAGATGGCGGTTGCTGTTATAAGACGGCCTAAGGGCGCTTGCGCAAATGGCGGCTATACACAGGCTCTTATGGAGAAAGCTGGCCCAGGGGCCTACTGCGCAAGATGGCGTCTATACACAGGCTCTTTTGGAGAAAGCTAGCCTAGAGGCTACTGCGCAAGATGGCAGCTATACATAGCCTCTTATGAGACGGACTACGGACGCTTGCGCAAGGTGGCGGCTATACACATGCTCTTATGGAGAAAGCTGGCTCTGGGGCCTGCTGCTTCTGTCGGGACATAGCTTTATGTCTCTATCCGACAAGTTTAAACATGCATTACTATAACGACGCGATCTTATGCTTAAGGCTAGAGTGAGCACGAATTATTATTTTTTTACCTGCAGCGATGACGTCATGATAGTTATGCATGTTTAGACTTGTTCGTTATCAAGGTTACTTACTCAAGCCTTTATAGATTGAGTAGGTTTAAGGAGGCAAAAGAATGCAATAAGTACATTTTGAATTTAATAAAATATTTATTTACAAACTTAAAACAATCTACTACAACAGTTATGGTTTGGCTGTCGGCAAGGTTGCTATGCTCCTTAACAGCTTTCGGCGAAGAGGTAAGATGCTTCTAAAATTGTAATGCCTCCTGCAACATTCAAATTAAACAAAACATTTAGTGTTTATGAAATATATTATACTATGTATGTTATGCGTTACAAAGAATATAATTCAGTTTTTACCTTGTTGTTATTTATGAGGCTTGTTCCTTTTCTGAATCATCGTCATCATGTACGGAAATTAATGGAAAAAGTTTATTCATACACTGTGTACAGTGTTCAATCCTCGGATTTGGTCCATCCCAATCATCATCACAATTTTTACCTCGATGCTTGTAATGACTTTTACAGGTTCTACATAAAGCTACATAGATTGACATCTTACTGTGTAGAGAAAGGATGTCCCAAAATTCATTTACATAAGTGGCAGCGTACGTAGATCAAAATCCTGGCGGTAAATATATTGAATCAAATGTTTTGGCATCTCATATAAGGTTCCGTGTTTATAGAACATCTTAACAGCCTCACTTACTCGTGTGAGATAAATAAGATTCTGGGTATGAGCATGCGAACAGCATGCACATTCACAGTTTTGTTTGTTATTAACCGCAACCGTCTACTCGTTCTGTTCCATAGCCTACGATGTCGGAGCACACATTAATGTTGATGATAAAGGACTAACCTTATTTATAGTCTTGTAACAATATTCGTTAGCGGGTGTTAAGTAACATCAATCATATGTGTTAGCAGGAATGTTTTCAAATGTTTCAAATTATAAACGAATATCGACAGTAGATTCCTTTATAGATTATTCATAATAAGAGCAGTCTGCAACTACAATCGGTGCTTTATAATTTTTTTATTACCGAGCTCGATAGCTGCAGTCGCTTAAGTGCGGCCAGTATCGAGTATTCGGGAGATAGTAGGTTCGAACCCCACTGTTGGCAGCCCTGAAAATGGTTTCCCGTGGTTTCCCATTTTCACACCAGGCAAACGCTGGGTCTGTACCTTAATTAAGGCCACGGCCACTTACTTCCTACTCCTAGCCCTTTCCTGCCTCACCGTCGCCATAAGACCTATCTGTGTCGGTGCGACGTAAAGCAACTTGTATTTTTAAATTCTTCAGGTAAAAAAACGGGCGATCTTCTTTCAGATAATACGATGATTGGAATTTACAAAACACGCCATAGAGCATCCCAAATTTATTTTTCAAAATTAATTTCTGTGCTTTCGTAGGGGTACGTAATTCCGTTGAGATATAGTCTAATATTTTTTACTTTACAGTGTTCAAACTGAGAGCTATCTTTTTCGCGATTGAATTTACGATGGGTTTGAAATCCAAAAATAATATACAAGAGATTCTCAGTAAAACGTGACGTTTGTAGGTGGTAAAACAGGATATTCATGCAGCTCCCAACTTCGAAAACGTATAGGTAATGGTGTATCATTTTCTACAACCTTGAGCAGTCTAAGTTTTTCACGATCAAATAATGTTGCATGTGGAATCCTGCACAATATACGATGAAGTGTAATTTTCGAGCCCACTGGTGTTTCTGCTGCTTTAAGAGAATTGTAATCACTTCGATCACGGATCAGAATAATCTCTTGTTTTGCGTTGGTTATAATACGTGTAAAGTCTTCTGCGAAGCCAGGAATATGTTTTGTCATAACATACCTGTAAAAGTTCCGTCCTCATTAATCATCCAGTTAGGGGCTGATGACCTTCGATGTTAGGCCCCTTAAAACAACAAGCATCATCATCCGCATCAATCATCCAGTTGTTAGGTTTTTGTTTTTTACACCATCCTACCGAGCTCGATAGCTGCAGTCTCTTAAGTGCGGCCAGTATCCAGTAATCGGGAGATAGTGGGCTCGAGCCCCACTGTCGGCAGCCCTGAAGATGGTTTTCCGTGGTTCCCCGTTTTCACACCAGGCAAATGCCGGGGCTGTACCTTAATTAAGGCCACGACCGATTCCTTCTACTTCCCACGCCTTTCCTCTCCCATCGTCGCCACAAGACTTATCTCTGTCGGTGCGACTTAAAGCAAAATAGCAAAAAAAAAAAAGTTTACACCATCCTGCCACCCGCAAAATATTACTTTCTTTATCACAAAAAGAAGGGTAGAGTTTCATTGCACTTGTAATACGAACATTCTTCGCTCTATCTATTTCGACATTATTCACTTCATAGTGCGCTTCAGAAAAGAGAAAGGCTAGAGCATGGTTGTTTAGTTGCGATGTGCTTGGTCCACTTCCATCTGACTTATCTAGTCGTCCTTCAGTATAGAGGTAGCTTTCGTGTGGTAGGATGTATACATCTTGCTGATTATTAATAAAGGGAATTTCATCATTGTTATTTAATCCAAACGTAAAAGGTTGTTAAAAATGAAACTCACTTCATACTACACCTTCACGAGTTTCTACGGTATTCATAATCTCTAGTATTTCCTCCATTTTGTTGTAGTAGCGTGTACCTAAAATTGTAGTATCTGCTTATGGTTATCTCTTAAACGATGAGTCTTCGCAAACATGTAGTATGTCTTCGGAATGTACACCGTGTTTTATAGATGTTTTTCATACTGGTTTAAGATGAAGTTTGTAAGCTACGTACGTGTAACGATCTAAATTAATAAGCTGATTATGTTTATTTACAAGCCTAAGAATGATGTTACTAAAGTGTTTTACAGACACAGGATGATAAAGAACTACTTCCGGTTTCTCACGAATAGTATATCCACATTCCTCTGTAATAATAAAGCAGTGCAGGACATGCGAAGGTTGTTGATTACCACTAAAGTCTGTAATCACAATATGAAGGTCAAGTTGGAATTCAAGAGGACAAATTGGGGCAAATATTCGTTTATAGGAAGGGGAGTTAGGGATTGGAATAACTTACCAAAGGAAATGTTCAATAATTTTCCAATTTCTTTGCGATCATTTAGGAAAAGGCTAGGAAAACAACAGATAGGGAATCTGCCACCTGGGCGACTGCCCTAAATGCAAATCAGTATTGATTGATTAATTGATTGTAATAATATTACAAGAGATGTTCGCGTGATAATCATCGAATAGGTTGATCAGATTCGTAACGTGCGTACGGTAGGAGCTCCTTTGGTGAAAATCTCAGCAATGGAGCAATCGAATCCGGTTGTGATTTGAAGTCAATCTTAAATGATAATTCAATAACACATTTATGTGTAGTGTTGCTTACAGTAATTGAGAACTTGTAATTATGATTACTAAAACTTTCTTCTCAAAACTGTTCGTTTAACGTGCTTTCAATATAGTCATGAATATCGTCTACTGAATAACTGCCTAAGGGTAGCGTTAGCATATAGTCATCGTAATAGAACTTGTTTACACCATCACGCACGTTATAGATTTTATTGTAGCTTTCAAACAATACTAGTCCAAGACTATGTAGATGATATACAAGTTCGATCGGTGGATTAAAATAGACGGTTTTTTCAGGACGTTCTCCACGTACAGCGAACGTTCTTTCACTGTTAGTCATCACGTTCACACTAATGCTCATTCTCTACTGTCTGGGTTTGATATAAGAACATAAGACATAATCGTCGCCCATGCCTGTATTGAATTTTTGCACACGGTTTTATTGTAAACAATGTCTGCACTGCTTCCGAAATAACGTATGAACTCAAATGGAGGGGTAAGTCTCCATAGCTATCGAAATACCATACTTTAGATTTACGTTTTACATAGGCAACGTAATGAGGTCCAGGTCTGCGACTGTTGTCTAAGTTAATTACAGCACGTTCAGCACGTAGTTGATCGCGCATATACACACCTCGAAAATAATGAATTATTCATATTTTCTTAGTAAACGTAAAAACTTCTTCGTGGGTCAGAGCTCGATATAGCAGTGCATACAGTAGACGTTTTTTTTTGGAGATATGTAGGTGCCAAGCCCTTTTTTGTATGGCGCTACCTTCATGTGTACACCTTTGCCACGTAATTCAATTGCCTCAATCGTCATGTTATGACGTTCATGCTTTTTTAACTGTTGTTTCACTTCTTCTACAGCCTTAACAATTCTAGCTACAGCACTAGCACCACGCAGCAATGACCCTAAAGCCGCTAGTCTAGCAAACAACGTAGGAAGAAATCATCCTCGTTTTGGTACAGGAATAACTCGTGCACGTTTACTAATCATTGCTCTGCACTTTGGAGAAATTTTCGCTCTTGCTGCGCGTGGTGCCTTAGTAATAGCTACACGCGGATTGTATTCCTCTCGAATAGCCTTTTGTGCAGCTTTACAACATCTTTCCATCCAACAGTTTTAGCTTTTTTCCTACTTTATATAGTTTGGATATTGTTTCACCATACTGTACACGATTTTACTCGTGCAGAGCAAATTATAAACTAACCGTTACCTCATGTTTCGCTTAATATATATATTACTATTTCCTACTTTATTGATCAGTTATCTTGAAGATTATAAAGCAGCAAGACACACTACCTGTTAGTAACATTGTGCCACATCTCTTACCTAGTTCTAGTACAACGACAAAAAACGTCATGCAACGTTGTTTCCTTTTACTGTTCGACGTATTATATCAGGCTCATCAGGATGTGGAAAGCCAAATCTTTTGCTTACTCATTACACTTTAATTGGTATACGCTTCGAAAATATTTATGTTTTCGCAGAGTAACACTATCAACCGCTATATATCATTCTACAAATTATAATGCACGATCTAGTTAAAGATGGAATAAAATATTTTGAATTTAATTCACATGAGCAAGTACCATCACCGGATAATGTGCTTCCGAATTCTCTTATATTCTTTGACGATGTCGCAACGGAACAGCAAAACGTTATTCGTGCATATATTAGTATGGGGCGACATAAATAAGTTCATTGCATCTATTTATATCAAACCTATTCTCGTGAGCCTAAGCAGTTGATACGCGACAACGCAAATATTATTGTACATTTTTCGGTAAGATGAGTGCAACGTGCAAAATATTTATAATGATCATAACACTGATATGTCATTCAATGACTTTAAACGTATGTGTGCTACATGTTCGTCATCACATCATTACGGCTTTTTGGTTAATGATGAAGAAAGTGATGCTCAGTATGGACGATATCGCATGGGTTTCGATCATTTTATGTGCATTAACACCGAATCACAGAGACTACTTGATCAAAAACCATCATCATTTGTACATCTAGCAAGGAGATTATACATAAAATATATAATCCATGCTCTAAACAATATTCGACGGAAATGTAAAGAGCTTAAACGTATTCAAGCAGACACAGATTTATTTTAAAAACGCAACTGGGTACATCACTCAAAGAAATTTTTAATTCTACTTCATTGCCGCAGTCTGCTACAAGTTTTATTTCTATGCAAATAATATATAACAAAGAGAAGTATCAAGAAGAAAAGAAGAATAAACTAGAAAAGCATAAAGAAGAGAAGCAGCATGAGGAAGAGAAGAAGCAAGATATAGATCAAGAAGGGGATAAAGAAGAAGAGGATAAGGAAGAAGAAATTAACGATACTTCCACCATCTAAGCGTGTTGAGTTTTTAACTACAGATGTTATTGCTGAAACACCCACTGCATCAACACAAGATCTACCATCATTGTCTGAGCTTTTGATCACGCCAGAGTATCGTAATCAGTTTAGAACTTTTATTCAGGATACCTATGGATCTCTCTTTGCAACTTGTATAGAAAACTCTTTACAGGACAAACTGACACCACCTACGATAATTCGCTATGAAGACGACTGTTTCTGGATAGGAAATTCAAATGTTAAGATTAATAGAAACAAATTGATTGTAAAATGTGTTACCTATAAACCTGCAAAAGTACGCTTAGAACTTCTTTTCTCACGAATACCTGACAAGGATATAACTTTACAAGACGATCTTAAAAATATAAAGCCATATATTTTGCTACTGACGCAACACGACGTAATTACAAGAGAACAGAAGCTTTAAATGCAAATAAGAATTACAAGTATCGTGAGTTTATTTCTAAGCTGTTTCCGACTGCTCGTGGTCTTAATGTTATCTACAAGCCTTTGTTGCCGTATGTAGACGTAAGATACTGGAATGACCCAAACTTACTCGTTGAACGATTACAACTTCTAAGAGCATCGCAAGATGCTGGTCACACAGATCACGAATCAGAAATTCTAGAAATAGAGAGAGAATTACGTCATGCAGGTATTATTCTGTAATGGCTCGTCAAGATAATATCTCACCTGTAAAGGTAAACATCGCACACGAGTTACATAAGCCAGCACGTCGCACCTACTGTCGCAGACGCGTTATTACACGTGGAAAAGGTGATCTCTGGCAAGAAGAGTTAGTAGAAGTGATTCCATATGCCTCTAGCAATAAGGGGTATAAGAATCTACTTACTGTTATCGATGTGTACTCGAAGTTTGCTTTTGCACAACCTGTGCGTTCTAAGACAGCAGTTCAAGTCAAAGACGCATTTAAACATATTTTTGTAGAATCAAAACGTTGTTCAAGGGTTCTTCAAACTGATCAAGGTAAAGAGTTTTACAAGAAGGATTTTTCTTCTTATCTCAAATTACTTGGCATTCAACACTACTCTACGTTCAACAATCTCAAGGCAAGTGTTTTAGAACGCTTTAATCGTACACTCAAAACAATGATGTGGCGAGAATTTACAGCACAAGGTTCATATCGTTGGATTGATCTGCTACCTAGACTTGTATCTACCTACAACGATACACCTCATCGCACTATCGGGACAAAGCCAAGTCTTGTTATAAGGAATACACCACACCTAGATGCTATGCATCTTGTAATTGAAACAGCTGATAGCGCTGGCATCGTTTTAAAGAAGGTGATTTCGTTTGCATCAGCAAACACAAGTCTATCTTTGCAAAAGGATACACCGCCAACTGGAGCACTGGACTTTTTCAAATTAGGAGTGTTAAGCTTACTAATCCAGTTACGTATTTACTTCGTGATATCAGAGGACAGCCTATTGGAGGATTCTACATCGAAGAGCTGCAAAAAATGATACTGATCACTATTTAATTGAACGTGTCATCCGACGTCGTGTATGTTAAATGGCTTGGTTTTAATAACAGCTTCAATTCATCGATTAATAAAGACGATGTAATTTAAATCTTGTGTTACTATTTATTCTCGAACCTCTGCCTCTCCTTTCTTCTAATCCAATACACATCAAAATTATTACTACTGGATAATTTGGGTCATGCTGTAGGATAGGACTAATATTAAACAATACCTGTAATATATGTTTTACAATTCATATTTATTTTACAATATATAAGTATTCTTCAAGTGAATCTGTTTTATCCTTTCTTTATTTTACTGTCTTCGCTGTTCAATGCCACTACCTAGCAACAGTTTTATTTTTATTGCACCGGCAATGACAAGTGCTGCTATCTTTTCAGCAACTGAAGCACTAGGTGACGACACACGAAGCATAGCTTTACGAAGCAGATTTTCATCAGCTGCACGTCGTAGTTCAGGAGTGTTTGGTCGATAAGCAATGTCATGCTCCTTGCAGGCAGCATGTAACATATTAATACCAAGAACACCACGTGCCAAGCGGTCGTCAGGTCGTGTCCTAGGGCCGCACTTTTGGTAACTAGTAAGATGAAGCTCGAACGGAAGAAGATCAATCACCTTATTATTGAGCTAATGAATTCATGTCCTCACCTTTCTCCCAGCACGTTTTTTCAATTTTTTTCTGTAAGAACTTGTTTACTCTTTTCGCAGCCATGATAGGTGTTTATACGCGAAGAAAACTCGTTAGTTTTAGGTCCGTGATACTATTAAATCAGGTGACATATACTACACTGTCTCAATGAAGGTCTCCTACCTAACTTCACTTGTTCATGATGTAAACTACACGTTTGAAGCTCTGATAAAACAGGATCTTGAGTCCACTCACGAGGTACCTTATCCCAGATCTTCTTTACAGCATTCGCAGCTACATTAGACAAAACTGCCTTTGGTAATGCTGGTTTGGGGGCAATAAACATTAACATTGAAATCAACATTCATTTATTCCATAACTGTTTACAATATCATTAACATTTTACTCTTTATGTGAGCTTCACGATTTATCCTTCGCAACTGGAAGATTATGTAGCTTTTGTACCAGTTCGCCGAGTACGGTGCTAAGGTTATTCGAGAAGTTGAGAATAACTTGCATGGTCGTTTTGATAGTTTCCTGTTGTTCTGATTCCACTTCGTCTTCTATATAAGTGGCAAAGTTTTTGTATAATTTCTGTAACTAACAGCAGAAATCAAATGTTATTTATCTTATTAAGACAATCAGGACATAGTAAAACTAATAATAAATTCTTGGTCCACAGTAGCTATAGAGGTTAGACAATATGAAAAATCTTTCTCACTTATTGTTCATAGTTTAAATGTATCGTTTACTGAAACATGCCAGTTTGTTTGAAATGTTTAACCTATGCTAACGACTTGGTTTCAAATGCTGGCTATTTTTAAGCTGGGATCGAATAGCATGGAGCTTGAATAAAACTGCAGCGATCATACTATGAAAATAATCATTTCCAATACTGAATTGCCATGGATTAGGAAGCAACGTAAGAGCATTTAATGCCACATTATCATACAAAACTGGAAAAGTTGAAAATCATTTCATGCACTTAGAAAACGTGGTCCTGCCTTGATGGTAATTTATGTGAAATTTTATCAGTGTATTGGAAAGCTAATGCAGTGAACTGGCATTGTGATGAAGGGTATCGTGCAAGAAAGAAGTGATCCCTCGATCAAAATGATTTTTACATCGCTCTTTGTTATGCAGGTGGAAGTAACATACACGACAATAGCTGGAACGTTGTCAGAAGAACACTTGCACTAAGGAGTTTATGGTTAAATTAGAAATGAAGTGGGTGAAGAACCTGTGCGTGTGAACCTGCTTCAATGGCGGGGTCATGAGAGGCTACTGTATGAGGGCATGTTACTTAGTGAAATAATAAAGTAAATTCTTTTCCTCATCCCGAGGTGGCACAGCTCTTTTCAGACACACCCCCGATGGAAGTGAGCCGCGTGCACCAGTGTAACCGCGTACCAGCACTCTTACCATTCTTAAATATCTGGCAGTACCAGGAATCGAACTTAGGCCTCCGAAGAGGGCAGCTAATAGTGTTAACCGTGACGCTACGGAGGCGGACAGTAAAATAATGAGCTCGGCATTGTAGAATGAAAGGGGCAGAGGGAGACCAAGGGGACTGTGGTTAGACTCACTTTTTAATGATTTAAAGGTGTCTTCTTTCTTTCTCTTTCTTTCTTTCTTTCTTTCTTTACCCTCCAGGGTTGTTTTTCCCCTCAGACTCAGCGAAGGAACTCACCTCTACCTCCTCAACGGCAGTATTCTGGTGGATGAGACTTTGTATCGGTGCGGAAACAACTGGAGAGGAGGACCGGTACCTCTCCCAGATGCCCTCAACTGCTATTCTGAACAGGGCCCTTGTGGAAGGGGGGATGGGAATATTGGAAGAGATATACAAGGAATACGGAAGGAAACGACCGTGGCCTTAATAGGTACCATACCGAAATTTGTTTTGAGGAGAAGGCGGAAACCACGGAAAACAAGTTTGAGGATGGCTGAGGTGGGAATCGAAACCCCCTCTACTCCTTTGACATTCCGAAGCTGAGTGAACCGCAATCCGGCCCTCGTACCACTTTTCAAACTTCGTGGCAAAGCCTAGAATCGAGTTTGGGCCTCAGGGAGTGGCACCTAATCACACTAACCACTATACCACGGAAGCGGACGAAGGGTAAGATTGGAACTAAATAAAGCCACGGAATGAGCTGCAAGTAGAGACTTGTGGAGCCAACTGATTTATTCTCAGCGCTTGCATGCTGAACACTGAAAACGTAACAAGTCTATAATGAAGATATATTTATGTAATGTATGTATGCGTAATTTTACCATCCTCATTAGGAATCCTTATGCCTCATAGATTCTCCCAGTCTCTAAATTATTATACAATATTAATGTTTTGGTTAATGGTTATTGCAAGAAATACGAAGCATAGATCCTCGACGAGGAGTACACCGAAGTTCATTTAAGTTTTCCTGGTATTACAAGGAACATTTGCAACGTGCCTTGTGACTATTTCTTTTTTAAATAGCAGTAACGCTGCCCGTACTGACTCGTTCTCAACACATTAGCTATTAGTATTACTGCATACGAGCAGCATTATAATATGTACTATTGTGATAGTGGATTAGAACGCTATGAACGTTTACTGTTTTTTTTTTGTTTTTTTGTTTTTGCTAGTTGCTTTACGTCGCACCGACACAGATAGGTCTTATGGCGACGATAGGACATGGAAGGCCTAGGAGTTGGAAGGAAGGTACAGCCCCAGCATTTGCCTGGTGTGAAAATGGGAAACCACGGAAAGCCATCTTCAGGGCTGCTGACCGTGGGGTTCGAACCCATGATCTCCCGTATGCAAGCTCACAGCCGCGCGCCTCTACAGGGTCTCTCATATAAACCCAGACCGAACGCACAGTGTTTGCACTCTGCGCTACGGCAGCTACCTCAGCCGTGCTTTAAGTGTGTATACAATCTTATATGAAATCTTACCTTGTAAGAGACGCTGAAAGTGATGTCCTTCCTGAAGTATACAGGTATTGTATCTGGTAACCACATGCTGGTTGACACGAGTGAGTTCTGCAACTGTAATGCTGATTTCATTCGCAATATTTTCTGTCAGTTTCTCCAATGTATGAGGATTTGTTCGATACATTCTTTCAATTTAACCCGCAGTTAAAATTCACACGCTGTTAGATCTGGGGAACCAGGTGTTAACAGTCCAGCACTGATCACTCTATCTGCAAATACTTCCGAGATTATAAGAAAGGAATATTCTGCGGTATGAGCAGGGCTGAATCTTGTTGAAACCACCCACGCGATTTGTCTTCTTCCGTTAACTGATGGAAGAAAGGCGTCAAAATGCCATCTCTGCATTTACTGTCCTCTCGGAAAACAAATAGGTCCAATTATTCGTCTTTCACTAACAGCACACCGAACGCCAATCGTCCTAACGTAATGAGGGACTTCATATACACCATTAGGATTTTCTGCATACACATAGTGAGAGTTATGACTGTTCACACGACCATTAAGTTGAAACCAGGACTTTTACATAATAAAATACCGTGTTGCAATGATAGCATTTTCACCATGTTAACAGATGAGATTCAGACTGGCGACTGATGCTTGCCAGGTCGAAGAAATGCAAGCTGCTTGCAAGACCAAGAACTATCCGCGCGCCTCCTATGCTGCAGAACTCCGATCGGAGGAAGAAGGATGCTTTGACGGTCTTAATTTATATAAGAGATCCTGTGGGTTTTCGGCCCAAGAAAGCTATTTTTCTTTTACTCCAAAGAAGTTGTGTACATTGTTAGTGTATACTGTGTGATCTCTGGTTAGTGAATTCCTGCGATTCTGCATTTGTGTTTATATGCAGTGAGAATTGACGAAGAATGGGTTAAGAGTTTTTTTACATCAGACTGAATTACATCTTCTCACGCGAAGTACACGAGGAAGAATGAGAAATTGCAAACACCATGTTCAGTTTGATCAGAAACCGGTCCGAGGGCTTGAAGTTCAATACACTTTCAGATGTAATTATGTCTGATACTGTATCACATGCAGAAGGCTAAACATAAATTTGCGACACTGAGAATTAATTTGATAGAAGTAGAGCTTCTACTCCGGGTTATAAGGTATTTTATTACTCTGATAATTTAGAGAACGGTCTAAAAATTAATTCTCTATCACCTAATCCAAGATAAATTTATGCGACAAAAGTTCAAATTTTATGAAAAACAGTTTTTATATCTAGGTGAAACGATAAGACGATAGGGATGAGATCGAGTGCTGGACCAAACTGGCCTATTATTTATTATTATTATTATTATTATTATTATTATTATTATTATTATTATTATTATTATTATTACAAGGTGTACAACTTCGTTTCCACCGTTTTGTCCCCAACATTGGAGGCTTTAATGAAACAGATTACTTACACATGTATCATTCAAAGTAGTGTCCATCGCTGGCCACGACTTTCTCCCATCTTTCTGGCACTGTTCGAATCCCGTGTCAAAAAAATTGTTCATCTTTTGAAGCGATCCACGAATGGCTCCAATTTGTGACTTCTTCATGAGATCGGAAGTGTCGGTCAGCCAGGCCATGCGCCATTGATCGAAACAGGTGATAATCAGAGGGAGCAATGTTTGAAGAATGCGGCGGGTGGGGTAGGTCGTCCCGTTTTAAAATTCCCAGGTATGTTTTTACCTCTTTTGCAACGTGGGGTCGAGCGTTGTCGTGTTGCAAAATCACTTTATCGTGCCTCTCGCTGTATTGCGGCCGTTTGTCTTTCAAAACTCTGCTCAAACGCATTAATAGCTTTCGATAACGAGCACCTGTGATTGTTTCACCGGGTTTTAACACCTCATAGTACACGACGCCGAGCTGGTCCCACCAAATGCAGAGCATGATCTTGGAGCCGTGGATATTCGGTTTTGCCGTCGACGTTGAAGCATGGCCGGGATATCCCCATGAATTTTTGTGTTTAGGGTTATCGTAATGAACCCATTTTTCGTCCCCGTTCAACGTCTCTTGGTTTCAATTCATACGGGACCAATGTTCCTTCATTCTGAATCATGCCCATGGTCTTGAGACGTTTTGAAATGGCCTGCTGTGTCGCTCCCACTGATCGTGCCAATTCTTCTTGAGTTTGATGCGAGTCTTCACTCAGCAATCTCTCCAATTCTGCATCTTCGAAAACTTTCTCTCTTCCACCGCTATGCCGGTCTTCGACGTTAAAATCACCGTTCTTCAAGCGTTGAAACCACTCACGACACGTTCTTCCACTAATAGCGTCCTCACCATACGTACTTGAGAGCATTCGATGAGACTCACCCGCTGTTTTCTTCATATTGAAACAAAACATTAACACCTCCCGCAAATGCCGAGAATTTGGCTCGCTCACTGCCATGCTCAATCGAGAACAACTTTAGGATGCAGACACACATCGACTAAGTTTGAATGGGGTTACGTTGACCGAGGTCGAAGCTAACTGCCTGACGTCTGCGATCTGTTTCGTTCGACCGCTACGTACCGTTGTCGCCATCCATCGGCAAACGGCGGAAGCAAAGTTGTACACCTTGTATTATTATTATCATTATTATTATTATTATTATTATTATTATTATTATTATTATTATTATTATTATTATTATTATTATTATTATTATTAACTCCGTCTGCAGTAACTAATGGGTGGATTGTGTAGCTCAGTAGTTGCTGTTGCCGGACTCAAGCCCGGATAAAGGAGGAGGGTTGCATTTAGGACATGAAACAGATGCCTGAGTAACAACCGCGGCCCTCCAGCACTAACAATTCTGGTTTTACTTGAAGTGAACCATTGCTCCATAGCAAACTCAAGTTTACAAGCATGATGGCACTACGGAAACAAACTATTATAGCAGGTGGCAAATCTTTGCAGAAATCCACCGTCGCTGACAAGCGACGCACGCATTTCATTCAGATTCCGGGGGGAAATGCGACGTCATGCTGCAGACGAGTCGGAGCGTCTTGGAAACCCCAAACAGTCACGGAAACTAAAACTCAAATCTAATACTTTTCTGGCATACTTCAACATAGGCTTTCTCACACAAACTGGCAAAGTTGATCAACTGACCAAAGCCCCCATGGAAACAACATCTCTATAATAACATTGCAAGAAACCCGCTTCACGGACGAAGAAACTTTCGAATCAGATAGGTACCATTTTTTCATGAGCCAGGTCCAAAGAGGAGTAATGAAGAACACCCCTATTTTCGGCACGGCATTTGCGGTAGACACCTCAATGCTTAGGTCTGTCTCAAATTTTGAACCTATAAGTGATCGGCTATCCCTACTACCCCTGTGCTGTGCAAACAAAACGTATACGTTGATCAGTGTCCACGCCCCGACTAACGACCAAAACCAAAAGGATTCTGAGAACACAGAGAGATTTTGGAACACCCTCGATACCAGAATCGCAAAAATTCCAATACGCCATATCAAGATATTAATCGGTGATTTCAACGCACAACTAGAACGGGAACAGAAATACAGATACGTCATTGGGCGATACTCGGATCACAAGAGGACCAACGAAAATGGAGAACGTCTTGTTGAATTATGTGAAAATCATATCCTCCAGATGATGTCTACCCATTTTCGAAATCTTCCCAAGACACAAACTACATGGCGATAACAAAACATAGCAAAGGGGGAATTCCAACTAGACTATGTCGTAATATCTCGAAGGTACAGTGCAGAAATAATGAACGTCGGAGTCAAAAAGGAGATGAACATAGATTCAGACCATTATGTCTCTGTAGTGAAGTTCAGACCCATCCATTTAAACAAGAAAAGTAACCAACCTGCCCTGACCTCTTTTGTCAAAGAGAAACTCAGGGGAACACCGAACAAATTCAAAGAACTCGCCCAGCCAGTGGATTTAGACTTTAACCGTACAAAAAGGCAGATGGTTCAAGCTGCAAAACAAGTAAAAGAGGTTAAAGAAGGGGAAGAAACATGACTGGTGGAACGAAAGTTGCGAACAAGCCTTGGTGGATCGTCTGCGTACCTGAAAAAGAAATGCACGTCCAAAAGAGAGGAAGATTAGAACTTCTACAAAACGGTGAAGATAATACGGAGTGAGAAACGCAAGTACGAAAGAGAACAAATGAACAAGATTGAGCAAGACTTGCAGCGAAGTGAGTCCCGAGAATATTACAGGGGTTTTAAATAGAAGATACAAAGGTACAAGCATCTCTCTCTCTCTGCTTTCAAAGGAAAGATGAAACTTAGCAACGTCAAATGAAGAAAACGGTGAGGTCCTTGCCGAATAATTTGACAAACTTCTAAATTGTGAAAAACCAGTTAACCTCATTAGAACGAACAAACCAACATGCCAAAACCTGACATCATCTCGCCCGAATCGCGATGAGATAAAACGCCACATAGGGAGACTAAAAAACAACAAGGCTTCTGATGAAGACTCCACGATAACAGAACTATGGAAATACGCCCCGGAAGAAGCAATAGACGTCTTGCATAAAACCATCATTGACATATGGGAGAAAAAACAACTATCAGAGGACTGGAAGGTAGTTTTAATCCATCCTTTACATGAGAAAGGAAATATCAAAGAGGTAAATAACTATCGTGGTTTCTCCTTACTCCCAAGTAACATATAAGATTATATTGGCATCCATCCTAGAACGATTAGAACAGCAAGTTGAGCGCTCGCTTGGAGAATACTAAGGAAGTCAGGGGCATGCGGCTGTAAGCTTGCGTCCAAGAGATAGTGGGTTCGAATCAGACTGTCGGCAGCCCTGAAGATGGTTTTCCGTGTTTTTCCCATTTTCCCACCACGCGAATGCTGGGATTGTACCTTAATTAAGGCCACGGCCTCTTCCTTCCAACTCCTAGGCCTTTCCTATCCCATCGTCGTCATAAGAGCTATCTGTATCGGTGTGACGTAAAGTCACTAGCAAAAAAGAATTACAGTTTAGGTCGATTCGTAGTTATAGTACCACAATTCACTAAATAACTCAACATTCAACCTTGAAAAGAGCCGTTTCTTAAGAAGCGCTTCTTCTTCTTCTTCTTCACTTTTATAAAATTCTACATTCACTTTATTCCAAATTAGCAGTACAGAGCGATTTCTCCTCTGGCTTGGAGGAAAACTTTGCCTCTAATTCAGACAGTCTTTTCCGCCACCAGTGTATGAATTGCAATTTTTCGACTCATCGGGTACTCCTAGGAAACAGATTAGTGAATGGGAATAGATTTTGCCCTGGGACTCTCCACTATTCGACCCTACCCCCCCACCCCCACCCCGCCACCGAAAAAAGTGAAGAGTGTTCACGGATCACGGCTGTCTGCGGCTTGGTCATTCCAGATCTGGAACGTTGGACTGTTAGATCGGTAGCATAGTACTATTCGTTGAAAGTGAGAAAAATGTGGTTTTTCATTTGATCGTGTATTTCTTATGAAAGCATTGATTTTAATCGCGCCATTCCTACTGACGTCATTGTAATGACATATGTTCATTTCAGTTGGGAAAACTACTAAGGCCGTCTTTTTGAGGATCTAAAAAGGCGGTCGGGGAGCGAGTGTCAGCCATTATAATGAAAAGTCCCCAACCTGATTGTGACTGATGGTAGGCAAGCGGGCCTACAATAATTACAACTAAAATTCCCTAACCCAGTATTTATATGGAAAAAGACGTTTGGTGACTTCCCCGTTGCGTTTCTTGAGTAACGTTAAGAGCCTCGCAGTTTAATACAATCTTGCTCACAACGTGTACACAACCTAATCTAAAATTATGTATACAATGTAGAATTCCGTAGCGAAGCACGGGTACATCAGCTATAAGATATATGTTGAGAAACAGAACATACGAGGGCAGATCATAAAATAAGGTGCACTTCCCAGTTATGGCCATTTATTACACCACCAATACAACGGCAACACGGCTATAACGACGTACACTGTAATGTCAGTTTTCCTCATCGTTTCCAAGAGACTCCAAACATTTCTGCGAACGCACAACCATCTTGTCGATGCCGGATGCATAGAAATTTTCTCCAGCGTTCTGCAAGCCTTCGGAGACAGCGGCCTTCACCTCCTCATCGGTCTGGAAACGTCAACCATCGAGCTCCGTTTTGAGCTTACCGAACAGATGAAAGTCACATGGCGCTAGGTTGGGACGGTAGGGTGGATGTTACCAGACCTCCCACTTGAAACGCTGTAGCAGTTCTCTCGTTTGACGGGCCTTGTGAGGTGTTGCGTTATGATGCAACAAAATCACACCGGCGCTCAATTTCCGCAGGCGTTTCTCTTTAATCGCTTTACGCAACCAGTGCAACGTTTGACAATACGACGCCGTTCGTTCCTTTCGGCATGAAATCCACGTGCAGCAAACCCTCCATGTCAAAGAACACTGTCGCCATAACCTTACCGGCTGAAGATTGAACCTTGACCTTCTTTCGTTGTGGTGATGAGGGGTGCATCCATTCCATTGATGTTCGCTTCGTTTTGGGGGTGAAGTGGTGAACCCACGTTTCGTCGCCTGTGACGATTCGCCGCTGAAACCCGTTGCCGTCTGCGGCATAGCGTTACAAAAATGCCAGGGAGGATTGGAAACGTTGTCCCTTGTGCTCATCAGTGAGAAAACGTGGAACCCATCTTTGACACAGCTTACGATATCCAAGGTCCTCGTAAACAATGGCGAACACACTGCCATACGACATGTTCAGATGCGTCGCATTTCTCTCGGTTTAATGCGCCGGTTCTGCCTAATGATCGCATTCACACTGTTAACTTTTGCACGGGGCCTGGACGTTGCGGGCCTGCCTTCGCGTTGGTTGTCCGTGATACCCGTGCGTCTGGCTTCGAATTGCTAACACCACTTTACGATACCTTGCCGAGAAATGGCCCGCACCCCATACACAGCACTAGTTTCACGATGAATGTCCGTGCAATTCTTTCTTTTCGCCCATAGGAATCGGATTGTCGCACGCACCTCATATTTGGAGTGAACGTCCAGTTGACGCGCCATTGCATTTGGCCGCTATTCAAACAATACTAGACGAGACACCACAGCGACCTGCCTAACAGACGTGTCTTGCATCCGGGAGATAGTAGGTTCGAATCCCACTATCGGCAGCCCTGAAGATGGTTTTCCGTGGTTTCGCATTTTCACACCAGACAAATGCTTGGGCTGTACCTTAATTAAGGCCACGGCCGCTTTCTTCCAACTCCTAGGCCTTTCCCATCCCATCGTCGCCATAAGACCTATCTGTGTCGGTGCGACGTAAAACCCCTAGCAAAAAAAAAAACAGACGTGTGGGCAGTGTCTGTCCTTTTCTCAGCTGTGCCCACGTTTGCGACACACAGCGCGCTGCTGCGGCGCGTTAGTGCGACTAACCTTTTGATCCACCTACATACGTGTGCACATTCATAGACTCCAGAAAGGCATACGACTCCATTGACCGCAATGTGTTGCTTCAAGTAATCGTAGAAATGGGAGTCGGCGAAAAACTGCTAGCGGTAATTCGAGCAACCCACAGTGATACCATCTCCAAAATAAATTTCCAAGGATGCCAATCTGCACCCTTTGAAATTAAAACGGGTGTTTGACACGGAGATGGACTATCACCACTCTTTATTTTTCTTACTTCGTCACATAATTTCTAAATCTTTAAATTATTCTTATATTGATATAGGCTACTAAAAACGTTATACTTCTTTGAACGATCTGTTATTTATCTATTGTGTTTAACCCTTTGTACTATATTGTATTCATGACAAGTAATGAGTGTGTCTTATCTGACTTACTATACGGTGTTAGTGTGAGAAACACAAGAAATATTAAAGTCATTCATAACAAGTCTTGACTCCTCCCATATATCCGAGATCCGGCACATTTTTGGCAAGAGTTCGTTTGATATTATCACAGTAAGTGAAACATTTCTTAAACCTTCAGTACCAAATTCTGCCGTCTGTCTCGATGGGTGTTATATTTTCCGTAAAGACAGAATAAACAGAGCCGCTGATGGTTTGCAGTTTATATGAAGAACATCATAAAATGTAGTGTACTTAGCAAATCTCCTGGAGAGTACAGTAAGAAACCTGAGCACATAATCCTTGATATAACCCATTCAGACACTGGAATCATTTTCGCTTGTATATATCGTCCACCAAAAGTAGGGTTAATGGATACATTCTTGAACGATATGTATTCTCATGTTAAGAATTATAAATATCTATTCGCTGTGGGCGATGTTAATGCTCGTTTCGGAACTGGGACGTTTGAAATCGCAAACATACGTCATCTCCTCAACGCTTGTAAACTTCCACTTAATCTAACCATTCATACTGTCGTTTCCGATAGCACTCTCGACGTAATCTCATCCAACTGCTGTGAGTTGGTAGTAGAATACGGACAGGAACCACCTGTAGGTTTTTTGGTCATGACTTGCTGTATGCTATATTCACTTTATCCACGCCAAAACAAATTCCTAAAGCAATTCATGTTCGAGACTTCAGTAAATCTGACGTAAACAACTTTCGTGCTGACGCTGAATGTGTTTACCAGTCTAATGACATAGATCGAAAAGTCTCTCTCTTCAATAGCTTTGTACTTTCTATTTTTTTCAAGCATGCGCCCCCAATAAGAATATTCTCGTAAAGCACTAGTCAACACCGTGGTTCAATAAGCGTATTAAGGAATTGATAAGTAAACGGGACAGAGCTAGGAATAAATTAAAAATTAACTTCCAGATGATTACGCGCAATTCAGGGTCTTGCGTAATGAGACAAAACAAGTCATTAGAAACACTAAAGTGAAGTATACGTACATCACCGTCCGTAACTGTAAGGGCACCTCAGCTTCTTGGCGTGCTGCAAAATCACTTGGTATTGGAGTCAGTCACCCTCTAGATAGCCAGATAGATGCCTGTTACTCCAACTGAATTAAGTGAATATTATGTGGCATCAGTCTCTAACTTCAACTCTCCGAAAGTATCAGAAACTGCCAAACATTATAGATCTCTCCCTCCAAGTAACAGAGATGAATTCTATTTCATGTAGACAGGTAGAAAAAAGTATTCAGATCAATTCGAGCTAAAGCTAAAGGTCCAGATAATATCTCAATATCCATGATTTCTAACTGCATTTACATACTTCTTCCTGCCCTTGTACATTTATTTAACTTCTCTCTGCAGAATGGAGTGTATCCCTCAGAATTGAAGCGTGCCAATGTACGTCCTGTGCCCAAAAGGAAAACCCAGAAGTATGTAGTGATTTTAGGCCTATCAACATCCTCTGCACTTAGTAAGGCACTAGAAAGAATTGTTCATGAGCAAATATGTGAATATCTTTCTAAATACCACATTCTAAATCCCTACCAATCTGGCTTCAAGAAGGGCCATAGTACTACTGCTGCTCTGCTGAGAGTTACGGATGATATACGCGCGACCACCGATAAGAGGCAGCTTACTATCTTATGTCCCTTTGATTTCTCTAAGGCATTTTGACTCTGTTAATCATGAGTTGTTTCTTGCAAAGTTGAAGTCAATTGGTTTCTTGCAGAGTGCTCTGTCGTGGTTTGAATCATATCTATCAAGTAGATCACAGAGTCACGTTTGTTGACGGACGATCCTCTATCTGGGAATCAGTAAACTGTGGCGTACCGCAAGGATCAATCCTCGGTCCTTTATGTTTTCTATTTATATTAATGACATCTCTGAAGTCTTTAAAAGTACCGGTAGTACCTTTCACATGTATGCTGATGACTTACAAGCTTACCTCCACTTCAGTCTCACTAACGCACCTTCTTGTATAAAGCATTATTGACCATGATGTCCCTCGATTGATCGAATGGAGCGCAAATCATAACCTTCAATTAAATGTGGCTAAGACCCAGTTTAATTGCATAGGTTACACAAAACTCCTAAAAACTGTTGATTTCAGATCCCTCCCAGCAATAAAAATTCTCGATACAGATATTCATTATAGTGACACCGTTAACAAACTAGGACTAATTTTCGACAGAACCCTATCCTGGTCTGATCATACGTCAAATGTTATCAGAAAAGTAGTGTCATCCATGCATGTTTTGAAACGTAACGTGTCATGTACACCACCTTTCATGCGAAAACTACTTGTTCACAGTCTTATATTCCCCATAATTGACTATGGATCAGTCGTATACAACGGCTTATCTGAAACTTTGAACATAAAACTACAGAGGGTACAAAACGCATGTATTCGTTACGTGACAAATGCCAGGCGTGATGAACACATAACACCCTATTACGTACAGCTGCAAAGGTTGAAACTCCTTGAGCAACGGGAAAACTCAGCAGCCGTTGCTACGCACAAAATTCTCAGACTGCATTCTTAAACCTATGGAGTCAGTATATAACAGAGATAATAGATTTACCAAAACTACCCTTCAAATTCCCCTTCATCGTACCACTAAATTTAACAAATCTTTACTTTTCTTTGCACGTCTTTAATCTTCACCGTTTCGCAAATGACACTAACTGTACCCAACTAAAGCAGTCCTTAACATCTATCTTCCTGGAGGAGTACGCAAGGGGATGAGATCAGGCATTCTTAAGTCTAACAATCAGAAATATGTCTATTTCTAAGAATTTTTTTCTGTTTCAGCTTTATGTCCTTTAGATTCGTGTAGTCAAAAACAATAAATTTAATGATATACTTTCTTACTTCTTATATAATTTGTGTTTTAATTTTATTGTATTTGGTACCTGTATTTTAATTTTTTAAGTTTAATGTTTAATTTAATATTTTAATATTATAAAAATGTAGTTAATGTGTTAATAAACCTGTATTGTATTATACGGAGGCGCTACATAAAGGGGCTTTTCAGCCACAGTAGCATGTAAATCATCATCATCATCAATAAATTCAAGTTCTAATTCGATTCAACCCCGCACTGGAGAAAGTAATACAGGAGTGGCGTCAGATCCTACAAGGTAGAAATTTGTTCAGACCTTTACGGATTGGGACGAAGAAGAATTTAGTCGAAATTGACTGCTTAGCTTTTGCGGATGATACAGCAATAATGACAGAAAATTTTGAAATTGCAACACAAAAATTAATGTGCTGAAAGTTGTAAGAGAAAAAAACAGTCTTGCAGATTTCCTTTGAAAAGACGGAAGTAATGTCAAACATCAAAGGCAATAGGACCCAACTGAGCACCAAATATTGAACAATAAACCTTGATGAGTGTATCCAATCAACCGAACTAGATACAGAGGCCCTAGCGGCCAGAGTAAGGAAAATGGAGATACCTTTCCAGACCAGCCGGAACATTTAAAACAAAAGGTGCTTTCCTATAAATACCAAAATTCATCTTTATAACACTGTCGACAAACCGGTATCTCTCTCTATGCGTCAGAATGCCTTATCCTCTGTCAAAAAATGTGCACTCGCTAAGGTGGAGCAAAAAGAGAGATTGATTGTCCACAACATTGTTGGCCCAGGTTGCAAAAACTTTATGTACATAAGAAAATTCAGACAAGAAATCTACTCTAAGACAGACAAGATCACGGACAGAATGCACAAATGCAGGTCACGCTTCTACGGTCCCTTACGATGGATGGACGGATCTCGATGGAGAAAACGCACTTTTAATAATTTTGACTCAACAGCATTTCCCTGGTACGTTAACGTCACGAAAGACCTCGAAGAAATGGATCTACAACCAGATGACACACACAAATGAGATCTTTTCAGAACAAGCATTGTGACTTCTGGGACCTTCCGGGATGTGAAGTGGATAACTGCCGCAAAGTGGTCGAATGAACGCCTTGCTCGATGGAGCGAGCTAATGAAAACCTACTGAGTCAGTCGAAAACTGAGTAAACGCCAGAATGTATAATGAAACTTATCGTGATCTCCAGTAGACCGATTAGCGAATAATAAAAAATAATATTTATTATAGCCTGGTGCCGGATTTTTATGCAGTAAACCGAGCTCGATAGCTGCAGTCACTTAAGTGCGGCCAGTATTCAGTATTCGGGAGATAGTAGGTTCGAACCCCACTGTAGGCAGCCCTGAAAATGGTTTTCTGTGGTTTCCCATTTTCACACCAGGCAAATGCTGGGGCTGTACCTTAATTAAGGCCACGGCCGCTTCCTTCCCACTCCTAGCCCTTCCTTTTCCCATCGTCGCCATAAGACCTATCTGTGTCGGTGCGTCGTAAAGCAACTAGAAAAAAATAATGCAGTAACGGGTTAGATTGCAAACTAATTTGGTTAGTAGGAAGTATCAGCCACACGCTCTTCCACAATGTGGCAAGAGTTACATACATTATAGGGGTTCTAATGGTCCGTACTCCTCATGTATATACAAGCCCCATAGCATTATCGGTGTGAAGGTAGACTATACTTGCTACTCTCTTCAGTAAGTTTGCATTCTAACCTATTAACTTAATGCATAAAAATCCGGGCTCTACAGATAATTCTTCTTTCCCGGTATTTAATCCTGATCAACTTCAGAATCTCAAATCTCCAATCATTATTATCGAAAGGCTTTTCTAGAGCTACAAATATCAAGTATGTAGGCTTGTCTTTCGTAATTCGATCCTGTAAGATCACACGTAAAGCCAGGATCGCTTCACGTGTTCGTACATTTCTTCTGTAGCCAAACTGATCTTTTCCCAACTCAGCTTCAACTTGTCTTTCAATTTTTATGTAAATAATACGATTACAATTTTACAAACGTGAGATACTAAACTAAGAATGCGGTAGTATTCACACTTCTCAGCACCTGCTTTCTTGTGAATAGGTATAACAACATTCTGTCTGGCATTCAAAAAGAAACGAGCCGGAGGCTATACAATGAAAACTTGAACCGTTATTTCAAAAATATTGCCCAGCACCTGTTGAGGTACTTGCCCACTGCGACACAAGACGGTGAATGCCCGTCGTAAAATTCCTGGGGCTGTGTTGTGAACCGGTTCCGAACGTATTGCTTGACGTCAGTGTCCGAGGTAAATCGTTTGCCCCTCAGTGCCCCCTTTAGCTCACATTGGACTTTTTGGTGGTGACGACCCTCCATGCTTCCACTGGAGACATTGTCGTTTTTACTCAGCTTCGAAGTGATGACACCATATCTCATCTCCAGCGGCCACTCTTGACAGGAACTCGTGCCCTTCCTTGGCATAGGGCAACAGATGTTCAAGGGAGAGCTCCATTCAACATGCTTCGTCTGCTGGTTTAACACTGTAAGGCACCCATTGGGCGCACTTTTAGCGAAATTTCAATCTGTTCTTAATGATGGCGTGAACACTTCGGCGCTCACTCCAACCTCTGCAGCAATGGCTGCTACCGTAACTCACCCGTCTTGCATAATGAGGACATCCACCTGCTGGACAATGGCATCGGTAATGCGGTGTGGCGTTCCAGACCATGCATCATCGGCCAACGATATTCGTCCTTCCCTGAGTCTCGTGTGCCATGATTTGACCCTTGCAAGGGACATGAAGTGCTCTCCGTACCTTTGCGCCTTACTCCTTCAGCTGTCAGGAAACGCTCTACACCCCTTTGCTCTTATTTTGAAGCCTCCATTCCACTGTTTTCAGTACGACTGGGTGCAGTGGACCATCAACGGGTGCGCGTGATTGCTCTGTCGTCACGTGGTGTGCACCTGTGTCCCTCCAGCGGCGAGTTTAGGACCTCAGCACTCTTTTAGGGACCGCACCTTCTTCTGAAGACAATTACATTACGATCCTCTCAGCGGTTCTATAGATATAGTTACGTAACAGATTTGAAAATAGCGAAAATGATCGCTGGGCGTACAGGATGGTAGAATGGCGGACAGGTGCTCGGAATGGCGAGATGCATGCTAGGGAATGAACTCGATATGCATAAACTGGCTTGGGTGTTGGAATCCTTTGAGGAATATGGAGGAGGGTAGATCATCTAGGAGAATAATGGACACGGCCATGGAGGCTAAGAGAAGTACAGGTAGACCAAGAAGACAGTATGCCGAAAGGCATTTCAGTCTATCACGAAGATGTATGTATATATGTATTGTACCATTACGTTACATTCGAGGCGATGGTAAGCACAAAATAGTAGTGGACAAAATGGCGCTCGGTAGCTTCATGCAGCAGAAACACATGCATATGAAGTATCACCGATATGCAAATCAATCTTAGTTAGAAGGCGGAGTGTCGTAAAAGACCATCGAAAAGGAGATTCAAGATGGAACAACTATTGTTTCAAAAAATAATTGAAATCAATTAATTCTTAATACCTTGAGAAAGAAGTTCGCTTTTAAAAAAATAATCCACTTGGAAGCAAGTGAACAAGAAGAGAACTGCGAAGTAAAAATATAAATATTTACGAAGGACTCGAACATGCGTAGCTAAATACTAAGTCAAGTCGTGGAGAAACGAGTATCTTTCAATTCAAAAATATTTGAGAGAAGGAACATACGAGCCGCTGCAAGAAAACGAGAAAGGGAGAATTCCTGTGCTATATGTAACTGATTATAGTCAAGAATATATGAAATAATAACTGGAAGCAGCAATAACCCTGAAGAAAAAGATATATTCAATAAGAATAAGCCGCGATTGAATGCATAAAAAGGCGCAGTTTTGATATATAAAAGAAAACACTAATATTTATTCATATCTGGCCCATATAATATCGTTTTCTACTTTCATGAACACCTGCAATATGATGAGAGCCGCCTAAACAGATGGAAGTAGATTGCCCAGGCCACCATAACGAGGACCAATACTGCCATGCCGAGAAACCAGTCGTGATGTGTGCGGAGGTGAATCCAGCTACATAGAGATGGCATAGCACGCAAGCAGAAGAAGCCAGTAGCTGCCGGAGACAAGACGAGATATAAGATACGCTCCCTATATTAAAATATTAGTAGTATTTGTTTAAGTTAATTTATATATCGATTTTAACGTAGCAATCTACACGGAAAGTTTAGTTAGCTATGGACTGCGAGATACTGCGATGAATACATGAATTGCAGAACGTAGTCTAATTTTTGAGGAAAATAGATCGACAGACATGGCCGTAATTGCTTTATGAATACGAAGTGATGGATCAGACTGGGAATATGTGTTTATTATGAAGAATATATCGTCGAGGGAGTATCGGACCGTAACAAAGGTGATATTTAAAGGAAGTGAAGTGAGATTATATATATTTAGAAGGATTAATAAGAAGAGATGGATGTGAAATATGTGGTAATGAGAGTATTGAGATGTAATGTTTATTTCGTTGTAAGGTTATATGAAGGAAGTTGTTGTTACGGATTCATATGATAGATATTGGTAATGAATGATAGATAAAATGAAGGTTATAAGGTAGGATCATGTTGAGATGAACATGGAGCAACAGTCCAGCTGATTTAATGTCGATTTGTGACATAACGTAACAGATTATGTATAGTTATTGAGTTTCAGATACTTATTGGTGTAGATGTAGGGACATTAAGAATTATCGTCCTACAGATAGTAAATGTCTCCCAGGTAAATGGTAGATTGAGGAATTAAATTACATTGAATTTTTGGCACAGCGGTACATGAAACGAGGTTATTCATGATTGATGGTAGGACATACATAAATGATTGGCACAATTTATCAGTTAGTATTGATAGATTATTTTATGAAAACACTAATTGACTATATATATGATTTCCACTGTCGTGAACGAGTTGATATAGCAATCTATTTAATATTTCTAAATATAGTGATATTTTAGTGTGTGGTAACAGTTAATAGTTACCCGGAGGCACCGGGTTCGATTCCCGGCCAGGTCAGGGATTTTTACCTGGACCTGAGGGCTGGTTCGAGGTCCACTCAGCCTACGTGATTAGAATTGAGGACCTATCTGACGGCGAGATAGCGGCCCCGGTCTAGAAAGCCAAGAATAAAGGCCGAGAGGATTCGTCGTGCTGACCACACGACACCTCGTAATCTGCAGACCTTCTGGCTGAGCAGCGGTCGCTTGGTAGGCCAAGGCCCTTCAAGGGCTCTAGTACCATGGGGTTTGGTTTGGTTTGGTTTGGTAACAGTTAATAGCCACAATAAGGAAAGTTGTTGAATATCTCGCATCCCGTAAGTTACATGCGAAGCCCCAAATATGAAGAATCTTCCATATCCCATTAAAAATAAAGGAAATGACCTTGACCAATTATCAATATTATTAAGGAATTTGGAATATTGAATGTTATTGTTCATGTTATCGACATTGTTAAACTTTAGTCTACCGTTGATTGAACTGAGTCACAAGTTAGGAAGGCAAATGATAGATGTAATTTATTCAATGAAGTGTTTATTGGCAAATAGTGTATGTATGAAGACAAAAGACTCAATTTCAGCTATGTTAACAACAAATATCAGTATAGATAAGATGATTAATTATCAAATATCAATTTTGTTTTCTCTACAAAGTTTTATTTCAATTTTATTGTTTTACCCAAAATTAGTATGCTAATTAGTGTAAGAATTATTTCTAAGTCTTTATTTTGAAATATAGGTTTAGATATGTAGCTGTAAGGTAATATATAACCTTTAATGTCAGGAATTATTGATGATATATGACGAATGATGAAGTTCACCGGCAGAGTTTGGGGGTTGAATAATATTTTAGTGGACGTGCCTTTACTCTTCAACGGAACCTGAGATGTTATAATATTTTAGAGGTTAATATCTTACCCTGAGAAGCTACCGGGAATTTATACGAATGCCTACTTGGACTAGGGGCATGGTATAGTATGTATGCCCTATGTATGTATATGACTCTATGTAATATTTCACACTGAAATTATACTTCGATTTTTTTTACAATTAATTTTTACTTCGCACCGACGCAGATAGGTCTTATGGTGACGATGAGATATGAAAGGGCTAGGAGTTGAAGGAAGCGGCCGTGGCCTTAAATAAGGTACATCCCAAGCGTAATTACATCCGCGGCAGAACAGTTTCGGGCCCTATAATTATAGCGTTTTACAACGTTGTCCGCCCGTCTCTTTAGAACAGGGAAGTAGTTTTCTAGAACGTATTTTACCTTAAAATAATGTTTTATCTTCACACACAATGCAAATGGTTAATGAGTTCTTTATTGATATCGACGCTTGTTTATTTTCGGAACGTAAGTGTATATACGCATTAATTGCCGTGAAGTTGACATCGATGATGACGACGACGGTGACTCCTGGTGGATGCGTGGGAGGAGTGTCTCTTGATTTTTATATCTTACATGAATCTTTTCATTTCTTCCAGTGACATATTCATTTTTTCTGTGATGAAGTCTATACATTTCAGTGCCAGCCAACCTCGTCATCAAGTTATGCTCTCTTTTCCAAGCATAATGACTTTTTTCCTAGAAAATCATACAGTCTCCTAAAATGCACAAAGTATGACAGCTGTAACCTTGTAATAAATGCCTCAAGCGGCATCAACAGATTGATGCTCTGAAGTGACCATTTGTTTCTCTTCTTGGCCATCCAAGGTATACATAAAATGTTTCACCAGCACTATAGCTCAAACGCATCAACGTACTTACCCTTCAAAATCAAAATGATTGAAAATTCAGACTATAGGAATAACTCTACCGATAACAATTGTAGAAAACCTTCAAGCAACTTACTTTTGGTTTTGTTTCAGTATCTTCCCAATCTAGTAGTATCCGAAACGTTTCATAGAAAAGAAAATATAATTTATTCCCTGAAGATTCCATCAGAATAGCAAGAACTGTTCTAAACTCTTCTCTAATCACACTCCCAAATTCCATGAAGAATGGGATCGCTATATTTTTCACAATCCTGAAACAATTCAAAAACATATTGAATTATAATACTGTGTAATATTCTGCAAATATATGGACATTTAAATGCTATAAACGATTGCATCGGAATTCAGCAACAAAACTACAGCATTTAAAGACAGTAATACTACTACTACTACATATTGGTGCCTTGTCCGTTGTGGAAGTCGGCGATCATCATGGCAATATTGTCTTTTGATGTGACTACGACCACCCTACATAACTCATACAATAGAATAGAATAGAATAGAACAGAATAGAATAGAATAGAATAGAATAGAATGATGCGAAACTGGCGAGGGAGTAATCATTTATTGTAATCTAAAATGTGCGTTGGTACATTCATTCTTTCCCTTATTGTTATACTTAACTATTTCAATCCAATTTCTTCTTTTTTTTTTGCTACTTGCTTTACGTCGCACCGACACAGATAGGTCATATGGCGACGATGGGACAGGAAAGGCCTAGGAGTGGGAAGGAAGCGGCCGTGGCCTTAATTAAGGTACAGCTCCAGCATTTTCGTGGTGTGAAAATGGGAAACCACGGAAAACCATTTTCAGGGCTGCCGACAGTGGGGTTCGAACCTACTATCTCCCGAATACTGGATACTGGCCACACTTAAGCGACTGCTGCTATCGAGCTCGGTAAATCCAATTTCTAAATTGTAGTTATTTAAAGTTTATTTATGTTGTTCTAGACGTTAACAGAGTTATATAGTCTAGGAAAAGCATGCATCTTACCCTCCCTGGGTTGTATTAGTGTGTGTTAGTTGTATTGTGTCATCACTTTCCTCCAATTACAACCTACATTTCGAATGAAATGAATGAGTGAATGGTGACTGAATGATTTCTTGTTTGAATTGTGTTCGTGAATGAATGAATGAATGAATGAATGAATGAATGAATGAAAAACACTCTTCACACCCAGGCACAGATAGCCTCCAACTGGGCAGAGAGCATTCATGATTGAGTGGATGAACGAACTGTATTTTAAAAAAGTTATCTTTCCCAGTCACGGATAACCATCATTTTGGGAGAGAGTTTATGACTTAGTGACGTTCTAATACTGGAAATAAAATTCATTACGCACCCTTGGCAGTTCAAGTGCAGCAGACATCAATGTCGATAAGTAATCCGTGGTCTAGACATAAACATCTTTAACAGTGAACTCATCGAATGTAGGCAAACTGAACATAGTCACCTTTGAACATTCTTCTTCCAAACCACTCTCGAAATAGTATTCGGAATGTATCTGAAATTATCCTGAATGTTCATCGGTGTCGACATTTTAAGAAAGCAAATCGGATCAATTGTTTGAATCTATCTGTCGGAAATTGGAAGTGCACAAACGATTGAATGTGAAGAAACTGGTCACTTTCCCACGCTTTTTAACTGTGGATGATAACGCTATTGTATCTGTGTTGAACTGTAACAGCATACTTTTGAATGGACGGGAAAAGAAAACGTTCGCTCGTTCTACCAACTCAGTACATTTTGCAGGGATCGGCTTCTTGTGAAATTCAACATCTTCTGGAACTGTCTCAGTGTATAGAGCAGGGCCTCCCAGGGTGCATGCGCCGTGCAGTGCACGGGCGCAAGGTGCAGGAGACGACTTCACTAGGTTGACCAGAGTGCAAACTCCCACTCGACTTCCCCTACACCTGTCTCACCCGTTCGGCCTGTCTTCGCTTTCTCCACCTCCCCGCTGATTCTCCCGTCACTGCGAAATGTTAATATGGGGTGAGCGGTGACACTGTTGTATGGGACAATGTTACCGGTGTTAAAACACTCTTCTTTCAATTTGGTTTGAGCAGACAGTTTATCTTCTCTGGCTCGTCTTTTCCTTTATCTTTGCAATGATACCAGTTATGCCTGGAACAAGGGACTGGCTGACAGCGATTTGAGAGCCTTCTTTAAATTACAATCAGAAATAGGCCTACTCGTACGCAATCTACTTTTCGTACAAGTTAAAGCACGAAAAAATACCTTTCACATATGCATGTGGAACTAAATATAGAAATAAGCTGCTTCTCGATGCAGCTTAGGAAAATCTTCCTTCGACAAATTCTGGTAGAATTTTAGCTAAGCCTTTGTATTGGAAAATCTTGTCCCAC
The DNA here is from genome assembly GCF_040414725.1 of Anabrus simplex. Lineage (NCBI taxonomy): Eukaryota > Metazoa > Arthropoda > Insecta > Orthoptera > Tettigoniidae > Anabrus > Anabrus simplex. The sequence goes on along the minus strand of NC_090265.1, from coordinate 944,510,112 downwards.
GGATTAAGCATTTGGCTTTATCGTCACGACTGATAATGAAATACGAAATTTCCCAGTTCGATTGAAATGGACTTTCGGAAGTCTTTGCTTTCTTTGAAACAGGTTGCTCCATTATTATGTTGTTGTCTTGCGCTTATCTATTTCACTGATAAACAAGCCGTCTATCAGCGAACGCTTTGTCACTCTCAGCACACTACACCATCCGAGTCAAGCCGAGTTGAGCCGAGACGGAACGATCCACAGCGCAAGGAGACGCTGCGCCTCGATATGCACGCGTGAGATTTTGAGCGTTTGAGAGGCCCTGGTATAGAGCATCATCTTTATTTGCTGCCCAAAAATCAATTAAAAGAATTCGATCTCTGGCGTAAAAATATGGCTATAACACCTGTTCCAGTAACATTTTCAAATCTCGTTTTATGATCGCCATAAGACCTATCTGTGTCAGTGCGTCGTAAAGCAAGTTGTTAAAATTACCGCCTTGTTATGATTGTTATTTTTCTAGTATATGTTTTCACATTAGTTAATTCAAGTGTAATGTTTGCTGGAAATTTCCCACTCAGCTCCGAGACAAGAACATACATGTGTGGAAGTAGAGTGCCATCCATTACAATAACAGGCACTGTCATGTATGATAGTGTTGGCTACTGAATGCATGATTCGAAGCAGTGTATCGATTCATTCAAGTGTCCGAGTGAATCGATTCACAGGAAAGGCGAGCTCATGGCACGTGATTCAGCTTACTCCCAGCGGACAGTGCTGAGTGGCGCACTCACTGGACGTTGACGGGGAGCCGAGCTTCCGCTGCAGCGAGACAGTGTATCATGGCACATCGAAAGAATCGTGAACGAGCGCGGCTCAGTGAGACACATGATACACACGGCTCCTTATCGGCTCACTGGACACACGGAGAGCCGAGCTTCCGCTGCAGCGAGGCATACAGTGAATCACGGCACATCGAAAGAATCGTGAACGAACGCGGCTCAGTGAGACACATGATACACACGGCTCCTTATCGGCTCACTGGACACGCCGAGAGCCGAGCTCCCGCTGCAGCGAGACATACAGTGAGCCATGCTAGACTGAAAGAATCGTATGCTATAATGGACTCTCGAGCTCAGCTCATTTGAAAAATACCCATTTGCATTCACTGTCCTCTTCTTACAGGGAGGTTTAAATAATAGATGGATTTATTTGCAGTGTTAAAAAGGTAGTCACAACATAATTCTGAAGTAGCTAGTAAGTAGGTAGGATATTAGGTTATACTATTTATTAGTTTAATGAATCTTAGTATTATAACTTAGTTGACATTTGACAGTTAAACTCGACTCTAGCCTGCCCTATGACTATGAGTCATGCTCATGAGTCATGGCCACTCAAAAGTACCTGTTTTATATTGGGAAGAACGGCTCAGTATTCTCTCAGTTCATATGTCACATCGTTGCACAAGACTTCAATCATATGTGGACAGACGCAATAACAGTATGTTGAATCAGAAAACCAGCGGGCTACTGTACATCTCGGGTAGCCTATACAAAATATGACGCTTTAAAAAAATCCTCAGCTGATAGAAAAATACTTTTTAAAAAAAGACTGAGCGAGTTGTCGTGCGGTTAATATCGTGTGGCTATGCGCTTACATTCGGGGGATGGTGGGTTTGAATCCCACCGTCGGCAGCCGTTAAGATGGTTTTTCCGTAGTTTCCCCATTTTCACACCAGGAAATGCTGGGACTGTACCTTAATTCAGGCCATGGCTGCTACCTTCCTAACCTTTCCCATCCTGCGTCGCCGGAAACCATCGATGTATTAGAGTAACTAGCATTTTTTCTAAGAAAGGAGTTCATAGTATGAAGACCAGATGGCAGCTGCGAGCACTGAATGCTGTTGCTGCTGTCTTACCAGCACATACTACACAGATGCAGTAGGAGCGGTGACCAATGAGCCGTGAATCGGATCACTGTATCGATTCAGTAACGTGATCGGAATCAAATGAATCGATTCAGTAAAATGAATTGAATGTCCCATCACTAATGTATGAATGGGTAGTTGTTGCAGCTGAACCCACGGTACCATAAATCGTCTTTGCTCCCTTAATGGCAAGAGTTCTCTGAAAACGTAACTCTTTAAAAAATCTTGACTGGTCTGCATTAATTATCTGCTCTGGCGTAAAATTTTAATCTTCAGTGAAACGCTTTACTTCCGTAACAAACTCATCAGCTTTCTCTTCTATATCAGCATCATTACCAACAAATCTGCTGCAAACTTCGTACGTGATCTTGCGAGAAACAACCTTGCTTTTTCTCTTGAAACTCTGCAACTACGCTTTGGAAGTTTTGAATATTAAGGAGTCGTTTGGATCAATTTGTGCTTTAAAGACATCGCCCAAATTCGTCCCGTTTGGTCGTGTATAATTCAATGTTGTTTTCGCATTGCAATAAACTGATCACGTACCTCGTTATTTATGCTTTCTTGTAGCACCTTTCTGTTTCTTCCGTGTCGTTTCGGCGTCTTTTCGTAATTTTGCAAAACTGCCTTGTGTTTTATTTGTCTTTCTTTTGCCATTACCGTGGCAAATTTGACTATAGGGAATACGTCTAGGGCTAGTCCAGCAGGGCACCATTGTGGAAGATCTTTTCCTCTTGGCTGCTTCGTCCAGATTTTGTAAGCGTCAGCCAAGTGATCTTCAGGAAACTTGGTTGTAGTTTTCTTCGGTGTTGATGGATAACGCAAGGAAACAGTGCTCTCGTCTCGACCACATAGTGCTGGACTGCTTTCTGAAGTCGTCTCATTTTCTAGCTGTATTGCTGGATCATCTCCAAAATCAGATTGAGTATCATCTTAATCGGTGACGTCTTAATCTACCGTAAGAGTTCTATACTCTTCAACAAGAACTTCTTCATCAAGCAGCTGTTTTCTAACCTGTTCGAAAACTATGCTAGCTATGCTAGTTGGATTTTCCTCCTAAATACCGAAGAAATTCACTAACAACTTAACGACCAAAGCTGGTTTGATTTTGTAACAGCTTATACATACAACAGGTTACATTCATCTCTAAGACGAAACTAGAAGACCGGTTCCGCGCCTACTACGTTCTTCGCGCTCCGTGCCATTCTCTCCCTCCACTTCCAGCGGTCCATAGCACGTCAAATTGCACTAAATGCAATTTCTGATGTTTTCAAACCAAAATAAACTGGTCTCGTTCAAAAGTCAGCGAAAACAGTTGGGTATCCTTCCTTCTGAGCAATTATTTGAGGATAGATGTGAAGGAACAAGGAGAAAGGGACATAAACAGATGGATTTTGGTAAGGTGATAGTGAAATTGCACAGTACTGAGGAAACGACCAAAATAATCTGGCACCGGACAGGGCAGAGTACCGCACAAGATTGGAAGGCTCGATGCTGAGAGGCAGAAGGGAGCGGTGGGGAATAATAATAAGAAGAAGACGTGTACACATTGGCTATATGCCTTCATAAATTACGTTCATTTGTCACAGAATTTGTCACGGATTACAGTTGTAGGATATAGCGTAACTGTGTGTGATCTTCAAACAAACACGTTATGAATTAGACAGTTTTTTACAATACGGACTCATTCTTTTGTTTTGTAACTTGTAGGATATTATACTACATAATATTTTACAAAAATTATTACTCGTCATTGAATTCTACTGTTTTTTTCAAGCCGGAACCAGGGTATAGAGTGTTATCCAGGAATAAGGTTAAGGCAGATGTTGATGAAAGCAGAGAAGGAGGAGGGAAAGTAGAAGGTGGTAGTGTTTCACATTGGTACAAACAACGTAAGGCAGGCATGTATAAGTACCAGCATAGTAGGGGATGTGTGGGATCTGGTAAATGCAGCACGGATGGAGTTTAAGGGAGTGGAGATTGTTGCCAGTGGAATACACTGTAGGAGGGATACTAACTGGAAGGTGGAGTGGGTATGTGGGAAACTGGAAGTAAGATTTCTATATCCTAATGGGTGCGTAGGAGATACGGATCTTCGCTCAGATGGCCTTCACTTAAACCGCAGTGGTACGTATAAGTTAGGAAATGTATTTTGAATGGTTATAGGGAGGCACATTCAGGGAAACGGGTTGGACTAGGGAGCGGTGATAAAGGTACAGGGATCTGGAAGTCAAGTAGAACCCCCCATGACACTACAGCACTTGAAGAGCCTTGGTCTACCATGCGACCACTGCTCAGCCCGAAGGCCTGCAGATTACGAGGTGTCGTGTGGTCAGCATGACGAATGCTCTCGGCCGTCATTCTTGGCTTTCGAGATCGGGGCCGCCATCTAACCATCAGATACCTCCTCAATTCTAATCTCGTAGGCGGATTGGATCTCGAACCAGCACTCAGGTCCAGGTAAAAATACCTGACCTGGCCGGGAATCGAACCCGGGGCCACCGGGTAAGAGGCAGGCACGCTACCCCTACACCACGGGGCCGGCGAGTGTCATGTAGGGATGAAGAATGCGAAAACAGGTTTGTACCTTTAAGGGTGGTAAGGAATGGTAAGGACCCACCTTATTATAATAGAGAAATAAAGAGACTAAGGAGGTGCAGACTGGAAAGAAATAGTTAGAAATGGCTGTGGAAGTAAGGAGAAATTGAAGGAACTTACTAGAAAATTGAATCTAGCAAAGAAGGCAGCTAAGGATAACATGATGGCAAGCATAATTGGCAGTCATACAAATTTTAGTGAAAAATGGAAGGGTGTGTATAGGTATTTTAAGGCAGAAACAGGTTCCAAGAAGGACATTCCAGGAATAATTAATGAACAAGGGGAGTGTGTATGTGAGGATCTTCAAAAGGCAGAAGTATTCAGTCAGCAGTATGTAAAGATTGTTGGTTACAAGGATAATGTCGAGATAGAGGAAGATACTAAGGCCAAAGAAGTAATAAAATTTACATATGATAACAATGACATTTACAATAAGATACAAAAGTTGAAAACTAGAAAAGCGGCTGGAATTGATCAGATTTCTGGGGATATAATAAAGACAATGGGTTGGGATATAGTACCATATCTGAAGTACTTATTTGATTATTGTTTGGTCGAAGGAGCTATACCAGATGAATGGAGAGTTGCTATAGTAGCCCCTGTGTATAAAGGAAAGGGTGATAGACATAAAGCTGAAAATTACAGGCCAGTAAGTTTGACATGCATTGTATGTAAGCTTTGGGAAGTTATTCTTTCTGATTACATTAGACATGTTTGTGAAATTAATAACTGGTTTGATAGAAGGCAATTCGGTTTTAGGAAAGGTTATTCCACTGAAGCTCAACTTGTAGGATTCCAGCAAGATATAGCAGATATCTTGGATTCTGGAGGTCAAATGGACTGTATCGCGATTGACCTGTCTAAAGCATTTGATAGGATAGATCATGGGAAACTACTGGCAAAAATGAGTGCAATTGAACTAGACAAAAGAGTGACTGAATGGGTTGCTATATTTCTAGAAAATAGATCTCAGAGAGTTAGAGTAGGTGAAGCTTTGTCTGACCCTGTAATAGCTGAGAGGGAAGTTCCTCAGGGCAGTGTTATCGGACCTTTATGTTTTCTTATATATATAAATGATATGAGTAAAGGAGTGGAATCGGAGGTAAGGCTTTTTGCGGATGATGTTATTCTCTATAGAGTGATAAATAAGTTACAAGATTGTGAGCAACTGCAACGTGACCTCGAAAATGTTGTGAGATGGACAGCAGGCAATGGTATGTTGATAAACGGGCCTAAAAGTCAGGTTGTGAGTTTCACAAATAGGAAAAGTCCTCTCAGTTTTAATTACTGCGTTGATGGAGTGAAAGTTCCTTTTGGGGATCATTGTAAGCATCTAGGTGTTAATATAAGGAAAGATCTTCACTGGGGTAATCACATAAATGGGATTGTAAATAAAGGGTACCGATCTGTGCACATGGTTATGAGGGTGTTTAGGAGTTGTAGTAAGGACGTAAAGGAGAGTGCATATAAGTCGCTGGTAAGACCCCAACTAGAGTATGGTTCCAGTGTATGGGACCCTCATCAGGAATACCTGATTCAAGAACTGGAAAAAATCCAAAGAAAAGCAGCTCGATCTGTTCTGAGTGATTTCCGACAAAAGAGTAGCGTTACAAAAATGTTGCAATGTTTGGGTTGGGAAGAATTGAGAGAAAGAAGAAGAGCTGCTCGACTAAGTGGTATGTTCCGAGCTGTCAGCGGAGAGATGGCGTGGAATGACATTAGTAGACGAATAAGTTTGAATGGCGTTTATAAAAGTAGGAAAGATCACAATATGAAGATAAAGTTGGAATTCAAGAGGACAAACTGGGGCAAATATTCATTTATAGGAAGGGGAGTTAGGGATTGGAATAACTTACCAAGGGAGATGTTCAATAAATTTCCAATTTCTTTGAAATCATTTCGGAAAAGGCTAGGAAAGCAACAGATAGGGAATCTGCCACCTGGGCGACTGCCCTAAATGCAGATCAGTATTGATTGATTGATTGACTTAAAATGTTAGTGTTGAACTGTAGAAGTATTGTTAAGAAAGGAGTAGATATACAGTATACTTACCAGATATTGTGGTAGGAGTTGAGTCATGGCTGAGAAATGATATAATCGATGCAGAAATTTTCTCACGAAACTGAAGTGTGTATCGTAGAGATAGGATAGGAATGGTAGGAGGGGGGTCTTACTTCTGGTGAGAGAAGAATTTTTAAGTTACGAAAAAGTTAAAGATGGAAACAATGAAATTCTAGGTGTAAGGCTCATCTCTGAAGATAACAGGCAAGTTGATGTCTTTGGAGTATACAGACCGGGAAAGGGTAGCGCTGACGCTCATTCGGAATTATTTCATAAGATAATCAGCTATGTGGGAAACTATATAGAAAGAAGGGGATTGTAGCGGGTGATCACAATTTACCAAATGTCAGTTGGAAAGGTAATGCGGACGACAGGAACCATGATCAAATGTCAAATAAGTTAGTATGGGAAGGACAGCTGATTCAGAAAGTGACGGAACCGACTAGAGGTATGAATATTCTGGACGTGGTGTAAAAGCAGATGAGCGCTATACGTAAAATGAAGTAATAGATGGTATTAGTGATCGAAACTGTTTTTGTCATTGTAAAAATGATTGTGATAGGAAAGTCTTAAAAGTAGAACTGTTAGGCAGTACCATATGGCTGATAAAACAGGCATGACGGAGGTTTTAAAAAGTAACTATAATCGATGGAAAACGATAAATAAAAATGTAAACTGACTCTGGGATGAGTTTAAAGCAATTGTTGAGGAATGTGAAAACAGGTTTTCACCTTTCAAGGCTGTAACGAATGGTAAGGATCCACTGTATTTTAACAGAGAAGTAAAGAGTCTAAGAAGAAGGTGCAGGTTGGGAAAAAATAGTCAGGAATGGCTGTGGAATTATGAAGAACTTGAAGGAACTTACCAGGAAATTGAATTTAGGTAAGGATAACGTGTCTGGGCGAGTTGGCCGTGCGGTTGGGGGTACGGGGTTGTGAGCTCACATCCGGGAGATAGTGGGTTCGAACCCCACTGTCGGAAGCCCTGAAGATGGTTTTCCGTAGTTTCCCATTTTCACACCAGGCAAATGTTGGGGCTGTACGTTAATTAGGGCCACGCCCGTTTCCTTCCTATCCCTTCTTCGCCATAAGACCTATCTCTGTCGGTGCGACGTAAAGCCAATTGTAAAAAAAAAGGATAACATGATTGCAAGCATAATTGGCAGTCATACAAATTTTAGTGAAAAATAGAAGGGTATCTGTAGGTACTTTAAGGCAGGAAAAGGTTCCAAAAGAGACATTCCAGGAATCATTGATGAACAAGGGAAGTGAGTATGCGAGGATCTTCAAAAGGCAGAATTATTCAGTCAGCAGTATGTAAAGATTGTAGGTTACAAGGATAATGTCCTGATAGGGCAGCTAACTAATACTAAAGAAGTATTAACATTTACCTATGATAACAACGACATTTAGAATAAGATACAAAATTTGAGAACTAGAAAAGCAGCTGAAATTGATACGATTTCGAGGGATATACTAAAGACAATGGGTTGGGATGTAGTATGATATCTGAAGTAATGTTTTGATAATTTTTTGCATGAAGGAGCTATAACAAAGGAATGGGGAGTTGATATATAAGCCCCTGTGTATAAACGAAACGATGATATACATAAAGCTGAAAATACAGGCCAGTCAGTTTGACATGCATTGCATGTAAGCTTAGGGAAAGCATTGTTTCAAATTATATTAGACATGTTTGCGAAATAACTGGTTTGATAGAAGTTTGTTCGGATTTAGGAAAGGTTATTCCACCAAGCTCAACTTGTAGAAATGAAGATGTAGCAGATATCTTGGATTCAGGCGATCAAATGGGCTGTATCGTGATTGACCTGCCTAAGGCATTTGATAGGGCAGATCATGGGAGAATACTGGCAAAAAATAGTCCAATTGACAAAAGAGTGACTGAATTGATGGCGGTATTTCTAGAGTATAGATATCAGAAAATTAGAGTAAGTGAAGCTTTATTTGATCCTGTAATAACAGAGTGGGATTCCTCAAGGAAGTATTATTGGACCTTTGTGTTCTCTTATACATGTAAATGATAAGAGTAAAGAAGTGAAATCTGAGATAATAATTTTTGCGGATGATGTTATTCTGTATAGAGTAATAAATAATTTACAAGTTCGTGAGAAACTGCAAAATGACCTCAATAATGTTGTGAGATGGACTGTAGGTAGTAGTATGATGATAAACGAGGTTGAAAGTCACATTGTTAGTTTCACAAAAAGGAAAAGTCCTGTCAGTTTTAATTACTGCATTGATGGGTTTGAAAGATCCTTTCGGGGATCATTGTGAGTACGTAGGTGTTAATATAAGGAAAGATCGTCATTGGGGGTTATCACATAAATGGGATTATAAAAAACGGGCACCGATCTCTTCACATGATTATGAGGGTATTTAGTGGTTGTAGTAAGGATGTAAAGGAGAGGGCATATGCGTCATTCGTAACACCGCAAATAGAGTATAGTTCCAGTGTGTGGGACCGTCACCAGGATTACTTGATTCAAGAACTGGAAATAATCGAAATAAAAACAGCTCGATTTATTCTGGATGATTTCCGACAAAATAGTAGCGTTACAAAAAATGTTGCAAAGTTTAGGCTGGGAAGACTTGGGAGAAAGGAAACGAGCTGCTTCACTAAGTGGTATGTTCAGAGCTGTCAGAGGAGAGATGGCGTGGAATGATATTAGTAAACGAATGAGTTTGCGTGGTGTCTTTTTAAAGTAGGAAAGATCATATGATGAAGTTGGAATTCAACATGACAAATTTGGGCAAATATTAATTTTTAGGAAGGGGAGTTAGAGATTGAAATAACTTAGGGAGTTCTTTGCAATCATTTACAAAAGGGCTAGGAAAACAACAGATAGGGAATCTGCCACCTAGGCGACTGCGCTAAATGCAGATTAGTAGTTATTGCGTACTGAGTAATCGCAAGATTCAGTGTTGTTTTGGTGCAGGATTTTTTTCTTTTTGCAAGTTGCTTTACGTCGCACCGACACAGATAGGCCTTATGGTGACGATGGGACAGGAAGGGGCTAGGAGTGGGAAGAAAGCGGCCGTTTCATTAATTACGGTACAGCCTCAGCATTTGCCTGGTGTGAAAATGGGAAACCACGGAAAAACATCTTCAGGCCTGCCGACAGTGGGGTTCGAACCTACTACCTCCCGAATACTGGACACTGGCCGTACTTCAGCGACTGCAGCTATCGAGCTCGGTAAGTCCATGATTTTTAAGCTTATGTTCTACAGTAGGTGATCTTTACCTAATCTTTTACTTTTAAATGCAATTTAGTCACTTTTTCCGAAACAAATGCTCCCTTTTTTCAGAAACAACTTGGTGGATTTCCGTGAAATGTTTACTAAATGTTTGTGATACTGTTATGGTAGTATGGAGTTGTTTGACATTTCATGAATAGTTTATCTTTATAATAAAATATCTAGAGAAAAATTAAAGTACGGACTATTTTTCAAAAATCATAATTTTTTTCGTAGCACAAATTTTAAAGCTATACTAGATCAGTGTATGTAAAAGACATGTGTTATCATATTAAAAAATCCTCCTTCTACATTCAGTGGCTGCTCAGAAAACGGTTCATTTATTCAGCTATTTTAACATTGACGAGATACAGCATTACGACTCCTGTTAAAGGGAAATTCCACGTTAAATATGGGCTAATTCCGGGAACCTTCAAAAACGTATCCGTTTATGTTGAACGAAACCGACGACCCACTCTCCTTGCTAGTAACAGAGAGGTTAACCTGGACTTCTTTCTAACAGTATTAATTTTGTTACTCTCTTGTGTTGTGAGGAAACGGAAGTAAGGTGTAGACGTAAACTCATTTCTCTTGTGGGCTGAGTGAGCCCAGATGGCAAAGTCATTTTTATAGAAATTGAGTATATATCATCTTGGCTAGGAAGCCCACTAGGGTAAGAAGGATTTGACCAAGGGAGCCCAGGTTGGAAGACGAACATGGACCTGACAGGAGAAGTGAATACAGTACAGGCCCAACTAGGTGCCCTCTGGTTACTAGTGTACTTTCCTATGCTGAGCTAACCTGGAAAAGCCCATTAATTGTTAATGTTATTATAAATACGTATCTGTAACAGAAAGAGTATGCTCGTACTTACTCAAATGAACCAATTCCAATAGCTTTGACCACTTCAAACAGAATATCGAAAGGATCATTAAACTTGAGTTTGACCTGTAATGCAAAACAAAGTAGTTAGTGGATATATTTCGTACGGCAAGGTGCGAGTGCATTATAATTACAATTAATAAGCTTTTACAAGAAACAAAATAACTGAATTAGGTTTTAATAGCTTACAATATACTGTGTAGAGTCACTCTAAGAAGAAATGAATATTCGGTATTGTATGCCCCTCGCATTTAATAATGTATAAGATAGAATTTTAATTATTATAAAAATCACCTCTTGTAATCAAAACATGAGTCAGACAAGGGAACATATTTTCTCCCTTACTATTTAATTTGGTTCTGGAAAAAGTGGTTAGGATATGGCAAAGTGAAACTAAATGTATAAATATTGGTAGATGTATCCAAAACAAAATTCACCTTACTTGCGTAGCATTTGCTGATGTCATTGGTACTCTATCGAACAACAGACAGGAAGCAATCTAGTCTGTAGGAAAACTCCATGAAGTAGCAGCCAAAACATGACTCCAGATTTCTTATGAAAGGACAAAGTATATGGAAGGGGCTAGATCGGACTTCAACAATCAATTACTAATCACCAATTATGCAAATATCACTCAAGTAGACAAACTGAAGTATCCAGGTGACATTTTTGAACCAACAGGGTTAAATAAGCAAGCTGACAAGGAAAGAATTGAAAAAATTCAAAGACCATTACAAAATTACTTGCAACAGATACAAAAAATATCTAAGTCAAAAAGACAAAATAGCGACATTATAACACAGTAGTTAAAACAGTAGCACATTATGCAACTGAATCTGTTGTAATTGGTGGCAGATCTCGAATAAAGGTGACCGAGAAACAAGAAAGAAAAATCCTCAGGGAAGGGACCAAAGTGCGAAAATAGAATTTGGATCAAAGAGAAATCACATGACGTTACAGAAAAAATTACACATACAATCAGGAAACGACGATTGCAATTTTATGGTCACTTATATAGAATGGATAATAACAGACTCACAAAGAAAATTTTAAACTTAGCCTAATCAATGAAAAATCAATAATTGGCTAAAATAAATCAGTGAAGACTAAATGAAATTGACATTAATAAAGAAACCATTCAAGATAGAGTAAAATTCAGAACCTTATTTTCACAAACACAAATTTTCCGTAAAGTCCACCCGACTAAATACAGAATGGACTGAACAACGTAGAAAGGAACACAGTGAGAGGATGAAGAGATATTGAGAAGAAAAACCAAAAAAATGCTAATAAGTTCTAAAGCGCCCTTTAGTTGGGCATATCGAATCAAGAAGAAAATTCACCTCCAATATAATGATATGCAAAATCCTGTGGATACGCACAACAAACACTACATTTATAGATTCAATTGTTAACGGTTCGTGGTGTGTGTGACTGTGGACACGTCCTAGTTCATAAACCATGGGCAATGGCTGAGCACCGCAGTAAATCGGCATGCTAGTAGCTACGCAATAGAAGTTGGACGTATTGTATGTCATGCCCCTCCTTGTGCTCAGGCGGCTAGGACCATGCAGTGCACTGGTGGACCTTCACCCACTAAAGGAGGGCTTCTCACTGATACTGTGAGTAATTAGGATAGCATCCTGCTTCACAGGATTTTTATTGAGTCCGTATTTATCTAGCCTCAGACCTATGGAAGTTAGGAAAACCAACTTCAGTTTGACAGGCGAGGGACTCTTTGTAATGAGCTTGGCGAACAAAATGGAATTCGATGAGGAGCTATCAATATTATTGGGACTTACAGAAGGAAGGAAGGAAGAAAGAAAGAAAGAAAGAAAGAAAGAAAGAAAGAAAGAAAGTAGAATTGTCAGAGTCAACGAAGAGGATGCGTGTAGATGTGTGTGGTAGGACTGTTCATTAGGGATACTACTGAACGCAACATACCTACTGTTAGGTACGTAAATGAGCGAGAGATGTGGGTAGATTTAGCAGTTGGAGAAATCTGGACGAGAATTGTTTGAGGCTATTCGTCATATAAGGCTGCAGATGAAGATGAAGAGTAGCTGAATGGGTGGTTATATTTCTAGAAAATAGAACTCAGAGAATTAGAGTAGGCGAAATTTTATCTGTCACTGTAATAATTAAGAGAGGAATTCCTCGAGGCAGTATTATTGGACCTTAAGGTTTTCGTATATGTATATATCAATGATATGTGTAAAGATGTGAAATCAGAGATAAGGCATTTTGCAGATGATGTTATTCTGTACAGAGTCGTAAATAAGTAACAAGATTGTGAGCAACTCCAAAATGACGTCGATAATGTTGTGGGATGGACAGTAGGCAATTATATGGTGATAAACGGGGTTAAAAGTCAGGTCGTGAGCTTCACAAATAAGAAAATTCCTCTCACTTTTAATTAGTGCGTTGATGGGGTGAAAGTTCCTTTTGGGTATCATTGTAAGTACCTAGGTATAAATATAAGGAAAGATTTTCATTGGGGCAATCACATAAATATGATTGTAAATAAAAGGTACAGATCTCTGCACGTGGTTATGAGGGTATTTAGGGGTTGTAGTAAGGAGGTAGGGGCTGCCTGGTCGAGGCGGTAAAGGTGCTCAGTTCACCCGGAAGGACGTGGTTTCGATTCCCCGTCAGGAAGTCGTAAAATTTAAGAAACAAGATCTCCACTTCCCGAGGTGCACATGGCCCCGAGGTTCACTCAGCCTACACCAAAACTGAGTAGCAGGCTAATTCCTGGGGGCAAAGGCGGCTGGGCGTAGAGCTAAACCCTCTACCCCACCAAGTGCCGAGGTTACGGATAGTGGAAGCCTTTACCTTCCACCTCTCCAGGGGCCTTCATGGCCTGTATGGATATGACTTTGATTTTAGTAAGGAGGTAATGGAAAATCCAGGGGAGTGATTAAAAAAAAGAAATGAACCTCTTGAATTAGTGAACATTCTTAAATATTTGGGCAGCATGATGTCACAAGATGGAAGTTTGGATGGAGAAATTAATTTAAGGATACAGCAGTCTGTAAGTTTCCACCAGTGTGTGAGAGACATTGTATGGAACTAAGTCGTGCGAATGAAGTGCAAGAAGGTTTCATGCTCGTCCTATTATAAACCCATACTGACCTATGCTTCAACAGCCTGGACGTTGACTAAGCGGAATCAAAGTAAGATACAAGCAGCTGAAAAATGAAATGTCGTATGGCTTTTAGTGCCGGGATATCCCAGGACGGGTTCGGCTCGCCAGGTGCAGGTCTTTCTATTTGACACCCGTAGGTGACCTGCGCGTCGTGATGAGGATGAAATGATGATGAAGACAACACACACACCCAGCCCCGTGCCTTTGGAATTAACCAATTAAGGTTAAAATCCCCGACCCGGCCGGGAATTGAACCCGGGACCCTCTGAACCGAAGGCCAGTACGCTGACCGTTCAGCCAACGAGTCGGACACAAGCAGCTGATATGCGGTTCTTGAGGAACATACAGGGAAAGACAAGACGAGATAGAATACGAAATGAGGAAATACCGAGAAGCGTGAGAGTGTGTAAACTTCAAGAAGAGACTGATATAACGAAGTTAAAGTGGTTTGGACACATGATGAGAACGCCAGGAGAGAGAATACCAAAGAGAACATTCATAGCTACGGAGACTGCAAAGAGGCGTAGGGGACTACCTTGAATGAGATGGAAGAGCTCTGTTTTGGAATGTATTGCAAATAGAGGATTCGATAGCAATAAAGTACTAGAATGGGAATCCTGGAAAGATCGAGTAAGGTGGAGGGCATGTAAGTCTCTGGTAAGACTCCAACCAGAGTATGGTTCCAAGTGTATGGGACCCTCACCAGAATTACTTGATTCAAGAACTGGAAAAATTCCAAAGAAAAGCACCTCGGTTCTGAGAGATTTCCGACAAAAGAGTAGCGTTACAAAAATTTAGCCAACTTTGAGCTGGGAAGACTTGGGAGAAAGGAGGCGAGCTGCTCCACTAAGTGGTTTGTCCCGAGCTGTCAGTGGAGAGATAGTGTGGAATGACATCAGTAGACGAATAAATTTGAGTGTTGTCTTTAAAAGTAGGGACGATCACAATTTGAAGATAAAGCTGGAATTCAAGAGGACAAAGTTGGACAAATATTCGTTTATAGGGAGGGGAGTTAGGGATTTGAATAACTTACCAAAGCAGATGTTCAATAAACTTCCAATTTCTTTGCAATCGTTTAAGAAAATGCTAGGAAAACTACAGATAAGGAATCTTCCACTTGGGCGACTGCTCTAAATGCAGATCAGTAGTGATTAACTGAAGATGAAATGTTTTATGAGTCTCTGAGTGACATCATAGCCAGGGACAATAGTAAGCATAGGATAGTGCTAATTGGTGATTTCAATACCAAAGTTGGAAAGAGATCTGAAGAATATCGCAGAATGATGGGTAAATGCAGGGGAAGATATGGAAGCTAATAGGAATGGTAAGTGTTTATTGGACTGTTATGGTGGTATGGGATTAGCATTTACGAATATATTCTTTCAGCATAAGGCTATTAGCGCTACGCACGTGAGGGTGCGGCCTACAGATCCAGAGTGGACTGTCTTGGAACCGACATTGCATTCAGGAAATCTGTAAGGATTGTAAGGATATTCCGGGGATTTTTCGGTACTACATATTACTATATGATCTGTAGTGAACTAGGTACCTCTAGCCCTAGGACAGAGAAAGTGAAATATTTGTACAAACGAAAAAGTTTAGAAAGTCGCCAGGACGGAGAAGTTGAACAGAATTACATGGATATAATTAGTAAACGTTCCAAACGAATGATAGCAAGCAATTTCAGAATAGAAAGAGAATGGGTGGCATACAGGGATGCAATATTTGAAACAGCAATGGTGCCGTACGTGTAGGCTAATCCATCTCCTGAGTCTTGCAGTCAATGGTCCTTCCATGAACTGCCATTCCCAGAGTGTACCGTGAGGTGTAGTCTTGGGCAAAACCATTATCGCCAGAGAAAACTGCCGTGAAGAACAATGTGCTTTTGACAGGAGTCGTCAACTCTCCTGGATGGTAAGAGCGGATAGACAGATCGCAGTGCAACAGATTACTCGCGAATTCAATCGTGGATAACAGCGAAGTGTCAACAGCCATGCCATTCAGGACCACCTCCTCGCAGTGATGTATAGGGGCCATCGTCCCACTTTCCCACAAAATACAAAGAATGACATCGACCTAAGAACACCACCACTGAACTCTGAAAGCATAGAGAAAAGTCGCCTGGTAAAATGAGTCATGATACCGGTTTGTACACGCCAATGGCAAGGTAGGAGTGCGTCACCAAGCACTCGAGGCAATTGATTCTCTTGTCAGTAGGGAACAGTTTAGACCGGAGGTGGTTGTATCATTGTATGGGGACTACTCACGTGAGATGAATGGGACCACTGGTACATTTGATAATGTCCCTCTCCGATGAACCTTATGGGAACCTGCTGTCGGATCATGTCCACCCATTTGTCACCTCCAGTACAATGCAGAAGACTTGTACGAATAACACAATACAGTGCACCGTCCAGTTGCTCCCAAATTGTAGTTGATTGGTTCGATGAACACTCCCTGGATATGAGGATGATTGGCTGCTTCCTAAGGTTACCCCAACTTAATCCTATTGCGCACATGGTAAAGGGGCAACTAGATCTTGATCATAGTAAATTATTGGAAAGGGAGGAAGGGGGTCTGAGATTTCTACTGGTAAACTGTCAAAGTGTAATAAATAAGCAATTAAAATTCGGTACATTGATGAAATCTTATGAGATTGATGTGCTGATGGGAGCAAAATTATGTTTGAGAGAAGCGCTGAGTAATAGAGAAGTATTTCCAGAAGGGTATACAGTTTATCGCAGAGACCGAGGAGATAAAATGTGTGTGTGTGTGGGGGGGCGTGTTTATTCCGTTGAAGGAAAGTTATCGCTCACATGAATGGTTTACTGGTGAAAGGGGTGAAATATCAAGGATAAAATTAGTTAGTGATAATGTGGAGCAGGTGGGAAAGAGGAAAGAGGCATGGAAATATTTTAGAAACTAATAGATTATACTCGATGGATATGCGTTCATTTTCAGAACACAAAATGAAATGTTCAAATAGGGGTGAAAATAAAGTGATAACAGTCCACCAGGGTGGATTTTTATCACCGTTGGAGAGCTTCATTATGGTTCATGTCCTCCACGAGCATTTACCACAGCTTGGCACCTACGTGGCATGTTCCGTATAAGTTGGCGAAGGTCACGTTGCGGTATCAGGTCGCATTCTTCAATGAGAGCCTGTTCAAGGTCTTGGAGAGTATGTGGTGGAACCGGACGCCCGCGAACATTTCTGCCAAGCCTATCCCACACATGTTCGATGGGATTTAGGTCGGGACTCACTGCTGGCCCTTCCATTTCTTGAATGTCCAGTTGTCGCAAGAGAGCTCTGGTGATGCGCGCTACATGAGCCCTGGCATTGTCGTGCATGAGTACAAATTCAGAGCCAACACCGTGAGCATCAACAAACACATGCTGTAGCAGTATCTGCTCGATTTACCCCGCAGCGGTAAGATTACCACGGTCGACGACAAGATCCGTACGGCCATCAATACCGATGCCACCCCACAAAATCATAGAACCTTGCTTGAATCGGTCGCTTTCCTGGACAACATTTGGCATGTTCTGCTCACCACGGCGTCTCCGTACACGTTGACGTCCATCACGCTGTGTCAGTGGAAATCTGGATTCGTCTGTGAACAACACAGGTCTCCATTGCCGAATTTGCCAGTTGACGTAGGTACGGGCAAACAGAAGGCGAGCTGCGCGATGTTGCTACGTTAAACTGGGCACTTGAACAGGACGTATGGGTCGTAAGGACACTTCTCTTAACCTGTTCCGTACTGTCTCGTCAGACACTATGACTCCAGTGACCCTCTTGAGGTCTTGTTGCATTTCTCTGTCAGTTGCTGAACGACGCCGCAACGCACAGATAGTCAGATATCCGTCATCGTGTGGGGTTGTCTACGTCCACGCCCTTGTCCAACCCTCCTTTTAAACTGGCCTTGGAGCTGATGACGTCAGATGTTATTCCCCTTTAAACAACAAGCATTATCGTCATCGTCATCATCTAAACTGGCCTGTCTCATTTTAGCGATTCCACAAGCGTTAAATAACTGACGGAGGGACATTGAGATCCACAGCAACACGACGAAAAGTCCATCCTTCCTGGACAAAGTGACGGCCCTTGCGACCTCGTTCAGATGTCTCATGGGATGTGACGGTTGATGTACAACGTGCTCAAATGACCGCAATAGTCTGTGTACCTTACAATGACACACGGACGCACCGCTATCCACATTCTTTTGAGGGGTCACCTGGCAGTTTAATGCATGGCTACGCCTACAGGTGGAGTACAACTTCGATTTTACATACCCTGAGTAGCTGAGGTCTCAAGGTATGCTGTAAGACCATGGGAACCCCATCTAAAATGAACTTTCACATACCAGACGTAACAAAATATGTTCCCCTAATTTTCTTGAACTGTGTACAACGTATGTTATGTTGCAAAAAAGTATAATCTCCGCCTGTCACACGTTTGCCAGAGTGTAAAGTAATATATGTTAGGAGCCAAATTTCGCCTCTCAGGCATTTCATGACTAGTGGCAGCGCAAGAGGTAGTTCCTTACAACCTGAGAATTATGTGTGCTAATTTCCTAATACAGATCTGGAGTTGTTTTAAATGAGACTTTAAAATATCATGATTATGACAAGAAAAGCGATCATCTTACCACTTCTCGTTGCTCTGGGACGTCAAGAGCCCGTTCTTTGGGACGCTCATTGACGTACAAACTGACCATGTCGAAGAAATTCTGGAACACACTCGTGAGAGTGTTGTGTATGTCCTGCACCTTAAAGTCCGGATTTTTCATTTGGTTCTTGAAGATCCTTTTCATTAATCTGTAGAAAAGTACATGATTGTAATCAGAATGATTTGTTTTCAATTAGTATACAAGTCAGTGTAGCATATTACATGGGCCGAGTAGGAAATATGTTAGCAGGGAGGAAACGTAAGAGGATGGAATGTTGGGTTTGGAATACAAAACTGGAACAGGCGAATACTTTCCAGTGTTTATGATGTATATTCTACAAGGCTGGTGGTATACTAAGTGTAACTGAAGGAAGTTGCAGCACAGCTAAATGAAGTGAGTTCACAATTGCGATCAACGGTATTCTGTACGAAAGAATGAGTTCTCAGACGAAGATTTTTTAATCGGTCTGTTTTCGGACCGACTTAGCTGTACGGGGGTGATGCTTTGAGGACTCAGGATAAGTTATTCATAAGTAGCGAAAATGATTGTTAGTATAATTAAGTGGGAACAATGGCAGGAGGGTACTGGAAATGAAGATAGAACAGTTGTTGCGAATAAACTCGATTTATGAAGCCATATGAATTAATCGACTTCAATTGTTGGGTCACATGAAGTAGATGGCCGAGAATGGCTTTCTAAAGAGAATAGTGGTCTCGGACATGGAGGGTAAGAACAGTAGAGGAAAGCCAAGGTGACGATGGTTAGACTCAGCTTTTAATGATTAAAGGATACCTAAGAGGTGTAGAAATAAAGAAGGCCACGGAACTAGTTGCAAATAGCGAACTGTGAAGGCGATTAGTTCACAAAGTTGGAAGGGAAGGTTGACTGAAAACGCAGTGCACTCTATCTCTGAAGAACTGACTGCCTCGAGTGTGCCCCCAACTGAACGGCACCATCACTGGTGATAAAATAAAGATTTTAATTAAAAAGGACTGCCGACGAAAATGGATTAAACTATGCTCTTATTCATTAATGTTATACATAAAAAACAATCGTGAAATTTTCTAGTAGAATTTTAGTGGGTTTTATAATTGACAGGAAAAGAAAAGGTGAAGCCTTTAATAATTCTGATTAACACACTGCACAATTAGTAAGCTCTTGACTCACATCTAGATTAAACGACATTAGAGTATTTGGGATACCACTCATACACCCTTCTACAGATATTTCCATTCTTTTAATTTTTAATCTAGCAATTATAATTATTTGCCTTTTCTGTCTTAATACTATTTTCCATTCAATATGTTAGTACGGTTTGCAGTAGGGTTGCCACCTGTCTCGTATTGTACGGGATATCCCGTATTCGAGGTGAAAATTTTGCGTTCCGTATTGTGAACTGTTGTCCGGTAAAAAAGAGCATTCTTTTGTCTTTAAACATTTTAAATTCCATATTTGATTTGAGCGGCATCGAAGTTCAAAGTATCTCCGTTATTTTTATCTCTTTGGAGCACCAGAAGAAGGAAATCTCGTGATGTCTCGCCATTTGCTGGTTTATTTACCTCACCATCTGCCGCGTACTTCCTTAGGTCTTCCATTCCAATTTCTAACGTGTGTGAGACTAAATCTCCGTAAGTTGTGAAGTTATTAAAGCTCACCGAGGACATCAGTGTTAAGATGTCGGATGCATTGCACTGTTTGTACTGTTAAAAGGGTGAAATTTAGTTTATTTTACGAATTGAAATAATTAACTTATTCTGTTAATGAAACTAATTATAATTTACTTGAAATTGGTACCTACAGGTAATGTTTGATTTTTCTAGTATTTACGAACTGTCCCTTACATTTGTGAAAAGTCTCGTTTTTAAGTAAGTGTTCCGTATTTCATATACCAAAAAGTGGCAACCCTAGTTTGAAGTGTTCTTTCACGTGGGTGTCCTCCACCAGTTTATAGAATAAATCTGATTTGAAGCGCTCACCTCTGGAAGAAATCCAGTATATCTTCTGTGTACTGTATCATCTCCTCCTCGTCAAACTTTAAAAGCGCTATTCCAGTCTTCGACTGCAACATAAACATATATACGGGGTGGTCGAAAATAATGCGAGCCAGGTATATGAGGGCGAATTTAAATGGGCTTTGCGAGACGGTGTTGCTAAATTTTCACGTGGCTCCCCCGGTGAATGATCTTTCGTCGATGAGTGTTCTCAAGCCGGTCTTAAGCCTCGTGCAGATGTAGCAACATGGCTCACAAATCCCAATTCTGCTACTGATAAAATGACAATAGCTGGAGATATTCAATTATATCTTTCGAAATATTTATCAGTATGACCAACCCTGTAACGCTCATATGCTCAGATCACGTTGTTTCCGACCACCCTTTATACAGTATTAATACGGGGCAGTGATTTTTGCATATATATATATATATATTTGTACAATTGATTTTTCGTTGCGCCGATACAGATAGGTCTTATGGCGACTACGGGACAGGAAATGGCTAGGAGTGGGATGGAAGCGGCCGTGGCCTTAATTTAGAGACAGTCCCAGCATTTGTCTGGTGTGAAAATATAAGAGTTCGTCAAAAGAAATAAACTAAATTCATCGTGCTCGGAATGGCCGTAAATTACATCTCTATTTTTGAATATTTGCAATATGTCTTTAAAAGATGTATTTGTGTGACTATTCGAAATTATTCACGAAGAAATCATTCCATTCATTGTCCTGCAACACCTCGCAATCTGTAAGTGTCCACTACGTTAACGGTTAACGCCCTCTATAACGAACGGCTCTTTATTTTTACTGTTATTGTTGCTGCAGCCAAGCTGACCACAGCGATGGTACAAGAATTCCAGAACGAGTAACACACGACAATTCAATAATACGAGGGTTGGGGCAAAAATCATGGCAACTATTTTTTTTTTTGAAGATACCAGTCCGGTTGGAAAATGTGATAAATACAGATGAAAGGGCAAGGTGTTAACTGCATGTGTGGACAATGAATAGCACTGAAATATCATAACACACGAATTTGTTACCGTAGTATACAGGGCAATATGGCCTTCCCGGTGCAAAAGAATGACAACACAGTACACATAAAGTTGACATGACAAACCTGGGCCTAAAGACCCTCAAAGTAGTCCCCTGCTACTGACACCACACGCTGCCAACGATGTGGGAGGCGCTGAATACCATCTGCTTCAGCATTTGCCGCACCGTGTGTGAATCGGGCCACCTGTTGGCGCGCAGCATTAGCAGTGTCCTCTCGTGTTGCAAACCGCCTACCACGTAGTGGTTCCTTAATCTTTCGAATGAGATCAAAGTCACGGGACGAAATGTCGGGAGAGTACCGTGGGTGCTCCAATCCTTCCCATCCCCAACGTTGCAATAGCTGCCCTATACACTCTGATTTATGTGGTTTTGCATTGTCGTGCAGGATTATTGCACTGTCCACAAGATCCTGACGTTTTTCCCGAACGCCACGTCGTACCTGTCTCACCAGGAAGTCCTCTGTAGTACTGTGCGGTCACTGTTCTGCCATGTAGAACAA
Source organism: Anabrus simplex (assembly GCF_040414725.1). Classification (NCBI taxonomy): domain Eukaryota; kingdom Metazoa; phylum Arthropoda; class Insecta; order Orthoptera; family Tettigoniidae; genus Anabrus; species Anabrus simplex. The sequence goes on along the minus strand of NC_090265.1, from coordinate 944,488,048 downwards.
AGTGGCAAATAATTACACCCCTCACGTCATACGGGACGATCACCATCAATTTGACTGGGGGACGATTCTGACGGACCTTCTGCCTCCTTGGTGATCCAGCATGTCTCCACTCTGCGGACTGACGTTTCAGTTCTGGTTCCTATGCCCTGGTCCAAACTTCATCAATGGCGATTATTCGTGACAAGAATTGATCGCCGACCTGTTGCCAGCGTGCAGGGTGATCGGGGCATATTGCATAGCGCACCCACTTTTGAACTTCCGTCAGTGCATGCTGTACCTACCGCGATGCGATTTTGCGCAGTTCCAGCTCATTGTGCAATATCCTGTGGACGGTGCGTTTCTCGATGCCACGTGCCCTCTCTAACTCCAGTAGCGTCCATCGTCTCCCTTCAACCAGGAGTCAGTATCCAGTAATCATGAGATCGTGGGTTCGAGCCCCACTGTTGGCAGCCCGGAAGATGGTTTTCCGTGGTTTCCCATTTTCACACCAGGCAAATGCCGGGGCTGTACCTTAATTAAGGCCACGGCCGCTTCCTTCCAATTCCTAGGCCTTTCCTATCCCATCGTCGCCGTAAGACATATCTGTGTCGGTGCGACGTAAAGCAAATAGCATAGCATCCAGGAGCTGCTCGATGACGGCACGTTGCCACGTCGATCCGCACACTGACAGGTCGTCCCGAACGTTGCTCATCACTGGTTGATACACGTCCTTGCTGAAACTTTCCTACCCACCGTGCTACTGTACGGTATGGTAGGGCATTATTCCCAAGGGCTTCCACTAAGTCGCAGTGACATTTCATCGCATTTCTCCCTCGAAGAACGGCTATTTTGATGCAAGCGCGCTGCTCAACACGGGTTACTTCCATCTCGCACGACACTCACCAGCTGACTGATTTCACAGCCCTCGCTGCGCTACTACCAGCTATCACAGAGCCATCTGTTCTGCATACACGCTATGCCTGCAGAACTTCCACACGGCACATATACGTTTGTGATCCGTTCACATATCTACAAGAAAAAAATTGTTGCCATGACTTTTGCGCCAATCCTCGTAATAATAATAATAATAGAAAATAGATAATAATTGTACCGGGAGGTACACCTCAACTCCGCAAATTCAAAGGAAGCGCCTTAATGAACTCTACCTATCCAACAAAACGTGAAACTGCTACTGCATGAAGTTGGGACATTAATCAGAAGATGTCACTACAGAAAAATTGAAAAGTTTGTCATTTCTAAGTTTCCTAAACTGATTGGAGTTACCGTGTTTTGTTTTGGTGTACATCAAGAAGTTTGAACATTTCTCCATAGATGTCATCACAAAAACTGAGGTCATACACTCTGGTGCAAGGTAAAAGAATATGTTATTGAAGGAAATGTTGTGTTTATGGGTTTTCTCAAGTAAATTAACTTTCATTTATTTTTATATATATTTTAAGGTTAGCAACACTTCTTTCTCATTCCGCCAGTTTTTAATCTGGACAATAGGAATTTTCTGTAATTATTTTTCAGGCTATCACAGGCTTTTTGTTGGTTTTCTGTGTGTAACTTTTGATTCTGCCAATAAAATCGAGAGGGTGTATCCGGATTAGTCCAGAACCCTCTAGAAACGTTCCCTCGCGTATATAAGCTGCGGCTTTTCTGGCTACCTTGTCCCTTGATCGCCGTATTTCTCTGTGTGTGTGTGTGTGTGTGTGTGTGTGTGTGTGTGTGTGTGTGTGTGTGTGTTTTAAGACAGGAGGCGAGGCGCCTCATTCTTCGCCAGGCAGACCACCCGCCAAGGTAATGACCACCAATCTTATTTTTCTGTAGCTACCTTCGCGGACTTATACGAGGGGAAGATTCAAATTTCTAATAATGTAACCTTCTGTTTTCGAAAATGTAAACCTTCCTTCGGCTAATGTAAAATTTCATAAATTCTGAAAAATGTAAATCGAGGATAGAGGGTGCGTTACCCTCTCGAGTTCCCCTTCAATTTAATTTGAGGTGACTATGATTTTATAACCTTTTCCCTTTTCTGTAAAGTGTTAGATTATTCTCCATTCTAGTCATCTCATTATCTTGGGATTAGCCTCTGCATCATCGGGCCGAGAGCCCAATTAGTGTTTAAAAAGTTCTCGGAGTGCAAGAGTACGCCTCCATTCATCTTGTGTTCGGGCCAGTAATCTAACCTGTTCTTTTTCCACGAAGGCCCAGTAGTTTGGGTAATAGATACCCCTGCGTAAAAGTAATTTCAATTGTAAATTGTGCCTAGAGAGACCAGGGATTGCAAGATTTTTGATGTAATGTTGCCTTGAGTAGGTTGTAAGAAATTTGTTAATGATGAAGAGCATGTAAGCTCTTTCGTAAGTTTACTGTAATATTGAGGTTGCCTTTGGAAGGCCGAAAATTGTTACTGTTGGAGCCAAGTGCAGGTGCACACTGTGTATTGGAAGGTATCTCTCCTTATCTGGACAGCGCAACATTTGCAAAACTTGTACATTTGGAGCCTGAAGCTCAAAACTTGTAAATCTGGGGCTTGCAGCCCAAAATTGTTGAATTCCCTATTCTGGGGTTGTCTTTCTTTTCATTGTTATTTCACTAAGTGAAAAGTTGTTAAGTTTGTTCTTTAAAAAGAAATATAACCTTTATTTAAAGTTTTAATTTAAATTTTGATATTTTAGTTAGACCCATTCAACACCAGCACCTTCTTTCACCTCTGCGTTCGACAGAAGATACTCCGGAACAATAACAACAACAACAACAACAACAACAACAACAATAATAATGTTATTGGCTTAACGTTCCACTAACTACTTTTACGGTTTTTCGACACGCCGAGGTGCCGGAATTTAGTCCCGAAAGAGCTCGTTTACGTGCCAGTAAATCTTCCGACACGAGGCTGACGTAGTTTAGCACCTTTAAATACCACCGGATTGAGCAAGGATCGAACCTGCCAAGTTGGGGTCAGAGGGCCAGCGCCTTAACCGTCGGAGCCACTCAGCCCGACGCACGACAATTCCTTACAGCACGAAATACTAACAGCAGAAATAAAGGTCGAAAACGTACTGTTACCAAGAGTAGATCACACTTTCTGACTAAAAATTAGGCCTATAACTTGCATTTACTGTCAGCTTATATTCTGGAGAGTGTGGGTTTGAACCCCCACTGTCGGCAACTCTGAAGATGGTTTTCCGTGATTTCTAATGTTTACACCAGTAAAATGCTGGAGCTGTGGGGCCAGGGCCACTTCCTTCCCAAATCTATCCCTTTCCTATCCCATCGTAACCATAAGACCTATCTGTATCAATGCACGTAAGGCAATGAAAGATGCAAAGGAAAAATGTTACCAATGGTGTTTACCTTCCTTCTCCTCTTTAATGATTTTCGTTTTTCGTGTAATTGAATAAGCAGGAAATTTCTTACCATGTGTGTCCAACTTATTCGGGCTATTCTTGTCCACGCCCACATTACCGTTCCTTCTAATATCTGTCTTTGACGTTTCGCCCATTACAACTCTCACATCTTACAAAATATTGTTTTTCTGAAGAGATGCATTTCATATAGATTTTCTGTTTTTCTACTGAAGTGTTTAAGATGGGTTCTATTCAAGTAAAGAGCGGAGAGCACGTTGTACAGGGCGGTCAGAAGCAACGTAAACCGGGTATACGAGAATTAGAGTGTTGATCATACTGATAAATAATTTGAAATAATTAATTCCATATCTTAGACCGTTGTCATTTCATCAGCTTCTGAAGTTAGCCAATCAAAGCGCTTCGCGGCCGAATTAAAATGCGCTCTACGAGGCGATGTTGCCAAATCCGTACTGACTTAAGACCGACTTGAGAGTCATGCCGAGAAATCGACATCAAACACAAACGTACCGCGTGTTTCAGCCGGGATCACCGTACCGTATTTTCTGTGGCGCGGTCGTGTTAGATCCGAGGTCCGTGTTTGAATCCCTCTCCGAGCGTGGTTTTTTCTTCGATTGGTGCCCTCACGCCAGCGCTAAGCCAGGTGTTCATTTAGAAACACAGTCTCACAAAGCCCATTTGAATTCGCCCGCGAAGCGATCGGATTGGCTAAGTTCAGCAGCTGATAAAATGACGACTGTGCGATATATCGAATTATATTTTTTAAATTATTAATCAGTATGACCAACCCTCTAACTAATATATACCTGGTTCACGTTGTTTCTGACCTTCCTGTACATATAAAAGATAAAATACCTTACCATGCAAATGTCATGCAAATATCTTTCTTGTTCCAAATTACGATGGAAATCATGCGTAAAATTACAATTTTGGGAAAGGAGAAGCAATGATAGACTGGGACACGCCGCTTGCACCTTTCCGAAGTTCATCAAATTTAGTTAAATCAGATAATATATGAGATTACTACCTTTTGTAACTTACTTGGGAATCTCCTTCGGCTTCACCGCTCTTATTCGATGGCAACAATTCCAAGAAATCCATAAAAGTTAACATCATTCGCATTTTTAAGTCGTTTACATCGAAATCCGGGCGTTTCAACTGGCTGGTGATAATGTGCTTCAGGTATCTGGAAAGGGGCATACCGAACCATGGATTAAATATCATCAATCAATCAGTCAGTCTGTCAGTCAGTCATTGAATGAATGAATGAATGAATGAATGAATGAATGAATGAATGAATGAATCAATCAATCAATCAATCAATCAATCAATCAATCAATCAATCAATCAATCAATCAATCAATCAATCAATCAATCAATCAATCAATCAATCAATCAATCAATCAATCAATCAATCAATCAATCAATCAATCAATCAATCAATCAATCAATCAATCAATCAATCAATCAATCAATCAATCAATCAGAGCTCTGATCTGCATTTGGTGCAGTCGCCCAGGAGGCAGATTCCCTATCTGTTGTTTACATAGATTTTCTTAAAGAAATTGAGAGAATTTGGAAATTTCTCGAACATCCCCCGTAGTAAAATATTCCAATCCCTAACTCCTTGTCCTATGAACGAATATTTGCGACCCTTTGTTCTCTTGAATTTCACATCTTCACATTTTGACTTTTCCTACTTTTGAAAACACCGATTAAATATTTTCGTCGCACTGAGCTCGATAGCAACAGTCGCTTAAGTGCTGCCAGTATCCAGTATTCGGGAAAAAGTGGGTTCGAACCCCACTGTCGGCAGCCCTGAAAATGGTTTTCCGTTGGTTTCCCATTTTCACACTAGGAAAATGCACAGGGTTGTACCTTAATTAAGGCCACTGTCGCTTCCTTCCCAGTCCTAGCTCTTTCTTGTCCCATCGTCGCCGTAAGACCTATCTGCGTCGGTGCGACTTAAGGCCAATGGCAAAAAAAAAAAAAAAAAATCGTCATTCCACTCCATCTCTCCTCTGACAGCTCGGAACATACAGCTTAGTTCAGCAGCTCGTTTCCTTTGTCTGTCTTCCCAGCCCAAACTTAGTAACCTGGCGAGTGTCCCATTTATTGGAAAAATTCTCAATGGCGGTCTTACCACAGACTTATATGCCCTCTCCTTCCCATCCTTACTACAATTATTAAATATCCTCATAGCCTTTTGAAGAGATCAGTAACCTTTGTTTACAATCCCTTTTATGTTATTACCCCAATGAAGATCTTTCCTTATGGTGAGACCTAAGTACACTCATGTTTATAAAAAAACAGAACACCTTGAATGACTAGAAATAGGAAGCTCATATTCACAGGACATGTTTATTAGCATGTTTAGCAGAAACGATTAGCATTTCAGTCACCTAGGTTCAGCATGTGTCCTGTTCCCTAGAAGGAACTCTGTCCTCATGGGCTCTGATAACTTGTTCGGTGCGTGATGGCATCGACGCGTATACGGCGCGAAAGGCGTCCTGGGGTATAGCCATCCATGCTGCATTCACCTGGTTCCACAGTTAATCGTTGATGGTTGGCAGTGAGTCACAGCGCCGCACCCGTCGTTTCACCATACCCCACACATTTTCGATTGGGGACATGTCCGGTGATCGGGAGAGCCAGGGCAACAGTCTGACATCCTGTTACAACAAGAAGGCACGTGTTCGTGCAGCAGCATGTGGTTGCGCATTGTCCTGTTGAAATATGACGTCTGGGGTGTCGTGCAGAAAGGGTATGGCTACGTGTGGCAGGATGTCATACACGTAGGTCAAGCTGGTCAGAGTGCCCTGGACACGCACAAACTGTGATTTGTGGTTCTACCCAATAGCACCCCACACCAGAAGGCCTTGAGTTGGCGCTGTATGTCTTGTACGAATACGGTAAATGTGATGCCCAGTGTTGCCAACTTGGCGGATTTCCCGCTAAATTTGGCGGAATTAGAAGACTGTCGGCGGAGAAATATATCATTTAGCGGACAGCGGAATTTTTAGCGGAATTCTAGATTTATTATAGCGGAATTTAGTGTTTTATCCATTTTACGTTCTTTTTTAATTTGTACTCCAGTCTGTCTCCAAGCTATTCCGTATTTCTTGTCAAGAGCTAGCAGTCACATGAGGAAAACATGTTATTTGGATTTGATTTTATGAGATCATGGTATCATAACCTTCTAATGCGTGGGGAAAGGGTACTTACCTCTCAGTTGACGAATGACGACGGATACCGAAATTTTGAGAGAGTAGCATTTATATTCATGCTATGGAGGAAGACCGTTTAATAAACTGGCCTGTTTTGTGTGTGGCCCTTGAGGTAGTGATAATAAAAATGGCGTATGGCCTCCGGAGAGGCCTGGTGCAGGTCTATTTCTAGTAAACGGCCTATTAGGCGACCTGCAAGTCTGTGAAGATGAGCGCCCTACGTAGGATGATTTCTAATACGCCACACACATCCATCCCCCGAGCCAATGGAATTAACCAATTAAGGTTAAAATGCCCGACCGGGCCGTGAATCGAACCCGGGACCCTCCGAATCGAAGGCCAGTAAGCTGACCATTCAGCCAACGAGTCTGACCTTGAGGTAGTGGATTCACCTAGTTTGCACCCGGCAATAAAACGACTACAAGTTTTAGCTCGCCGGCTCACAGGCAGGGGGTTAATTCCAGTGAAACTCACAGATCAGGTGTGTGCAGATATTTACTTTTATTATTATTGTTATTATTATTGCTGCTCATTTTATTGCTCATTATTTGATATCAGATTTCTTGGCGGAATTTTAGCGGATTTTAAGTAGTATTTAGCGGATCTTGAAAATATAATTTGGCAACACTGGTGATGCCTAGCCCCCTGTCTGCAACGAACCAAAATGCGGCCATCATTTTCAAACAAACAGACCTGGATTCGTCCGAAAACACTATCTGCTGCCATTCCTGTTCCCAGTGACGTCGTTTCACACACCATTGCACTCTAGCATGTTTATGCACATTAGTTAAACGTAGGCGGAGAAGTGGACGACGCGCCGGTAACCCAGACCGTAATAAACGGCGACGGATTGTCACTCGTGATAGTATACGCTGTGTTACACTGTTTTATTGTCGCGCCAGAGTCGAGGAGGACGCAGATCTGTTCTACGATTCCATTCGGATGAGGTGTTGATCTTCTCGGGGGTGGTCCGAATGGTGCAACCTAGCTCATCTCGTCGTGTTCCACGGTCTTCTGTGAACCTTTCTGTACACACCCGTTGCATTGCCGACACACTTCGTCCCACACGAGCAGCAATTTTCCGGGTGGATGCATCACATTCTCTCTTGTCAACAATGCATCCTCTCTCAAACTCCGTTATTTGACGATACGGTTCTCGCGTACGTCTGCGAGGCATCCTGCACATCTGCTCAAGTTACACTGGTCCATTACCTTCGGTCTGTAGCGACGAGAGCCACAGGCACATTGGTGGTGCGCCGAGATATCGATGTGTCCTTTGAACCTGAGGGCCGACATGGCTCAAATACTAATAATTTCTTCAGAATGCACGAATGCACATGTCGTGTGAATATGAACTTCCTATCTCTAGTCTGTCAAGGTGTTCTGGTTTCTATGAGCATGAGTGTACTTACAGTGATCCTAATAAGCAACTTTCACCCCAGTAACGCAGTAATAAAAACTGAGTGAACGTTTCCTCTTTGTGAACTCAAATCCTGACTTTTCACCCCGTCTATCATTCCCCAGATAACCCCAGCAACGCAGTAATAAAAATTGAGTGAACGTTTCCTCTTTGTGAACTCAAATCCTGACTTTTCACCCCGTCTATCATTCCCCAGATAATGCTTTAACTTCTCTAATTCTCTGAGTTCTATTTTCTAGAGATATAGCCGCCATTCAACCACTCTTTTTTTTTAGTCCAGTTGCACTCATTTTTGCCAGTAATCTCCTATGACCAACGCTATCAAATTCCTTGGGTAGATGAATCGCTATACAGTTCATTAGACTTCATGAATCTAAAATATCTGCTATATCTTGCTGGAATCAGACAAGTTGATTTTCAGTGGAATAATATTTCCTAAACCCGAAATGCTTTATAACAAACGAGTTAGTAATTTCGCAAACATGTACAATATAACCAGAAAGAAGGCAATATGCAACACCTGTTAAACTGACTGGCCAAAATTCTCGTCTTTATGTTTATGACCATTTCCTTTATACACAGCGGCTGCTCTAGCAACTACCCATTCATGTGGTCCAGGTCGCTCTGTGTGACGTTTGTGCTGGACAAATCGGAGGCGAGACAGGTTTTTCTCCGGGTACTCCGGTTTTCCCTGTGGTATTTCATTCCGGCAATATTCTCCAATATCATTTCATTTCATGCAGTTCATTAATCATTGCCCCAGGGGAGTGTGACAGGCTTCGGCAGCCGGCACAATTCCTATCCCCGCCGCTAGATTCATTCCATTCCTGACCCGGCAAAATGACTGGATACAGGCTGTGGATTTTCATCTTCATTTCATTCATTAGGTATAACTCCTTCATGCAAACGGTAGTAAAATAAATACTTCATGGTACTGTATCCCAACACATTGCCCTTAGTATACCCCCAGAAATCTTATCAACTACAGCTGCTTTTCGAATTTTCAACTTTTGTATCTTATTGTAAATGTGTCTGTTATCATAGGTAAATTTCAATACTTCGTTAGTATTAGTCACTTTCCCTATCTGGACCTTTTGACCAACAATTACGTAGTACTGGCCGAATACTTCTCCCTTCTCTAAATCCTCACATATACACTTCCCTTGTCCATTAATGATTCCTGGAATGTCCTCCTTGGAACCTGTTTCTGCCGTAACTTACATTTATATATACACCCTTCCACTTTTCACTAAAATTTGTATGATTGCCGGTTATGCTTGCCATCATATTATCCTTAGTGGATATCTTCGCTACATTCAATTTCTTATTAAGGCCCTTCAGTCTTTCTTTACTTCCGCAACCATTTCTAACTCGACTTCTTTCCAACCGACGCCTCCTTGTTAGTAATTTTTCTCTTGTAAATGCGGGTCGTTACCATTGCTTACCACCTGTAAAGGTAAGAAGCTGATTTCACGTTCCTCAACAATTGCTTTGAACCCATCCCACAAACTGTAGATATTTTCCACCGAACATAATTTCTTTTTAAAAACTTCTTCATGCCAGTATTATTAACCATAAGGTACTACCTAATAGTCCTACTTACACAACCATTCTTTCTATCGCGTTTATTTTTAACTAGAAAGAGAACAGCCTCGTTATTATTTACAGTACCATTACTTCAGCTTCTCTATAGACCTTATCTGGTTTTAAAGAACCACATTCAGAATATTCTTCCCTATAGCTGGTTCCATCACTTTCTGATTCAGGTGTCCTTCCCAGATTAACTTATATACTATTTGTTTTTCATGATTCCCGTCTTTCGCCTTACCTTCCTAATGGACATTTGGTAAATTGAGATCGCCCACTACAATCCGATTACTTTCAGTCTCGTTTCCCACATAGCTGATAAACTTATCAAGTAACTCCGCATCAGGGTTAGCGCCACCCTTTCCAGGTCTGTAAACTCCAAACGCATCAAGTTGCCTATTATCTTTAGAGATGAGCCTTACACGTAAATTTTCATGTTTCTCACGCTTAATCTTTCGTAGCTTACCCATTCGTTCTCTCTTAGAATGAATACACCCTCTCCTACCATTCATATCCTGTCTCTGCGGTAAAGTGTTCCGTGAGAAAATCTCCGCATCCATAATATCACTTCTCAGCCATGATTGAACGACAATATCTAGTAAATATATATCTAGTAAATTACTTCATTTTACTCCTTTCATTACATTACTTCTACAGTTCAACACTAATATTTTATGTCATCCGCACTTGACTTCCATATCCCCGTTCTTTTATCACATAGTCCATCACGTTTCCCTGAATGTAAATCCCTATAACTCTTGTAATCAAACCTTCTAACTTACACGTACCACTGTGGTTCAAGTGAAAGCCACTTGAGCGCAGATCCCTATCTCCTACCCACCGAATAGGATACAGTCTCATTTAAATCCCCGATCACCATCCAGTCAGTGTACCTCCTTCACAGTATTCGACTGATAACAATCACGGATAACTTTAACTTATCCATTGCCGTATTAACCATATCCCACACATACTCAACTATGTTGGGACCTCTACCTGCTTGGCTTATACTGTTGGTACCAGCGTGAGAAACTACCACATTCCTTAACCTCATTCTTTTCTTCTTTCTTCAACATCTGCCTTAACCTAATTCCAGGATAACACTCTTCCCTGATTCGTTTTCCTCCAAACACTGTTCCCATATGCCTAACACTGAAGTTCAGAGTCTCAACAATATTCACCTCATTAGATCCCCTGCCCTTCTGGTCTTTTCTACCTTTCCTTTAAAACCTATTTCCTCCTCCCTTTTCTCCCTCACATGAACCTATTCCCCTCCCTTTCCTTATCCACATATTCCTTTGTACCTTTTACTTTCCTCCTACTCCTCTCCTCCTCTGCAAATGGTCCCTGTTCCTCATCTTCCTTCTGCTTTTCTACCTACAGTGAGTCATACCGATTTTTCATCGATACCTGTCCTTAATTCTGAACCTATTCCCTTCGCCCTCAAATTCCTTTCCCTTAAAAAATGAGCCCATCTGTCTTCTTAAACTTCCCCTTTCCCTCCTATGCCTCTCGTACAGCTACCGTATCCTATATGTTGTTTCGGGGAGATCTACTTTCCTTCTTGTCCTCCTAGAGAATCCTAATTATCTCCCTCAGACTCCCGAATTCCTCCCTCATACTCCTTCATGCCTGGTCGCACCCACAGTTCCTACACCTTGGCCTTTTTTACTCTTCTTTACGGATAAAATGACATCAGTAATAATAAAACAACTTCGAATATGGAAAGGAATACACCAGAATTACACAACAGTAAAGAATGCAAGACCGGGCGAGTTGGCCGTGCGCGTAGAGGTGCGCGGCTGTGAGCTTGCATCCGGGAGATAGTAGGTTCGAATCCCACTATCGGCAGCCCTGAAGATGGTTTTCCGTGGTTTCCCATTTTCACACCAGGCAAATTCTGGGGCTGTACCTTAATTAAGGCCACGGCCGCTTCCTTCCAACTCCTAGGCCATTCCTATCCCATCGTCGCCATAAGACCTGTCTGTGTCGGTGCGACGTAAAGGCCCTAGCAAAAAAAAGAAGAAAAAGAAATACCGTGTGAATAATGTGTGTGTACAAATTACTATTACTTTACTGATTGTCAGCTCTACTTTAGTTAGAAATGTAGTTATCAACGATGGAACAATTCAGCCTGTGAAAATCCAAACTATAGTACTTAGGACTGAAAGGATAAACACAACTGCCAATAGATCATTACTTACATACTGGCGTAAATTACATTGATTTTCACTTAATATTTTGTTAGAATGAAGCAAAAGGGTTCTATATAATGAAAACCTACAACCTGTTTTTCCAGTCTCTGACCGGTTCAGGGATGTAATGAATGAAACATATATAGGCTGCTATTACAATGGGGTCGCCACTCCCAAGGTGATTTATTAATAAGTGATAAAGGCTATGAAATGACAGTGGAGAATGTTGCTGGAATGAAAGATGACAGGGAAAAGCGGAGAACCCGGAGAAAAACCTGTCCCGCCTGCGCTTTGTCCAGCACAAATCTCACATGGAGTCACCGGGATTTGAACCACGTTATCCAGCGGTGAGAAGCCGACGCGCTGCCGTCTGAGCCACGGAGGCTCCGGTTCTACATAAATACGGTATTTATATTTCTAGATGAACTATCGACAAGAGCCGCTTTGTGGCTGTGAGCATTTTTTTCTCATCTTTTCGGGCTCTGTATTCTTTTTCTGATATACTTGGACAATATTTGTTCCTCCGAGATAAGTAGCTAAAAGAGTAGAGCGCTGGCTGGTGATAGTTAAGGTACTCAAAATCATCAGACTCGTCCCGGTAGATTTACCTAACGACACGAGGCTGACGTCTTTCGACATCCACTACTCTACCTGTACGTCCTGAGGGACAGAATTCTGGCTTCTCGGCGTTTCTGAAAGTCGCAAATGTATGTACTTAAACTAAACTTTCTTCAGCTTATTCCAGGAATTTTTGGGCTCGCTGGAGCTACCAAGGCTCATTTTGGATTTGGCGGGTGGTGACGTCACGTGATTCTTGAGTTGAAAATCTCAACCCAGGATTGACCGGGGTTCGAAACTCAGTCTTCCGGGAGGGAAGTCAGCAGCCAAGCCACTAAGCTCAGCACGCTCCCTAAATGTAATTAGTGGGACATAAAACCAATAAAAATATTATATACGAGTAGTTCCCGCGTCTCCGTCCACTTTGAAGTGAATTACATTTGTGCACTGTTGGTACCACTAGTGAAGATTTCAATAACAACTTACACGTGATCTCCCTCTGAGTCAAATTTCACCTCTCCCTTCGGCATTCACAAAAATTGGTGTGTCCAACGCCGTACCAATAAATATTACTCCTACTTCTGACAGGTGCATATTTTTGTAAGAAATGTAGTTCTAAATCCTGCTGTATATGTTCCTTTTTGTCATGAAAACTTCCTTAAATCTATTGCCGCACTGGGTGTCACATTAAAAACAGTTATGAAACTGATCCGTTGTGTTAACGATGTCGTCTAATAATACGAGATGGCTGCCAATGTGACTGGTGGATTCCTTGGTTTCAGGTTATCACTGTTAGCTGCCGTCCTCAGGGGCGCGGGTTCGATTTCCGGTAGTGCTAGAAATTTAAGAATGGCAGAAGGGCTGGTGTGTGTTTAAAGTAGTACATGCAGCTCACCTCCATTGGGGGTGTGCTTGAAAAGAGCTGCACCACCTCCGGATGAGAACACGAGTTTGCTAGCGTACGAGTGCCATTACAGCGTCGAAATGGGATGTTGGATCTTTCAAAAGGTGTCGTTTTGTAGCTAATGGACCAACAAGTAAATATAGCTGAGCATCATGAAGATATAGTAGTGAATAACCGAAACACTTCAGTCGAGAAAAGTGAAAATTGTGGAGTTTACATGTCTTGGTGGCAAAACGTCCCAGTACATCCAAAATAAGCGGGCCAATCAACAGCGAGAACGTGTTAAAGTACAGAGAGGAGCAAATGATAAATATAACAATCCCAAAATAACGTACGTCAGTTTAAGGAGCACCCCAAATCTGGGAGGGTGCCTTGAGGAGACGGTGTTGTGGTGCGTGCATCTAGGGATGCGCCCATTATGAGAGATAAATGCCATCAGCGGGTCGAGTGAGACCGTAGGACACGTAGGTTGGATACGGCATGAGAATGGGGCAAGGCAATATGGAACTCCCTGTGATTCCGGGTCCATGTCGGGGTTTGGGCAGTAGGTTGTCGTCGGTGTGACAAATAAATGAAATATAAAGAAAATAATTCATTTCTTTCACGTAACTTACACTCTGACGGTTCCACGCGTAAGTCCAGTGGCAGCGCTGCAGCAGTAGTATAAGTGGATGGTTCTGCAGCCACCGCCACCACACGCTCTCGGGAGGCCTCCACCACATTGACTGTGCTTCGGCCACCGCCGCCACCACACGCTCTCGGGAGAGGCCTCCACCTCATTGACTACGCTGGCTAAGACTGCAAGCTTAACCTCACATCCGCCATCTTGGAAGGACAAAACCATACTATTTACGCGCAAGACAGCAAGCCTAACATCATGGAGGGGCCTAACCTCAGTTTTACGGCCGGATGCCCTTCCGAACGCCTAAACGAGCGAGCTTAATCTCACATCCGCCATCCTGAAGGGGCATAACCTTACTTTTTACGCGCAAGACAGCAAGACGAACATCATGGAGGGGCCTAACCCCAGTTTTACGGCCGGATGCCCTTCCCGACGCTATCTTGAGTAGTAGGGCAATGGCTATTCTCGAGACGTTATTTTGAGTAGTAGGGCAATGGAGATTAGCATAAGAGAGCACACCTAACCGCATGGAGGAGCCTAACCTCAGTTTTACGGCCGGATGACCGACACCAGTTGCTCAAGATGGCGGCTATACACGGCTCCTTATGAGACGCTTTAAGGGCGCTTGCGCAAGATGGCTGCTGCTCTTAGGAGACGCCCTAGGGTTACTTGCGCAATATGCCGGCTATACACAGCTCCTTATGAGACGCTTTAAGGGCGCTTGCGCAAGATGGCTGCTGCTCTTAGGCGACGCCCTAGGGTTGCTTGCGCAATATGGCGGCTATACACAGCTCCTTATGAGACGGCCAAGGGACGCCTGCGCAAAATGGCGGCTATACATAGGCTCTTATGAGACGGCCTAGGGGTGCTTGCACAAGATGGCGGGTATACATGGGCTCTTTTGAGACGGCCTAGGGACGCTTGCGCAAGATGGTGGCTATACGCAGGCTCTTATGAAGAAACCTATCTTACAGGCTACTCCACAAGATGGCGGCTGCTGTTATGAAGGTCCTTATGCATGCGGTGGAGGGCAATTTGAAACTCCACGTACTCTTGTTTTGTAAACAAAGCTACGTGCTTTTTGACAGCGGCCATCTTTAATCAACAGAGCATCGTGCTGCCATCTTTCGCTACTATTTTAAGTACGTGGTAGCGGGCAATTTGAAAAAATCCACGTGTTGTTTGACAGCGGCAATCTTTAATCAACAGAGCATCGTGCTGCCATCTTTAGCTACTACCTCTGAAATGTGGTGGCGGGCAATTTAAAAATATCCACGTGCTTTTTTGACAGCTGTCAGCCACCATCCTTAACTACATGCACATGGCTTACTACTACTATCTCGACGGAAGTAAAACATTATAGCGGGGGACTTAGCCACGCCACAAGCAAGCAAGCTGCCCTTCTTACGATCATAGTTATAAAGCAAGCTGCCCTTCTCAACATACTATTATCTTAGTTTCTTAAACCAAGATGCTGTTAGAGATGCCGGCTATGGGTGATTGCACAAGATGGTGGCGACGGCCTAGGGGGCGATTGCGCAAGGTGGCGACTATACACAGGCACTTATGGAGAAAGTTACGAAGTGCAGTCAATGTGGTGCAGGCTTCCCGAGAGCGTGTGGTGGCGGCGGCGCTATAACTGTCCACTTACACTACTCTATCTCCATTTCTAAAAATAAGATTAACAGCTTACACTCTTTCCGAATTTTATCGGATAAAGCATGCACCAGAACACAGAGGAAGGTTTGTGCGGTTGTTTTTATATGGGGATAGTTTCCGAAATTACTCAACCAATTTCAGTTATTCTTTCATCAGCAGAAATCTTATTTTCTCCACGTATTTTATGAGTATATAATTGTGATAACTTACCACAGGAGAAGGGTGTTTTTAAAGAAGTATATCAAGTTGGGACCCTTAAAAGTGAAGGTGATATTTTGACTGTTAGTCCTACTTGAAAAAAAAAATAGAGCTCAGCTAGCGTAAACAAATTCAATGCTCGACAAAATATATATTTATTTATTTGTTATTTATTCGTGCCTTTATTAACTGGTGAAGTTAGGGCTCATGGCCCTCTCTTACACTTAACTACATACAATTTTTGTTATTTTGTTATTTTTACAGTATTAATCTAAAATATTATTGTAAAAAATTACTGTTATTGAGATAAGTCAGATAAGGAATAACAATAATACAATTAATTATGATTACTACTGATGAAAAGTTATAGGATAAATAGAGAGTGGATAATAACAAAAACATATCAACTTATAACCTAAATAATATATCTACAACTAGCTTAAAGGAGAACTTATTCAAATATAAGGCTAAAATAAATTAACCGAGTATTAGTATGTTACAATCAGAGTATACTAAAAAAAATGTTACTGTATAGTCTATTTATAGGAACAGTCTATAGCCTTAAATGAGAGTAGTAAGAACGTAAATGGGATAGCCTAAGAACTTAAATCTAGTATGTAATATTTGGTTTCATTCACACGTCATTCACCCTTATATTAATTTGAGTCAACTGTATGTACTCTGGAGGAATTTACGGTAGGCTGTTTTAAATGTCCTAGACGAGCAAGACTTTTTAATATCTCCCTGGATCGTATTCCATAACCTCGAAGCAGAGACCAGGAATGAATGGCTGTAGGTATTTGTTCGATGCGGTGCTATTTCAAGTAGTGATCCTGAACGAGTGTTTACAGTGCACTGTGTCTTCTGGTATGGGCTAGAATAAATTTGTTACTTTCATTCACCTGTCTTAGTCTTATACTTGGCTTTGAAAATATGAAAGTGGTTGAGGTATGAGTGACGGTAGTAATGCCATTCCTTATGCAGCCAGGCGCTGCTATGAATGATGTGAAAATTTCGCTCGTAGGGTCGGTTGGTGCACGCATTTCAGTGGGCTTGGCAGACTGATGTGCAATAGCAACTTCTGGCTCGGTAAGGAAAGCAAAGGGAAACTACCTTACTTGTCATTTCCCTAGTACGCCTCTTCAGTGACACCTAGGCCATCTTTGACAGCTAATGGTGAACCTGTTGATAATCCAACCAGCCTTCGGGCTGAATACCCAACATACATACAGATGAGGGTCATTTGGTGGGTTTTCCTACGGTCATTTAAACGTAGCCATCCCACCTTTTAGTAGTATGGTTTTATATGAGCATCATGTCGGAGCTGGAAGGCATATCGAATGCAAGAGTTCTGCACACGTTGTAGTTTTGCTGCTTGTTCACAGGTTAGGTCAGCCAATAAACTGTCACAGTAGTGAAAGATTGGAAATAGAAGTGTTTACATGAGTTTTAATTTAGGGTCCATATGCATTTTCTTCCTTCTGTCTTCTTCTAACAGTTCTCCAATAAAATTATGTTCTGTGTTTCGGCGCATATTTTGTCTGATAAAATTCGACACGAAGGGTAAGCTGTTAGTCGTATGAACAAACGTAACATTCATGCAGGATTTAAAGTTAAATTTATTATAAGAATATTAATGTGCATTCTATTCGTAACTCTTACGATTTGCCAAAAATTTTGCACCTTTACCATGTTAAAGGTGCAATGAAGGCATGCGCGCAGGATGCCCGCATGTCGATCGCGGTACAGCTGAGTGATTAAGGGTGAAGATATTTATTTGTATCCGTTAGTGGTGCAAATCCCGCTGTCCTCAAACTTTTTCACTCTGCGAGAGAAAGTTTGAGGTGGAAGACAAGGTAAATGAAAGAAAATGTGGACAGGCCCAAAGGAATTGTACGTACTTGTACTTATAACGTATTTCATTACGTGCGGTACTCACTCGGTGGAAGCGCCCAGAATCTCGTCAATACCAGTATCCTTGCTTTCGTTTGGGTTAAGTGGGCCTCCTGCCACCAACTGTAACAAAGTATACAGTAAGAACAAGTTCACATTTTCTACATTTCTTTAGTAACTTCACATCTCATCAGAAAGCTATTGAGGGGACGATGATCTACATGTTAGGCCCCTTTCAACAAAAGGCATGATGCAATGGGAGGCGTGATCAATGATAACTACATCTCTTTTGTCTCATGTTTGGTACTATACTATGTTGATTATGAGAGGATAATTTCACCATATATTTCAGTCATATACGCCTAAGTTTGTTGAGCATGATCATGATGATGATGATGGTGATGAATAAGGCCTAGGGCCTAGCCTTATTTCGTGCCATTTAGGACTTTGAAATACAAGTACTTTGTGCTGAAGTTTTATCGTTGATATTCTGATCTCTGCGACTTCTCTATCTACTTGATGAATCAATAGACCCTCTTATTACAGTAAAAACTGTGGGTCATCAATGATATTGAAGTTATGAATATACAGACTTTACTACTCCCTATGAATTTGACTCATACATACTTCCTTACAACGAAATACCTACAAATACCTACCATTTTCTCTGGACTGCATGCAAGAAAGAGTGTAATTGAATCACTTATTTTTAAAACCCCGTAAGTTAAGAATTGTAAATTTGTAGGAAAATAAGACAAACTGAGTAACTAATGACGTGGAGAACTTGTATATGCTTTTATTACTTCTGAAATTTAAAATCTAGTTTGGGAATGCCATGGAGGTGTGCAATTCGCTTGTATAAATATCACAATTGTTGCTAGTCTGGTTTAAAAATTCATGACTTACGAGATTTCAAAAAGTAGTGAAGTTTATTTATCATAACATGACACATGTTCCTTGCAATATTATGTTGAATTATAAGACTCATCTAGAAAATTATTCACGTGTCAGTTAGTAAACAAGAACTGCTAAAAACTTACTTGTGGTTTTATGAAAGTATACATCGTACAAATGATTTTCAAACGAACATCCTTTTTAACCAATCTCTTTGTCAGTGATGTGCCAGTCATACACGGTTATCCAGAATCTTTGAATTAAGGGTGATGATATTTATTTGTATCCGTCAGTGGTACAAAATCCAACTGTCCTCAAACTTTTTCACTCTGCAAGAGAAAGTTTGAGGTGGAAGACAAGGTAAATGAAAGAAAATATGGACAGACCCAAAGGAAAGGAATTTTCCTTATGTTAATTGGAAGATTATGTTTGAACGCTCTTTATTGCACCACAGTGGCACTGGGAGTACTGTTAAGACGCTTGAGGTTGTAGGTTACAAGACCATCAATGTACTGGCTAGTATTATACCAAAATGGTCCCTAGAATACATAAAATGGTTGTGCTATGATACCTGAAATATTATTTTCTTATTTTGAGGCACCCCGTTTCCATGCGATGCAATGGGCAGGACAGTGGAGGCCACCAGGGTTAGTACTCAAAAAACAGTTACATTGATAATCCAGAAAATCAGTTATTTAGTGAGTTTCAAAACCACGTCAAAAGTTCCCAGTGTCCTCACGTGCATTCTATTAATCAGAATTACTGGATTTCTACATACAATGATGCATGTATGTTGCAGCTTCCATTTCTTTTAAAACATGGCAATAATGAAGTGACTGACTTAAGGGGTTTTAAGAATAATGAATTCAATTACTCCATTTCACAAATCTCTACGGATTTTCAGGCGAGACAGAGCATTCTTACAATCATTCGGATCACTTAATTAATCCCAGATTCTGTTCTCATTCCTTGGAATACAGCCAATGGAAGCAGGCTTTTTTCGCTATTATCCGCGTGGGGAACTATTTCGTTCTTCAGAATTGCGCTATTAAATAGAAATTAAACCAAGTCAGAACGTCAGAAATTTAAGGATATTTTACAATAATTTATGGACAGGAGACGTAAAACTTTCATTGATTGTATAAAAAATATTGTGTAAAAACGTCCTCGGCAACTTAATAAATCACACAAAGTCGGTCATGGTACGAATCTTGACGAATACACTTGTGCGTCTGAAATGAAAGTCCCGCCCCTATAGTTGGGATTCCACGTTAAACTCAATGTTCCGCGACTATGATGAAACAAACAGCCATGTAAACACATAAATTTACTTACATTACTTTGAGTAATGTTGACATCAGAAAGTCTAATGAATGTTAAGAATGATGTAATATTATTGCAATCTGGAGGGATAGGGCTCAAGTAGGGGAACGGCTTTTTCTTTCTTTTTTTGCTAGATGCTTTACGTTGCACCGACACAGATAGGTCTTAAGGCGAAAGTGGGACAGGTAAGGGCTGGGAATGGGAAGGAAGCGGCCGTGGCCTTAATTAAGGTACAGCCCCAGCATTTACCTGGTGTGAAGATGGGAAACCACGGAAACCAATTTTCAGGGCTGCCGACATTGGGGCTCGAACCCACTATCTCCCGAACACTGGATACTGGCCGCACTTAAGCGACTGCAGCTATCGAGCTCGGTTCACCTCGGTTTACTCTTTTCTTACGACTTTGGAAAACAAAACCAAATATATTTTAAAATGTTCTTTTTACAGCCGTGTAAAGTTTCATGTAAGTTAATGGTGTGTTGTATTTAATTTCTGTAGTGAATCGTGTAAAAACGTAAGGATTTACAAAAAATTATAGCAGTTTAACTTCCTTCCATGATATAGTAATCTGGCTACGAATATTTTTGTACTACTACAGTGGTTCAACCGCACGGCACCTCTTGTTCAATAGTCTGTTCAGTGCCGCTAATGAAGTGCTACTGTTAAGTATACAGTAGTCGATAATAGGCATACGGTAATGCAACCATTGCTAGTTCAGCAAACCGCCATCACCACTATTATAATATAAGAATTAAACATCCATCAATTCCAGTTTAGTCTCAACACGTAAATCAATTCATTCTGAAGCAATCTGAGTGAAGAACAAACATAACACGCACTGTTTCAATCCTCAATTGTTCTTATTGGCCCCTTACACTAAGGTAACTTAGGGATATCTCGACACCCTAAGCAAAAACTTGTAATTTTGATCATGCTTTATTTGCAAAATATTTAAATTATTTCCCTGGTGATTTTGTACACAGTTAGTTTGTTTTCTATTATTTATGGCAAAGTACACTGACTGACAGAGCAAATGCAACACCAAGAAGGAGTGGTCAGAACTTTATGCCAATTGCAGGGTAGACTGACGTCACTGAGGTATGCTCATGATGTGAAATGCGCCGCTGTGCTGCGCACGTAGCGAACGATAAATGGGACACGGCGTTGGCGAATGGCCCACTTCGTACCTTGATTTCTCAGCCGACAGTCATTGTAGAACGTGTTGTCGTGTGCCACAGGACACGTGTATAGCTAAGAATGCCAGGCCGCCGTCAACGGAGGCATTTCCAGCAGACAGACGACTTTACGAGGGGTATGGTGATCGGGCTGAGAAGGGCAGGTTGGTCGCTTCGTCAAATCGCAGCCGATACCCATAGGGATGTGTCCACGGTGCAGCGCCTGTGGCGAAGATGGTTGGCGCAGGGACATGTGGCACGTGCGAGGGGTCCAGGCGCAGCCCGAGTGACGTCAGCACGCGAGGATCGGCGCATCCACCGCCAAGCGGTGGCAGCCCCGCACGCCACGTCAACCGCCATTCTTCAGCATGTGCAAGACACCCTGGCTGTTCCAATATCGACCAGAACAATTTCCCGTCGATTGGTTGAAGGAGGCCTGCACTCCCTGCGTCCGCTCAGAAGACTACCATTGACTCCACAGCATAGACGTGCACGCCTGGCATGGTGCCGGGCTAGAGCGACTTGGATGAGGGAATGGCGGAACGTCGTGTTTTCCGATGAGTCACGCTTCTGTTCTGTCAGTGATAGTCACCGCAGACGAGTGTGGCGTCGGCGTGGAGAAAGGTCAAATCCGGCAGTAACTGTGGAGCGCCCTACCGCTAGACAACGCGGCATCATGGTTTGGGGCGCTATTGCGTATGATTCCACGTCACCTCTAGTGCGTATTCAAGACACGTTAAATGCCCACCGCTACGTGCAGCATGTGCTGCGGCCGGTGGCACTCCCGTACCTTCAGGGGCTGCGCAATGCTCTGTTTCAGCAGGATAATGCCCGCTCACACACTGCTCGCATCTCCCAACAGGCTCTACGAGGTGTACAGATGCTTCCGTGGCCAGCGTACTCTCCGGATCTCTCACCAATCGAACACGTGTGGGACCTCATTGGACGCCGTTTGCAAACTCTGCCCCAGCCTCGTACGGACGACCAACTGTGGCAAATGGTTGACAGAGAATGGAGAACCATCCCTCAGGACACCATCCGCACTCTTATTGACTCTGTACCTCGACGTGTTTCTGCGTGCATCGCCGCTCGCGGTGGTCCTACATCCTACTGAGTCGATGCCGTGTGCATTGTGTAACCTGCATATCGGTTTGAAATAAACATCAATTATTCATCCGTGCCGTCTCTGTTTTTTACCCAACTTTCATCCCTTTCGAACCACTCCTCCTTGGTGTTGCATTGTCACTGTCAGTCAGTGTATAACATTTAATAACATGTTAAATTACCAAATAAATAAAAGATGCAATGATATCCACTTTTCCCGCACTTAGGGAGAACATGACACTAGGTAAGACCTCGGAATAGTTACACAATTGTACACAGTGGGTACATATAAACTGCTCATCGTTTCCATTTTCCACACACATCTCGTGGAACCATTTCCTGCATTCCTCACTACATTGAATCCATGCCTCATTACGATTGTCGTCGCATACTGCGCAGTAATTCTCAGACCAAAGAAGACTGTTTGAGAAACTAGCTTCCTCGTTGCACACGCCGAGTTCTCATTGTTGTTCTTCTATTTGAAGGATTCTTTTCATTTTCGCGTTTCCTCTTTTTTTAAATTTTCCAGGTAATCCTGTGAAGTCACCGGGACGGATTCTTGCGCTCTTCTTCCTCTTCCGTTTCCACATAGGAGTCTTAATATCGGTACAGGAGACAATTCCTGGACTGAGCAACTGAGAAGGGTTAATGCAGGTGAAGCGTCATGTTCCTGTGATAATGTAGGACTATTGGTATTAACTTTTCCTCCAACATTTACATAATACATTTTCGTTCAGCGCAAGGTCATATTCAAAAATGTCGTCTTGGAGGATATCGGGATTGTACGGATAAATGCCACATTTACGAAATCCGCCGGTAAAATTTGCTGACGTTGCCAATTTGTCCCATGCCAGCTTTAGAATGTCCCCAAAATTATCTTTAGTGATCCCTTTTCCCGCGAGAGCGCGAACAAAGTTCTTGGTGGTCTAATTGTAAAACTGTTTGAAGCTCTTGAAGTAAGACACATCTAGCGAGTGGCAGCGTTGAGCACTGTGGGGGGGCACCACACCTCTATTCGTAAAGCTGATGCCTTATCAAGCACATCCGGATCTTCACAGTGTGTTGAGTGTCCGTCGATTATCAACCGAATCCTGCCCCATGGTTTGTAACGGTTTAGGTGATCAAGGAATAATTAAAATACCTAAGTGGTCATATACACTGATTCGGAGATTTTAACAACTGATCCACTGGGCATTCCTTTTGAGTAAGTGTCTTTTTACCTTACCCCTTTCATTATAACCAAGAGTGGGATAGCATATCCAACAGCATTAGCACACACCATTACTGTTAACATAGATCCCTTTTCTGCCGTGGTGCTGTGAAACAGGTTTTTCTTTCCTTTCTCACTGATAATCATACCTGCCTTAAATATGAGCTGAACACCAGTTTCATCGGCACTGAAAATAGTAGCAGGCTCTTGCAAAACCCAGTCATATCCAACCATTGTCTTTTGTTTATTAAATATGTTTTTTAACACCATTCCTCTGAGTGAACCTAAAAGCCATTCCTCGTAAGTCGGTCACTGTCAGTCCACACCCTTTATAATCGAGATGAACAAGATGGTTGAGTAACTGGTCCTCCATAGTTTTGTCCATTGTTGCACTTTTTTCCAGTTGTCTATTGGTAGATATACCAGATAGTATTCTGGATCTGAGTGTATTCGTTGGAACACTGAAATACTTCGCAGCTGTTGCCAAAGGAGTTCCATTTCCTTTCACGTCTTTAAGCACACCTTTGTGCAAAACTATTAACTATTAATCAGTGGTGGGGGAATGGAACGCCCTACCACAAGAACTCCTTACCAATCTTATGGCCAGCATTGGAACATGTTGCAGAGTAGGCATCGCTGTCCCTGTTGATCAAACACCCTTCTAAGAACCATGTCCCTTCTTTTGCGATGTCCAGGTGACCATCATCGATCGCAGTGACTTACATGTAAATTATTGTCTCTGTATAAAAGTGTAATTCCTGTTCGTCTCGTCGCATATTTCAGTTGCCTAACGTACCATCCTGTAGCTGTTCTTCCTATGTATGGCTCAAGTTTCATCGAGCTATGTTACTTGGCAGTGATACGACATGCGTAAGTTACTTTCGTCTTTACGTTTAGCACAGGAGTGTATAACACAACTTCTAATCCATAAAAAGTTCATGAAATACTTGATGTATTTAAACAGAATGAATAAGATCTGCGTATGTGCTTACAACCACGAGTTTACATAAGTTGTGCAGAGACTGTTTGTTAAAATATTTCGTGAATACGGGCAATATCCTTGATAATTTGTAGGGAATATTATTCTAGTCAGAGCCGGTTCATTACGACGTCTGATTCCATCGCATGAGGCTCTAAATGAAATCCTTTCCATGACGAATATCTTCATGAATATCATCCCGTTTTATTTACTTTGAATATTTTTATATACTGTATTTTCTTGTGGCCTGGTGGCTATGATTATTACGGCGTCAGGTCTACCGTGGTTAACTAGTTCGACTCCCATTGGTGGAAAAAGTTTATCATACGAGTGTTGGCCGGCAGAGCAGGGGAGATGGTGGTATGAAATGTCTAATCACTAGATTGCGTGCCCAATGCTTGTATTCAACTCCAAATCTCTCTACAGTGTTCAAATTGGCACATGAAAATGTTCATGGTAATTCGTGATGCCTTGAACAGACCCATTTGTGTCATTGTACGGAAGTGGGCTGTGCGTCGACACCGGGTTGCACCCTATCCCTGCGTCGTTATCATCATCATCCTACACCCAGACGCCCATGGGTGCAAAGCATGAGAGGGAACATATCCTAGGACACTCCCAGCACTAAAATCCATATGCCGAATAAATAAATAAATAAATAAATAAATAAAAATAAATAAATAAATAAATAAATAAATAAATAAATAAATAAATAAATAAATAAATAAATAAATAAATAAATAAATAAATAAATAAATAAATAAATAAATAAATAAATAAATAAATATAAAATAAATAAATAAATATAAAATAAAATAAAATAAATAAATTAATTAATTAATTAATTAATTAATATAGAGAGAGGGAAAACCTTTATTTAGAATAAAACAAATAAAGAATATCCGTGCAAGATATATAATTGAATATACACAGCGTATTGATCAGTTATAAAATGTAACAATAATGTAGTTAATGTATTAATGTAGCGCAACGTTTAACACGGCAATTTATGTCACAGAATATTTCAGTTACCATAAATTTGTAACTGATGATTTTAACTGTACCCACCACAGACATAGCTCAGCCAGATGAAATTTCTTTAAAAACTTGAAGGATAGTATCTCCGAAACTATTTTCCCGATCATAAAATATAATAATAATAATAATAATAATAATAATAATAATAATCATAATAATAATAATAATAATAATAATAATAATAATAATAACTCTCTGCTTTGTAATTTACAGTTATCAGTTTTTCTGCTGGGTGTTCTGGCCGTAGCCTTTACTACAGTAGTAGTAGTAGTAGTAGGGAAAATAAAACATTGTTATTAGTACTTATGATGATAGATTGGCATGTCTTAAAGACTTACTGCTGACAGTTGTAGTCATAAAACTGTACTGTGCATGACTGTAGTTATATTATGGAGGTCTGTCAAATGATCAGTCATTAAAGCTTGTACTTCCATGCGATTCCGGTATATGTGCTTAGAAGAATGGCATGGAAATGTATCTGGGTACTCCCGTCATGCAATTCGTATGACTAGGGAGTAATCAAAGCTAGTCATAGATTCATGAGAACCTGCCAATGACGGAGGTGGGAAATTACCTCGGTTTCTCTTAATCAGTAGCCTTTCACTTCACATCGGAAGTATAATGGTGTTCTGGCGTGTAAATATAACTGCAGTAGAACGAGCCCATCTACGTCGTCTGCTATAAAAATAATGTTACTGACTTTCGCACAAGTAACACCGAGGAATTTTTCCTGCATGAGTTGTTTTACGTACCCATACGATGTTGATGAATTTGAGAACTTTCAAATTCTACTGGACTAAACCAAGACCGAACCTGCCAGGTTGTGATCAGAAGAAGAGCACTCTAGCCTCTTAGCCACTCAACTCGGCACGTCATCTATTATGTCTTATTGCAGATATAAAACGTTCACAGATTTAATCCTATCTGTGTCAATTTTTTGTCACATTCCAGTTTTAACCTACTTACTCCATACCACTCTACAGAAGTCCAGTTGTATCTGTTGCAAAATTAATGCGATATTTTCGGCGTTTAAGAAGGTCTTTACGTTACAGATTTCATTTCATTAAGCTGAAACAATCCTTAGATCAGAAATGTACTTTTCTCTAAGAAGATTTTTGTAATTATTTTAAAATAAAATGTAGTATTTTTCCAATTCTACACTTCGGATTCCGTGCCCAGAAACAATAAATTTTAAAGCCAGGAGTTATTTTCGAACATTAACGTCTATTTTCATTTTTTTAAATATACGAACTGCATCACGAGATGCATTTTGCACCCTGAGGTTAACAAGAGCTTCAAACTATGAGATGGTGTGCTAATAGCGGTGGTTATAGTACTACAAGATAATAGTATTCCCTAGATATCACGATTCGGTCCAGCAAGTTTGGACATAGAAAATGTTCACGTAATCAACTGCGCCAATTAGCGAGCTGCTTTTGACTTCTATGCTTTCAACCAATGTAACACAACGAGGAGACGATAAAGTTTAAGGCTTTAAGAATAAAGTGTCGTTACAAGCACAATTTAGTTCATTGTGGTAAGTTTTTGTTCACTTAACAAAAGAAGCTGAGTCTTACCCCGACAATTAAAAGCTGGACGGTAATGCTGAACCGGAACATGCTGTCTGGTGTGGCGCACTGGGCCTCCATCTGTTACAAGAAACGATTTATAAGCCATTGTGTGCAAGTTGTCCACCATTATGAAATACTTTAACAAATACAAGTAGTTAAAATAGCAATGAATCATGTAATTATTGGCTTGAGTCGTATTTTCGTGGTTAACTCTGACGTTTACTCCCTCCCGTCAAGTATTAATATTATAGTGAATTTTATCTTGGACGTTATCTTAAACACAGTAAACCTATAATTTATAATGTGATACGTCAGTGCCCATGAGGTGATGAAAAAACCATAGAAATTGCGATAAACACTGCTGTTTTACTCCGAAGTGGAAGGAATTGGCCCTGTGCAGTCTGAAGTAGTGGGATATGTGGTTGGGTTATTTTAGTATGAAAAAAGAAATGCCCGATACTTTTCCTTTCGTGGCTTTTCCCCAATCATTTGGGATTAGTACTTATGTCGATTATGCCCAATTGTATGGCCGGATACCCTTCCTGACGCCAACCCTATGTGGAGGGATGTACTCAATGTTACGTATTTCTGTGGCGGTTGCCAGTACGATGAGTTATGCCTAGATGAAGACTAGAGGAATTACCTATAGTCTAGGGAACACTTATATGTGCATGAGGGCTCACACTTTTTCTCTATACCTTCCATATTTCTGTACAGAAATGTGGTAAATAAATAATACTAATACTATAGTACCTTGTGGTGGTAAGGTTTTCCAGAGAATCCACCAACTGATTCTGTCCCAGGTCAACTCCTTCACCTTTCTCCATTCTCCTCCTCGTTTACACTGCTGCCCTCCCAGGTTCTTCAAAGACTTCCACGTGGTCTTAATCTTGCATCCTGGCATCGAAAGCTACTTTTCGCTACTCTGGTATCTTTTATTCTTTGAATGTGTCCAAACCAACGCAGCGGGCTTTATTTAACGCTCTACAGCACAGATGCGACTTCGAAACTGGATCTTATGGTCATATTTCTTATTCTTCCCCTTCTAGTTTTGTCAACCTCTCCGCAGATATGTCATTCAACTACGAGTAGTGAAAATTCTCGACCCGTTCAGGAATCGAACGTGAGGCCCCCTGAACCGAAGACCAGTACTCTTAACAATTCAGCCAAGCAGCTGGGAATGAATGACCAATACCGACCTATACAACTACGAGGGAAAGTTAAAAATAAAATCTCCACTAGCGCGGTTTACGAATGCTGGACGGTCATTGGTGCGTATGGACGTGCTGAAAAACGTCTGCCCGACAGATTCCACACGTGCTCGATGGGATTTAAGTCGGGGGAACGGGCAAGTGAGTCCATTCGCCGAATATCCTCTCGTTCCCAGAGCTCCAATGCGGTCGTGCATTTTCATCCATAGACATGAAGTTAGGGCCGAATGCACACTTGAAAAGACGCACATGGGGAAGGAGTACACTGTCACAATAACGTTGACCGGTGAGTGTACCTCGTTCAAAGATTTGGAGGTCGGTACGCCCTTGCAATATTATGCCTCCACACACCATAACACTTGGATGACCAAAAATGATTATATTCGACAATGTTCCTGGGAGCATTACGTGTTCCCACCTCTCGACAGATGAGGGTACGTCTAAATTGTAAATTGTGCCGCCGATGTGTGGTTGTCAATGGAACAGTGGCAAACAGACCACCCCCATACAGTCACCGTGCTACTGTGGAACGTGATATTGGGTGCTTTGCAGTTTTGCTAAATGTGGTTGCAATTGCACCCGATGCTTGATGTGAGTCTCTTCTTACCTGTTGCGCAATACAGCGGTCATCTGCTGTAGTTGACCATGGCCGACTCCGTCCTCTTCTTCGGGCAGCAGTGCCTGTGGTTAGGCATGATCTCCATGCACGTGAAATAGTGCCGTGAGCAGTACGAAACTCCTGGGGTACACTAGACACAATCCTTCTTTCAGTTTCCCGATGATTCTTCCCAGTGTAAAGTCATGGAAATATCTCCGGGCCATGTGGTGATGAACAACACCACCACAGCGCACAGTAACAGCTCGCTGATCGACTCACACTATCTTGTCCCGTTCCTTCAACTGCCTCGTTTTATGGGGCCAGACCCATTTGAAGCTATAGTCGCACTGACTTCACGCCAGGTTCCTATGCACGTGTGGGAGACCTCTGGCAACACTTTCATTCTTTTTCACCGAGTAGTTGATATGTTATGTTGCTTTATCTGCCTCGGCCTTACGTTTTGCACAGCAGTCTATAATAATAAAAGGAAGTGTTTGTGTTTTATGTGTGTGTACTCGATGCCCATCCAAGTCTACGGCATGTAGAGACATGACATTTTGAACATAGGTAGATGGAAGGGGGTCTGAATGCACCTCGAAGCCGGGTTTTTCATTTTCGCTTTCGTTGGTAAATTATGAACGAAAAACCGTCGGAAAACATGCGTTGAGATATGACAGTCCAACTTGTTGCCACCAGAATTAAATGCATAGATTCACTGTCGCTAGGCAACGTACATAAGCTAGTAGGTAATGCAAGTCAAGGAGCCATTTTAACTCCATGGTGTGGAAGCCATTTTCAGTCTTATATGGAATGAGAGCAGATGACACTTGTGATGATGATTTGTCTGTCGGATGGAGACGTAAAGTCTTGAACTATTCGAGAGGAGTAGGCTATGTTGCGGCGCCTGGTTTCATCCTCTTCATCCTTACTATCATATATCATGTCATTAATTTCATCTCATTAACTCTTCTGGTGAGGTTGACGTTATGAAGTCATCCGGTCATAAAAACTCGCCCCTGAAGATGGTTTCCCGTGGTTTCCCATTTTCACACCAGGCAAATGCTGGGGCTGTACCTTAATTAAGGCCACGACCGCTTCCTTTCATCTCCTAGGCCTTTCCTATCCCATCGTCGCCATAAGACCTATCTGTATTGGTGCGACGTAAAGCAAGTAGCAAAAAAAAAAAAAAAAAAAAAAAACTCGCTACGAAGATTCATCTCGCTTCATACCGTAATGCCGTAGAGAAAGGGAACAAGGTTTGGACATAGATACATTTAGAGGAAGCATATAGGACACAAAATAATAATAATAATAATAATAATAATAATAATAATAATAATAATAATAATAATAATAATAATAATAATAATAATAATAAGCTGGGAATAATATATATCAGTAAAGGTGTCATTTTCAGTCCGTGGAAGAGTAAGCTATTTTCCTTCAGTCCATTATGTCTGTGTGTGTGTGTGTGTGTGTGTGTGTGTGCGATGCCCAGCCACTTCTACGGCACACAAGGATCTGAAATATTTGTCATAGGTGGGCGCAGCATTTCATCGAGAACGCATTGCTGTGTCTAAGAACAATTCATGCACCAAGAAGTACATGACAGAGCTTTTGAACAATTTGGAGTCACCTCGAGTACCCTAGAACATCTTCGAGTGGACGATTGTGGCACCGATTATCCTTCTCAGGAATAAGAATTCTCCTTCCCTTTGCAATGAACACGACTCTAAAACTGATGACGAGTAATATTGAAGCCACCACCATGACTGGGATTATTGTAGCACCGCTTATCCTTCTCAGGAATATAAATCCTGTTTCCCTCTGCAACGGAGCACGACTCTCAGTCAAGAAACTGATGCAGAATATTATTGAAGCCACTCTCATGACTGGACATGCCGCGAGCGGATTCAAATAATTCACCGTTTCAGTTTGGATCTCTGTAGTTCCCCGTTTGTTTGAGTTTCGCTATGTGCATCAACAAGGCACAAGTACAACCGCTTAAAGATGTAGGACTCCATGTTTTAAACTGTACGTGGTTTATTCAAGATTTGGAAAGGCAAACACACTATACATCTTACCTCCAAGTGGAAGGACACTAATATAGTTTATCTAGAAGCTCTGTAAGGAAACAATAGTTTATTTTATTGTATAACATAATCTTTTACACTGTTTTTATTATTATTTGTACCATCCATCAACCCGCTATCTTGAGCATTGTAAGTAACATTGTAATAAAAATAAAATAAGGTATTTCATCCAACTTACGTCAAAACGACGTGAGTTAATAAATATAATGTTTTTAATTCGCTTTCAAATAAATGGTTTAGACATACGAAGGTTGTAACTTAAATAGTGGCAACTATTTATTTACAGCAGATACAAAAGTGCTACATGTCAGCAACCTTTACTGTCCTTCAATGTACAGTTGTCATCACGTTGTGTACAACCCGTTGCCAGCGATGTGGAAGTCGTAGTATACCCTACAGGCTGTTCTGTTGATGGTGCGAATGGAACGGCCTACCGCCTGTCGAATCTCTGCAACAGTTCTGAAGCGAATGCCTCGAAGTGGTTCCTTCATCTTCGGAATCGAATCGAAGTCACAAGGTCTTAAGTCCGGGGAGTATGGTGGATGGTACAGTACTTCCCATTCCCATCAACCGAACAAATCAGCCACAGCTTGCGCAGTATGCGCCCGAGCGTTGTCGTGCAAAATGATGGGTGGATTCTGCAGAAAGTGTTGCCGCTTCTTTCTCAAAGCTGGTTGCAGGTGGTGCTCCAAAAACAAACAGTAATACTGTGCATTGACGCTCTGCCGTGGAGAAATGTAATGCGTTAGAATAACACCATCATAGTCGTACACGAAGATCACCACAACTTTCAACGTACTGGGGCTCTGACGAACTTTCGACTTTCGTGGTGACCCATAATGACGCCATTCGTTCGATTGGCGTTTCAGTTTTGGTTCGTACGATTTGGCCCATGGCTCATCCAGGGTTATGATACGGCATAAGAAAGTCTCTCCTTCGCACTCATAGCGCTCCAAGTGCGTCTTAGCAGCGTCGTACCGCAACCATTTGTGCATTTCCGTCAAATCATGCGGAACCCATTGGGATGCAATTTTTCGCGTGCCCAGGTTGTGAAGCACAGTCGTATGCGCTAATCCGGTTTCTCGGGCGAGCTCACGAATCGTCTAGTTTCGATCACTGTCCAGTAACGCGGCAAGAGCATGCACATCTTCTTCACTGACGCTCGTAGGACGACCTGCCCGATGAATGTCTGCCACAGTTTGCCGATCATTGTTGAAGGCTTTTACCCAATGTGCCACTGTTCTGTAAGGCAATGCAGATTGCCCGCAAGCCCCATGAAGACTCTGATAATACTGTCGTGCTGTACGACCTCTGGCACGTTCAATCTTGATCCAACTCCGTTGTTCATGCTTGGAAAGCTTAGTGACAACGTTACGTTCGACCGCTAGCTTAAAAGTGACTGTTTCTCTCGCTTGTGCGCACGCAGGTGATGTGGGAAGGTTGAGTCCATTTGCTCTGAGGTAAAGTAGGTATGTAACCAACGTGTGCTATCAGCGACAATATTAGATTCCGTAGCATAGCGTCTCCACAGCAGTGTTGCCACTATTTAAGTTCCAACCCTCGTGTATAACGGTTGAATTAATAATTTCGGGCAACACCGCGGGCACATGGTAGTGTATAAGAAAGAAAAAGGTCCAGTAATACTCCCTTGAGGAATTCCTCTCTTAATGAGAACAGGATGAGGTAATTGGTATTTACGTCCCACTAACTACAGTTACTTTTTAGAATTTTTTCCGGCAGGAGTCTTTTTACGTACCAGTAAATCTACTGACGCGAGGCTGACGTATTTTAGCACCTTCAAATACCACCTGACTGAGCCTACTCTAATTCTCTTGGTTCTATTTTCTAGATATATAGCCACCTGTTCAGTCATTCCTTCGCTAAGTTTAAAAGCACTCATTTTTGCCAGCAGTCCCCCATAATCTCTCATATCAAACGTCTTAGATAGGTCATTCGCAATACAATCAATTTTACCTCCTGAATCTAAAATATCAGCCACCGTACATCTTGCTGGAATCCTACAGATAAAAAATGTGCAAAATATGTTTGATGTTGATCGTCTCGTTCGAGCATCTGCAAATACAAGGCACTACTGCCACACTTGGAGGCTGACGCCCTCTCTCATTCAAGGGGATGTGTAGCGGTGATTTGAGGTGTGGAAAAGGGGAGTGGCCGTGGGCCATACATGGAAATGTCCCGGCATTTTGTCTGAAAGTGAAAATGAGAAACTACGGAAAACCACCTCAAGACTGCCAGCGAAGTGCTCGATGTCACTTACTCTATATACAGATGCAATCTTCCCGTAAATGCTGACAAGTTTGTTGTCTTTGTCCACAGAAAAGGAAGAACTATATGGACCTCCACCCGTGTGGACTCCTTCCGTAAGTTCGTCAATATCCAACTACCGCTCTGTACCAGTGTGTGACTACAAGTTACCAGAAGTATATCTATGGCTAAATGGTTAGCGTGCTGGCATTTGGTCACAGAGGTCCCGGCTTCGATTCCCGGCATGGTCGGGAATTTTAACCATCATTGGTTAATTTCGCTGGCACGGGGGCTGGGTGTATGTGTTGTCTTCATCATCATTTCATTCAAATCACGACGTGCAGGTCGCCTACGGGCCTCAAATAGAAAGACCTGCACCTGGCGAACCGAACATTTCCTTGGACACTCCCGGCACTAAAAGCCATTCGCCATTCCATTTTTACCAGAAGCATAAATTAGAGTGAGCTTCATTGCTTTGTTTTTGACGAATAAAATAGGTTTTATTTTGACTGTCCCTAGTAGTTGTACAGATCGGTGTTGGTCATTCATGCCCAGCTGCTTGGCTGAATTGTTATCGTACTGGTCTTCTGTTCAGAGGGCCCCACGTTCGATCCTTGAACGGGCCAAAAATTTTAAATTTGTTGAGCGTTGTTTTCAGAAGTAGGAAAGATCACAATATGAAGATAAAGTTGGAATTCAAGAGGACAAATTGGTGTAAATATTCTATTATAGGGAGAGGAGTTAGTGATCGGAGTAATTTACCAAGTGAGATGATGAATAAATTTTCAAATTCTTTGCAGTTATTTAATGAAAGACTAGGTAAATAGTAGGTAGGGAATCTGCCGTCTGGGCGACTGTTCTAAATGCAGATCAGTAGTGATTGATTTTGATTCCGTGTTCGGTATGCAGCCATACTGTTTTAAACCACATTGTCTGTGAAAACCAATCTTTCAGTTTTACGTTACTGTTGATAATGTGATCATAAGTTCTTTACCTCCAGTTTATCGAACGAATTAGCTCAGCGTACGAGCATTCGGAAAATTATGGGTTCATGACCTAATCATTAGTAGCCCTGAAGATCTTTTTACGCTTTCTCCCACATTCACCTAAAACAAATTCTGGGACTGCATATTAATTAAGGCGACGATTACTTCCAGGTACTTTCTTATTCCATCATCGCCGGAAAGTGTGTGTGCTCATGCGATGTTTAACAGCTAGGAAATATAGTCAAATTATACATGGAATTTGATTAATAGAGACGATTTTCCATTCAGAAATCCCTCTTTCCTTGACCTTTTAAAGTGGTTTCCCATTGATCGTCATTATCTGCTAAGATAAACAAATTATGATTCAAATCAGGTTACACCCGTAATTATTACATAATAAGACAATGTTTTTACTAATCTTCAGTCAGCCCGGCTCCTTCACTGAGTTGTCAGCGTTCTGGTCTTCGATTCCCAGTCGGGCCAGGGAAATAAAGCCACGATCAATTCGTTTCCAGTTATAGCTCTTTCCCATCCCATTGTCGCCATAAGAACGGTCTATGTTGATTCGACGTGAAACAGTACATTATTATTGTTAATACCTTGTGCAGGCATTTAAATTTGACGCCCTTTTGGCTAACTGCGGGCCAATCTCGACGTTTTGTTTCACTCTGCCGGGTAATTTTATTTAATTTTGTCAGGTAAACCATATGTGGGCTATCACCAGTGGTATTTTACATGCCGACATCGTACGACATGGAGTGTTGATTGGTCTTATCTTCCACCCTTCGAGCCCACGATCATCGGATGGGGAGGTTGGCACTCTACCACTGATGCACAGAGGGAATTCTCCGATTATGACGAAAAACAGGAACCACAGCATTTACTTGCCGCTGCTCAACAGAAAATACGGGCACAAAAGGATATTTTATGTCTGTAATCGGCGAAACCATTAATGATGCTAGGAACTGTGAAAATATGTTATTGGTTTGGACGGAAAATAATGATAAATGAGCATCTCATTAACCTGACGCTCTGAACCTCGTTTAAAAGGTTGCTGATAATATTGTAATCGATGACAGCTCAGAGCACTACAATTTTATAGTCTGTTGGGCTTAAAGTTTACCATCTCGTTTTGGTCCACAAATAAAATACGATCATATTATTTTTCTTGAAGTGAGTGTATAGAGTTTTGGTAGTAGTGATATCACAATTTAATGGGCAAAAGAACGAGATTTTCAGCAAGTATTAAAGTGGGGAGAGAGAAAATAGGCAAATAATTCAACTTGGGTGCATCTCGTACTGAACTACTCTTCTATCTGAATTGCATATATGATAAGTCATCAGCCCGAAAGCTAGTTATCCTCAACAGATTTATCATCAGCTGTTATATGATAGCCCAAGTGTCACTAAGGAGGTGTACTGGAGAAAGGAGGAGCTATATAGGTTCCTGTTGCTTTCCTCAACGAGCCAAAAGGTGTTGCTACGTATCAGTCTGCCAATCCCACTGAAATGCATACACCAACCAACTATATAAGTAACACTTTCATACCACTCATCACAGGGACTGTGCGTGTTTGGAATGGTGCTAATAATAATAATAATAGCCTAATAATAATAATAATAATAATAATAATAATAATAATAATTTCGTGTGGCTATTTCTAGCCGAGTGCAGCCCTTGTAAGGCAGACCCTCCGATGAGGGTGGGCGGCATCTGCCATTTGTAGGTAACTGCGTGTTATTGTGGTGGAGGATAGTGTTATGTGTGGTGTGTGAGGTGCAGCGATGTTGGGGACAGCACAAACACCCAGCCCCCGGGCCACTGGAATTAACCAATGAAGGTTAAAATCCCCGACCCGGCCGGGAATCGAACCAGGGACCCTCTGAACCGAAGGCCAGTACGCTGACCATTCAGCCAACGAGTCGGACGGAATGGTGCTATTAATATTGCTCATACCTCAGTCACTGCCATACTGTCAAAGCCAAGGATGAGAATGAGACGAAAAACTTCAAAATAAAAATCTTGTTCTATCCCATACTAGGAGAGACAGTGCACTGTGTACATTTTATCTCACCGGAAACGAATTTGACATATTTGAATTGTACCAGTGTTTACATAATTAAATAATTGAAAACAATTCCAACTCGTATTGAGAATTATTTAAAAACACCAACCCTTGTAATATGGAGAAATGTGTACTTACGTGCTTTAGATATTCCTTGCGTTAATTTACATACTGTTGATCGAAGCATCGAATGTTGAATACGACTAGATATCAGGGAATGTTAATTTGTTCTTGGAGGAATTTAATTATCTTATTTATAGCATTGTCTGATATTTTAAGTTTGCGTGTCCCCAGGCAATGAAAATGTTTACTGGTTTACAACCCACAGTAAATCGATTCTCCTCAATCAGTATTAACAATGACTACCTTGTTCTACAGATGTGCTGTAAGTCTGACCATCATCTTTTATTTTGCAAATGTTATTTCGCCATTAATTTAGAGATTGTCAACTCAGAAACGCTCTGGTATACACTAAGTGGCCAGAAGTCACGTGAAGGGGTATCCCATTAGAAAATGTGCCGTGTATGACCTCTGAGCGTTGCGGCTAGCTGTGTTGTAGCTGAGCAGTGTCACAGACACGAGTGTCGTGAAGATGGCAACACGTCGTGAGTTAATCAACTTTGAACGTGGTCATCGGCGCACGGCACATGGGTCATATTCGGAGATTATTCGCGAATTCGGGTTTCTGAGGTCAACAGTGTCGAGGATGGATCTTCAATATCGCAGAGAGAATGTTACCACCCGAGTAAACCGCCGCACGGGAAGACCACATACGTTTAACGAACGGACAACGCGTCGCCTTCTCAGAACCATACTGGCCGCTCGACGGACTACTGTGAGTCAGAACATCATCCAGCTGAATGTTCGGAGTCAGGAACCCATTTCTCTCAGGACTGTAAGGAGGCAACTGCACCGCATAGGCTTCACCAGCCGACGACCAAATCGTGGCCCTTTGCTGACTCCTCGACATAGAGCTCAACGACCTGCATGGGCCCACGAACATCGGCAATATACCATGGAACATTGGCGGCGTGTGGTATGGGGTGATAAATCCCCGTTCTAGTTGTATCGAGCTGATAGGCGCGTGCGAGTGTGGTGTGAAGAGTTTTGCGTATGCCCTAATGATGCTATGGATCCTGCATGTCAACAAGGTTGAGTCCAAGCGGGAGGTGGTTCTGTTCTGGTCTGATCCGGCTGCAGAAAGCGCTGACAGGTACATGTTATGTGGACATTCAGTCAGACCATCTGCATCCCTTTGTGGCCCTAGAGTATGCTGATGGAGATGCCATGTTTCAACAGGACAATACGTCATGTTACCACTCTGTGATGGCAGGCAGGTGGTTGGAGGAGCAATCCAGTGAAGTTACGACCATGGATTGGCCCTCTAGAACCCCCGATCATAATCCACTCGAGAATTTATTGGGTGCTGTAGATGCTGGTGTACACTCCACGCACCAACTACACAATACAAATTATGAGTATCGTGGGTCCATATCCCTCCAGAACGATTTCAACACCTTGTAGAGTCGATGTCTCGCCGTATTGTTGCCGTTTTGAGGGCTCGCGGAGGAGCAACACATTATTAACATCACATTCAGTGTCTTTCCATGACTTTTGGCCACTCATTGTATTTTGACACATGTTCAGTGGCATGCAGATTAAATTAGTTCTCTTCTGTTTTATCCTCTAGTGCGTCTTTTAAAAAACAGGAATGATGAAGTGCCTTTGCATGCTGGAAACGTATATATTTTTTGTACGTTGTTTCTAGTTTCAGGACTTAGGATTCAGATAAAATACGATATAGGAACTACGTACATATTGTTTGATACAGTTGTGCGGTTGTTTGTACTGTTGGGCATGATTGTAATATTTAAGTTGCGAATTTCATAAGATTTCACGCGGTATGGAAAATAAAGTGGTGTGTTCTTACCGTTATAAGCGACACTTTCATTGGACGTGTTTGGAACATTGTTATTGTTACTGTTATTTTATAAGGTGTCTTAAACTCTTTGGGTCAAATTGAAACAGGTGATAGTGGGTCCCCAACCGACTATATTGAGACAGGGAGCAAACAACAAACATCACCACCGGGCGAGTTGGCCGTGCGTGTAGAGGCGCGCGACTGTGAGCTTGCATCCGGGAGATAGTAGGTTCGAATCCCACTATCGGCAGCCCTGAAGATGGTTTTCCGTGGTTTCCCATTTTCACACCAGGCAAATGCTGGGGCTGTACCTTAATTAAGGCCACGGCCGCTTCCTTCCAACTCCTAGGCTTTTCCTGTCCCATCGTCGCCATAAGACCTATCTGTGTCGGTGCGACGTAAAGCCCCTAGAAAAAAAAGAAACAAACATGACCACCATCTTTCTCGGAATACCTTTACCATGACTGAAGGTTGGCCTCAATCAGAGCGACTTGTGCACGGTGTTTGGCTGACCTCATCACTCTACTCGAATCTAGTCCCGTCCAATCCCGTAAGTTCCTCAACAAAGAGTATTTCCTTCGATTGCGACCTCCGGTCTGTCAGTTTTACCCCGCATGATGAATTTCAGTAGTCTTTTTTTTTTTTTCATTCCTCATAATATGCCAAAGGTAGGCTGTCTTTCTTTTCTCGACTGCACACTCCAACATTCGTTCTCTCCTCATGCGCCTGGGAACGATAGCATTGAAGACGTGGTCAGTCCGCGAGATCCGTAACATCCTTCGGAACACCCACGTCTTGAAGGCATTTATTCTCTTAATGGTGTTACATGTCAGAGTCCATGTTTCAGCTCCGTATAGAAGTACTGAATATATATAGCATTTCACGAAATTATGGCATATTACCAGCTGGTGCTTCTGTCACATAGTAGATTCCTCATTTTAAGGAAGCTAGCACGAATCATTTCTACTTACACACGAATCTCTGAATCCGGGTCTAAATCCTCAGTAATCGAGGTGCCAAGGTACGTAAACTTCTGCACTTGTCCAACTTGTTCCCCATACATGTGCGTGTTACGGGTTCTGGTAATGGCTATCACATGTCTTCTAGGTGTTAATTTTGAGTCCAAGTTTATTCCTTTCTGCTACGATTCTGTCTACCAGACGTT
Source organism: Anabrus simplex (assembly GCF_040414725.1). Taxonomy (NCBI): domain Eukaryota; kingdom Metazoa; phylum Arthropoda; class Insecta; order Orthoptera; family Tettigoniidae; genus Anabrus; species Anabrus simplex. The sequence goes on along the minus strand of NC_090265.1, from coordinate 944,448,833 downwards.
GAAGACCTTCTGTACTGTCAGCCAAGATTATTCAGTGTTATCTGCGTACCTCAGACGTGCAGTACTTAAGTAACATAGTCTAATATGATGAAATTTCAAAAAATAAATGTATTCTCATTAAAAATTAAAAATTTCTTCAGCATATCCCAGTTTTTGTGAGCCGCTTAGCCTAATTTTGGGTTTGGCTGGGGTTTAAGGCCGAACGGACTTCCTTATGCCAGGTAATTTTTGAGATGAATATCTCAACCCGAGATCGACCGGGATTCGAGCCTCAGCCTTCTGGGTTGAAATCTAGAAACTGAGCCACTGATCAAATCAAGCCTTCCATTTCAACAAAAATTAATTTCGAAAATTTAACACGTGTTTTACAGAAATTGCAAATGTTTTGGTTTCACACTGTTGATCATTAATATTTCTTATAGGGAATTCACCCTAAAATTGCTTTTAAACATAGTGTAGAAGAATGTAATTGACTAATTCTTCTTCTTCATATTATTCTCTTCGGGCATCTTTTCTCAATTATTTGTACTCTGCACTAATTTGAAGTAATTTCCTCGTGCCAACTCTAGGTGGAGAGATGTATGGGTGTATTCGCTACTGCGTGTTTCTGTGATTGTTGATAGTCTGGTGTCTTTTATGTAAATTAAGATGCGTATTAAAATAATCAAAAACACTTACCCCAGGCTGTCTGTCTGTTTGGTCATCAGCCCAGAGGCTGGTTGGATCCTCAAATAGCACCACCAAAGGTTGTGCGGTTATAAGGAAACCCCGAAAACCAATGGCAGCACCAAAATGAGGCGTACTAGGCAAGATGAGGAGTGAGATAGTTTGTCATAGCTTTCCTCACTGGGTCAGAAAGTACTATTGCAGCACGACTGACTCTATGAGCAGCACCTTTCATAACACTCAAATGCACTAGTCATGCTCCGAATGCCATTACTCAGCACCACCCATACCCCAGCAACTTCCATATTGTCACAGCCATGGATGTTGACTGGGACTTCGGTGGAAGCTACACTTTACTCTGGCCTGTGCCAAGAGATGGATGAAAAAGTACTGTATCCATCAAGAAATGACAGCAGGCAGACCCCAGGCTATAGGAATTAACCAAACGCGACTAAAACGTCCGACACCACTGCGAGTCGAACCCAGGGCCTCTGAACTGAACTGCCACTACACTAACCGACACTTTCCAAAGGGCCAAACCAAGAATGTGACTGTTTTTTAATTGATATATTCTTATATTTTATTTTCACAGAGGCTTATACATCCTGATGAATTTGTTCGGTTAATTTTGAGTACTCTGCGTCCGACTCGTTGGCTGAATGGTCAGCATACTGGCCTTCGCTTCAGAGGGTCCCGGGTTCGATTTCCTGCCGGGTCGGGGATTTTAATCAGTTCTGATTAATTCTTCTGGCTCGGGGACTGGGTGCATATGTCCGTTCCAACACTCTCCTCTTCATATTCACACAACATATCACACTACCAACAAACACAGAAACACGCAGTAGTGATTACACCCTTCCATATAGGGTTAACGTCAGGAAGGGCATCCGGCCGTAAAACAGAGCCAAATCCACATGTGCGACGCAGTTCGCACCTGCGATCCCACAGGTGTGTGAAGAGCGGTAGGAAAAGAAGAAGAACAATGTCGACTACTCTGCATTGTGAGCACCTAACTACACACTTAACTTGTTGCAAAAGAGGCTCTTATTCAAGTAGACTCCATGAGAATTAGAAGTGAAGGTTATATACAAAGATTGATGGTGATTGTTCTGAGTAGCTCCTCGCAGTGAAGGAACTCGACATAACATAAATGGTCAGTTGGATTGTGACTGAGTAAATTTAATATTCAAAGCAAACCTGTGAAATTTTCTTCTTATTCCTTTAGCCACTGTTGAACATCCCATCCATTGTAGAAGGTTATATGTCATGTTGAACTGTGCACTCCCATACCTGGAGACTTTAACCGAATCCAAATGTTATAACACATTATTAGGAAAGTTCGGTTGAGCGGATTCGTGCAGCTACACACCCAGTCAATTGTCCATACGTACTTAGACGTTCATAATGAACATTTTTATTTATCATTATTTTTAGAACATACTCTTAATTTATCAAGTGTCCACTTGGTTAGATGTTCTTACAATCCTGTAGGCAGTTTTGTCTTGCAGGTATAAAGCCTTCCAATGTAAGCTCACCGGACAAAATAATCAGTCACCCCTGGAGAAATCATAACAAGCATCATTTAATGCAGTGTAACTCCACCTCTGGACTTTATAACCGCCTAGATTCGGGCAGGAAGTGAGTTCACAAGGCTGTGCCGGTACGTCGCATCCACGTTAATTCACTCGCTGAGGATTTCATCCCGCAATTCCAAAAAAATGCGGGGATGCAGACACCGGCGTGTTACCCGCTGTTCCAATATGTCCGACAGATTTTCAATGGGGTTCAGGTCAGGTGATTGTGCAGGCCACGGGAGATGTAAGAGGGCGGGGGAGTGTTCATAAAACCAGTCACTTGTGCGTCCAGCCCGGTGAAATTTGCTGTTGTCATCTTGAAAAATCAGCGTATCATTAGCATACTCTCCATGCAGATGTTGACTGAAATCTATGATACGAGAAATACCCTCAAAACATCACAGACCCACCTCCGACTTGAACCTGACCTTGCACACATACAGGATTTAATGCTTCATTTGTCCTTCGGTGCACTCGACGACATGCGTCGCTGGAATGCGGGCAAAAGTGCGATTCGTCAGACCACATTACGTACCGCTAGTCAGCTACTCTCCACGTTCGATGATTATAACCCATTGAAGAAGCGCAGCTTTATGTCCCTCTGTGAGAAATAACATCGTGCGAGGTGACCGACTCAAAATGTTCATTGCATGCAGTTCCCGTCGCAATGTTCTCCCTCTAACAGGTTGGTACGGACCTTCATTTACTGATTGCAGCAATTTGTGCCGGGTTTGGAATCTATTTTGATTCACAAGCCGTGAAACGCGTATGCGGTCCCTCTCAGTCAGGATTTTTTTCCTGACGTCGTGTTTCGTGGCCACGTGTAGTATACAACTACTTGTCGACACGTTGAACAGTCCGCTGAGAAACACCAATAAATCCAGCAACCTCACGCACTATTTGGCCATGGGCACGGCCAAACACTGATCGCTTCTGCCTTATGTTCACGTAGAGGCAGTGCGCGTTCGGTTGAGCACGGGACTCGTCATCCGTACAAGCTAACGATCCATCTGTGCTTGACTAATTTTCGTTAGGTGAGCTTAAGTGTAACAAATCAATCTACAGAAATAGCTAATGTTAGAATTCAGACTGCATTCCTGAAAACTTCAGGAATAGTTCCCCTTAAACTTACAGGAAGGAATTAGAAATGTTGAACAACATTGATAATGAATTACGAATCAATCTTGTTTATTGAATCGGTTTGAATAGCATTGCACCACCTCACTTTTCAGTCTGTTGGGTAATTTTGAAGTGGCATAAATGGCACTGCATGACACATTATACGAAATTCAGTGAAATTTGACCTCCATCATATTGCTGCAACAGCCATTGTGCGAACCCTGACCTTTCTACATAGACATACTCTATTTCCCTTCAGTTGAGGAGCACCCCCCTCCCCTTCCTACACCTATAAAGTACATTCATGTTTATAAAAAACAGAACACCTTGAAAGACTAGAGACAGGAAGCTCATATTCACAGGACATTTTCATTAGGATGTTTTTCAGAAACGATTAGCATTTCAGTCACCTAGGTTCAGCATGTGTCCTGTTCCCTAGTAGGAACTTGGTCATCCATGGGCTCTGATGTTCGGTGCGTGATGGGATCGACGCGTATACGGCGCGAATGGCGTCCTGGGGTATAGCCATCCATGCCGCATTCACCTGGTTCCACAGTTAATCGTTAATGGTTGGCAGTGAGTCACAGCGCCGCACCCGTCGTTTCACCATATCCAACACATTTTCGATTGGGGATATGTCCGGTGATCGGGAGAGCCAGGGCAACAGTCTGACATCCTGTGACACCAAGGAGGCACGTGTTCGTGCAGCAGCATGTGGTTGCGCATTGTCCTGCTGAAATATGGCGTCTGGGATGTCGTGCAGAAAGAGTATGGCAACGGGTCTCATGATGTCATTCACGTAGGTCAAACTGGTCACAGTGCCCTGGACACGCACCAACTGTGATTTGTGGCTGTACCCAAGAGCACCCCACGCCATATGGCCTTAAGTTGGCGCTGTATGTCTTGCGCGAATGTAGTCAGTGTGATGCCTCTCCCCCTAAGTGCGCCGAACCAAAATCCGGCCACCATTTTCAAACAAACAGAACCTGGATTTGTCCAAACACACTATCTGCTGCCATTCCTGTCCTCAGTGACATCGTTTCATACATCATTGCATTCTAGCATGTTTGTGCACATTAGTCAAAGGTAGGCGGAGAAGTGGACGACGCGACGAGCCGATGTGTTACACTGTTTCACTGTTGCGCCAGAGCTGAGGAGGACGCAGATCCGTTCTGCAATGCCTTGCGGATGAGGTGTTGATCTTCTTAAAGGGGGGGGGATGGGTGTCTGGGTGGGGTGACGAGACCCATCTCTTCGTATTCTACGGCCTTCTGTGAACCATTCTGTACACACCCGTTACATTACCGACACACTTCGTTCCACACGAGCAGCAATTTCCTGGATTGATGCATCACGTTCTCTCATTCCAATAATGTGCCCTCTATCAAATTCAATCATTTGACGGTACGGTTTTTGCATACGTCTGCGAGGCATCCTGCTCATCTGCTGAAGTCACACTAATCATTACCATCGGTTTATAGCGACAACGCGATTCGCAGGCACATTTTACCAGTCGGTGGTGTTGCGCCGAGATATCGATGTGGACCTTGAACCTGACGGCCGGGATTGTTCAAATGCTAATCATTTCTTCAGGACATACTAGTGAATATGTCCTGCGAATATGAACTTCCTATCTCTAGTCTTTCAAGCTGTTCTGGTTTTTATGAAAATGCCTACATTACATTCAGAATTATCACTCTCTCAAGAAATTACTTGATAGATCACAAATTATTTTTCTACATTCTAATGATGATGATGAAAATAATGATAATGACAATAAAAATTGTTACGGAGATATCCGTGGTAGTTAGAGGTGAAAGAAGGTGCGGGCTGGAATAGGTCTCAACTACAAAATTGAAGTTAATTTAAAACTTTAACAAAGGTTATATTTTCAAAACTTAACAATGGTAACATACAATTTTGAGCGTACAACAAATAACAACAGTTAAATCAGGTACACAGCAATTTTATAATTCTGGGCTACAAGCCCCGAAGTCTGAGCTACCAGCTCACACCCACAATTCAACAAAGGGCAGAAAATTCCTTCATTACCTGGAGCTCTTGCTCCCGCTTAACAATGTCAGGCTTCCTAGAGGCACTTTCCAAAATACCAGAAAGAGCTGACCTGCTCTCGTTTTTTTACCAGCCTTATCAAAGGCCACAACAACCCTTACTCCTAACTGCCCTTAAGGCACACATACAGTGAAACAGGGGTATCTAATACCCAATCTACAGGGCCTTTGCATGAAGAAAACCAAACATTAGGATGAGTTACTGGCCCAAAGTACAGCAGGAACTGGAGGCGTGAACTTACACTCCAAATAACACCTTTAAAACCTAAGAGGCTCTAGGCCGGTACACAGGGGCTAATCCCAAGCTAGGGAGGTGACCCGTATGAGAACATTAATACATTAATGAAGAGAAGAAACGGTTACGTTTACATAGACAAAAAGGAAATTTACATTTTAAAAAGGTGGGTTACATATTCAAGGTTTTGAACCTTCCCCGAGAGTTAGACTGCTGAGCTAACGAGAAATAAAGATGTTAACAGGCCATTACCTTGTTGAAGAGTTGCTGCTTGAAGAAAGAGGCGCTTCCCGCCCCCTGCTACATATCCACACACTAAGTTAAATGTTACTGAAGTGGCCCCGAGACAGGAAAATCAGCAGTTTTTATACCCGCGTGGAAAATTCGAGACCTTTCCGGAATGAGTAGACACACCCCCTCAATTTATTGGGTCGCTAAAAGTTATACATCAACATCGAAGAAGAAAGACACTATTGGTCAGAAATGAATTACAAAAATTAGTGATTGTTTAAATTCAAAACAGGCGGAAAGAAAGGATAACTGTTGCCAACCCACAAACCACAGAACAAAATTTAGTAAAAACAAAACTTAGGAATACAAAATGTCTTCATAAGAGTGCATTCCATTACACCAGAGTGTATTACCATAGTTTTTGGTAGATACATCTGTTAGAGAATGTCCACACTTCTTGATCCATGAAAAATAAAAGCAAATCAAAACACCCAGTGACCTCTTCTGATAACTAGTAGAGTTAGTTCAGTGGTAAAGTTCCGGGTTTCTCCAGTAGAGGAGTTTCAATTGGCGCAAGATTTGAACTTGCGTCGCGTATAGGTGTACCGCCCGGTACAACAACAACAACAATAATAATAATAATAATAATAATAATAATAATAATAATAATAATAATAATAATAATAAACTACAGTATGACCTCAGCTACCTTGGCAGGTATTTTGATTTGACGCCATTTAGCCAGCTTGCACATCAGTTTCGACGTTCTCTTTTACCCTCTTAGATGTTAGAGTAAACCAGATTTCTCGTGGGTGATCTATTGCTGAGTTTTCGTTATTTAGTCACGTATTTGCTGTATGCGTCACCAGAGATCTTATGTCGGTATCATACAATATGTCGTGTTGAATACGTTTTTTGTACCCTTTAAACATCAAATTATCTCTACCGGGTTTGAACCCGTGATCCTGGGATCCGCTGGCCAACACTCCGCCGATGATCCCCATTAGGATATATTCTCAAGATGTAGCCTATTATTCAGACTTACCGGGCGAGTTGGCCGTGCGCGTAGAGGCGCACGGCTGTGAGCTTGCGTCCGGGAGATAGTAGGTTCGAATCCCACTATCGGCAGCCCTGAAGATGGTTTTCCGTGGTTTCCCATTTTCACACCAGGCAAATGCTGGGGCTGTACCTTAATTAAGGCCACGGCCGCTTCCTTCCAACTCCTAGGCCTTTCCTATCCCATCGTCGCCATAAGACCTATCTGTGTCGGTGCGACGTAAAGCCCCTAACAAAAAAATTTCAGTTCTCCTACCCAATTGTTCATTCTCTCTTCACATTATGTTGTTGAGCTTCAACCTCTAATTTATTGTAGGTAAGCGTAATATCTTCTTTTTAAACCACCTCTTCTTTTCGGAATGTTCCAAGAATCTGCATTCTACGGAAAAAGCAACTAGGCCTAGTCCAATCATAAAGGATTGTAATAATCCTGATTTACTTCACAGATATTAATAAAGATTCTGTGCTAGAAGGTGGAAGATTGCTGTCTTTAGTGGCTTCGGGAAAGGCAGAGCTTCCAAGTATTAGCAGTGTGTTGGTAGAAGGATAAGTCCAATGCTATTGCTTTCACAGAGTCTGATACCATATGAGATAGAGTACAAAACTAATAAAGTCTGTGATTTCATAGCAGAGAAAGTTTGTGAAAACAGTTGAGGGGGGGAGGGAGATTTTTGGTTCCCCGATTATCGCATTCTCCCAGTTACTTTCCCCGGATTGGATGAACGCTGTCTATGTGATATATCTTTGTATATTACTGAATTAAGTAGCCTAGAATGTTTAAGGACACAGATTCAAAAGCCTACTATTGATTAATGTAATTTAAGATTGTATTTATTTGAAACGTTACATGTATAAATGTATAAATAATAAGGCTATTGTGCTGCGAAACTGATCTTATTCCAGTTATTATTATACGAATTCTCTTCGTTCCTTAGGTGAAAAACGCACTCATACGCACCATTATCTGAACGCTTAGGACTTTAGAAAACCAGCAATTAACTTACTGCACGGTGAACTGGTATTCAGAAATCATAATTCTTAATGTTTTTCTTTGGGATACTTACTTTTAAACCACAATGGCAATGAAGGAACAAAATCAAAACAAGTCTATACTGAGTTGACAAAGTGATTTCCATCTTCAGCTGTAAGCTTGCACTAGGAAGATTGTCGGTTCGAATTCCGCCGTCGACAGGCCTGAAGATGGTTTTCTGTGTTTTCTCATGTTTATACCGGACAAATACTGGGGTTTTACCTTAAGTTGAAGCCTCATGCACTACTTTCTCAGAGCTAGTTCTTTCCTGTACCAGTGTTACTAAAAACCTGTACGTGTTAGTAGCACGTTAAAGGCACCTGCATGTTTTAGGCCAATTTATTAGGTTAATATCAAAAATTAATTTGCTCCATGACTGCCAAACTCCGCCCATCTAAAGCAAATTACATGCGTATTTTAATATACATCCTGTACTCCATCAACAGGGATGAAACTAAGAACAAGTGACATTTAAAAGTTAACATCGGTGCAAAAGGATACGTTTCTTTCAAACATCTGTATCACATTGAAGTGGCAGATACTTCGCGAAAGTAGAAAACCCAGGAAATTTCTGGAATCAGAAAGATCTGGGTTCCCCTCACGCTATCAGGGAGGACTGCCCGAGATCACGTAGGGCTGTTCAATGCCCGCTCGATTTGTCTCTGACTGGTTGTATGTGGTAAGGACAGGGAGGGGCCGTGACTCGGTGATGTCGCTCGCCGTTGGACCCAGACTGATTTGCTCCACGCAAGGCCGCACATTAAAATGGCGGACAGCGTCACGATACAAAAGAATGCAATGGAATTCTAATATATATCACTTCAGTTTTCTATTCCTCTCAATGTTACAAATAAAAGATAGTAGAACTGTAAGAACAAGATATGGGTAGTTAAAAAGTTAAATTTAATGGTGCACGACCTCTAGAGAGGTCTGGTGCAGGTCTTTTGAGTTGACGCCCTACAAGCTGCATGCACGTCTGTGAAGACAGGGCCTACCCAAGAGGAATTCTAATGTTGAAGACGGCACAAACACCCAAACACCAAGGCAGAGTAACTAAAAATGAGGGTTAAAATTTACCACCCGCCCGATAATTGAACTCGGGAATCCTTGGACCAAAAGGCGACGGAGCCGATGTAATTCGTGTCCTCGACCCGAGGTGGTGTAGCTCTTTTCAGGCATACCTCGAGTGGCAGTGAGCTGCATGTGCCATTTTAACCACATACTAGCCCTGATGCCAATCGTAAATTTCCAGCAATACTGACCTTTTAGAAGGCCATCTGTAATACGAAAAGTTAACCTTCTAGTGGAAGAAGTTTGAAAGTTTTTCGTCAGATGTCTCTACTGTCGATTTGTGTGCCCCCTCTGGTGAGAGGATAGTCAGTTAAATTTCAAGAGAAATTTTGTATTCATAGGTTTTTCAAAACTGAATTGTTTGTATATTGTTTTTGGTGTTCTAAGGTTACTAACACTTCTATCTCTTCCCGTCTGCTTATAACTTTAGCCAATCAGGAATTTTTTATATTTTTGGACCAACCAATAGAAACTGGGGGTGTGGACAGGGCTTCGGCCCAGACAATTCTGCAACCTTGCTCTCCACTATAAAAGCTGGGACCTTTTGGGCCATGTTTGTCTTTCGATCGCTCCAGTCATGTAATAGTCTCAGAAAGCTAACTCGAGGGGAAGGTTACAAAAAACGCTTTCTTTATGTAATCATTCAATGTCAATTTTCTATATGGTCTAAGGCCTGAGTCTAACTTAGGGAATAAGGAGTGGGAGCTCTCTTGTATTCACCTTCAACTTCGTATTGAGGTGACTATGATTTCGTAAACTTTAAAATTTGCCTTTCATAATTTAAAACTTTCTCTCCATCCAGTCACCTCCGCAGCATAGACTTAGCCTCTGTAAATTCGGGCCTTAAGCCCTCATAGGGTTTTCAGAATTTTCAAGTGAACTTCAAAGGAGTGCAAATGTTTGCCTCCTAACATTTTGGTTTACGGCCGACAATATTAAATCTTTTCTTTTTTCACCAAGGCCATTTAGAACAGGTACTTCTGTTTAAAGTTTATCTATTTAAATGTAACATTGACTGTTGAGCGTATAAGACAGTGACTGCAGTTTGTTTTTGTAAAAGTTAGATTGTGTGTTGGAGAGGCTTTTATCTTATACATTTTGGAGAGTAGACCTCTAATTCAGTGTGTGGAGCAAAGACGCTCTTAATGTAGTACATTATGGAGCTTCCAGGTTTAAATCGTTGTTGTCTGTTTTTCTAAGTTTTTTTTTTCTCGAGCTCAAGTACTAACCTTTATCCATACAATACTTATTAGTTATTGCTTAACAAAAATTTTATAAGAAACAAAAAATCACGCTTACGGTTACACAGTGGAGGCGTTGAATTGTTAATGATGAAAATATTTATTTATTTATTTATTTATTTATTTATTTATTTATTTATTTATTTATTTATTTATTTATTTATTTATTTATAGCAGTTACAACATAATTAATTTGGTTGATATTTAAAATATTTCGTTTGCGATCAATTGATTTTATATGCTTCAAATATACCGTGCGTTGACTTCGAAACTTCCCATTTTGAATATAATGTAATGTTATTTGTTTTCTTCCTTCTTTCGGAGGAAAGACACGTCAACTTAGTTTTCAATTGATGTATTTCCTTCAATTGGCGTGATTTTCTCAGTAAGAACAAAAAAGAAGAAAAGTACCATTACATTTATTCGAGGTAAATAATGGTGTTTGGCCTCCTCCGGTGATGCCTGGTGCAGGTCTTTCGAGTTGGTGCCTTTAGGCGACGTGTGCGTCTATGAGGATGAAGACCTAGTTGTGATGAATTTCGATGCTGAAGACCGCACAAACACCCCTCTCCCGAGCCAGAGGAATTAACTAATCAAAAGTCCCCGAGCCGACCGTGAATGAAAGGCCAGCTGGCTAACCATTTAGCCATGAAGCCGCCGGACTCGTGTCCGCGTCCCGATGTATTGGCTCTCTCTTCAGGCACAGTTTGAATTTACGTGAGCTGCTTATGCTATTTTAACCACGTACCAACACTCCTGTAATTTTTAAATCTCTCGCAGTACTGGGAACTGAACGCGGGCCATCGACGACTGCAGCTAACCGTTACGCTACGAAGGAGGACTATTCAAGGGGCTAAGTTTTAGAAATGAACGCATGGTATATTAAATGTTAATATTAGTGTAAGTTCAGTTTTCTTAGTTATGAACGATGGTCGTCACAAATGCAACAGGCCAGCGTTGCTAAGCTAATGTCAATAGCACAGTGCCCGTTCCAGAATATCGGGTAAGAGGGCACACTGTTAAGACGTCATGGGACATTGAGTTGAGGCTGTGTATACTAGGACATCACTTTTCTAATCTTGAGTAGTGGAAAGGAGGCTGATATTTGGGTTAGGATTTGAGAAGGTGTCCCAGGACTGAGATACTATACAAGAATATTTCTAGCGAGTGCAGAATGCTTCGGAAGAAATCCGCTCTTACTATAGTTGCATCGTTAAGGATTACTTGTATGTTTCAATGTGAAAAATATTAGCAGCAGTTTCCCCACAGATATGAATAATAGATCATTCATTCATTTCCTAAAAGCAACGCCTTTTCGATACAACTATTCGTCTCTGTCGTGCAACTGATATATGAAGAGAACCAAAAATGTTCAAAATATACGTTTTTGTTTCTCCCTGCAACTTTTATTATATGCAAGCTATTATGATAATTAATTGTTGTGAAATTATGTGCAAATATACTTCGGTGTCCCCAGTAAAAACCTCTTTACATAGGAAAATTGATTAGTCTTTATAAATATCGCCTCAAGAACCATGAAGTTGTGGAACTAATTATTGAAACCAGTAGCGCAGTTGTAGTACATCCTCTTGATCACAATTTAATTGAACGTGGTATTCGTTGTCGTGGTAAATGGTTATTGCTAAAAGTTAACTGGGTGTCAAATGGCTTGGTATTAATAACAACTTCAATTGAAATGAAATGTCGTATGGCTTTTAGTGCCGGGAGATCCCAGGACGGTTTCGGCTCGCCAGGCGCAGGTCTTTCTATTTGACTCCCGTAGCTGACCTGCGCGTCGTGTTGAGGATGAAATGATGATGAAGACAACACATACACCCAGCCCCCGTGCCATTGGAATTAACCAATTAAGGTTAAAATCCCCGACCCGGCCGAGAATCGAACCCGGGACCCTCCGAACCGAAGGCCAGTACGCTGACCGTTCAGCCAATGAGTCGGACACAACTTCAATTCATGTACTAACAAAGAGGATGTACTTCAAAACGTTTGGGGCAATTTAATTCTAGAACCTCTCTCCTCTCTCTTATTACCTGAATAAGATTAAACTTGATCACTACGAGTTCGAGTACAATAAAATTAACGTAAGAAGTAAAAACAAATCAAGCAACAACAGAATTATTTTTCACAAATCGTATTTATTTCAGCATGTGTGTACAGTTTCCTTTTTTCAGCAAGTGAATCTGTTTTGCTCTTTCTCACACATAATGGGTGGTGTGAATAAAAATGAGCACGCACTCTTTACTCGCGAATTTAGAGCAGGCACTCGGAATGAGGTGATAAAAACCGCCTCTCGGAGAATCACTCACAGCAGACCTGTGACCTTGAGCACACACTTCAGTCGCTCGAGTAGCAGAGTGGGCGCTCCAAATTTCTGGTGAATAAAGATAAAGCAGGCACTCTTTCCGGTAAGCGCCCGCTCACGTTTCCTTGAGCTAACTCAGTAGGTGACTCCAAATTATAGTGTCAAGTTCAGTAGCATGGCAGAGGTAATGGTGGTGGTTAATCGGAAAAGAAATTTATATAACCTTCCCAGAGAATCATCTCAACTTGATTACAGAGTGTTATCAAGATCCAGTAAGGAGCATGCTGAAGAGCCTCCGTGGCTCAGACGGCAGCGGGCCGGCCTTTCACCTTTGGGCTCCGTGGTTCGAATCTCGGCCACTCCATGTGGGATTTGTGCTGGACAAAGCGGAGGCGGGACAGTTTTTTTCCGGGTACTCCAGTTTTTCCTGTCATCTTTCATTCCAGGAACACTCTCCAATGTCATTACATTTCATCTGTCAGTCATCAATCATTGCCCCAGAGGAGTGCGACAGACTTTGGCAGCCGGCACGATTCCTATCCTCACCGCTTCATTCATTCCTTCCTTCCATTCCTGACCCGGTCAGATGACTGGAAACAGGCTGTGGATTTTCAAGGAGCATGCTGAATGGTTAGCGGAGCATTTCCTTGGGCACTCCAAAGAAACAAGAGGTGGTGCACTAACAAATGAAGAAAAAATGTAAATCTTCTTGCGTTATGTTGGTGACCCTAGGTTTCAGAGTGGACTTGGTGAAGACATCTCAGAGAACTGCGTAAAAAATATTTTCGTAGGTTTGGACATGAATAGAAATGAAAGCAGATTATTAGATAACATTCCAACAAATGTTGCTTAGATGCAGGAAACCAAACCAAACCAAACCCCATGGCACTACAGCCCTTGAAGGACCTTGGCCTACCAAGCGACCGCTGTTCAGCCGAAGGCCTGCAGATTACGAGGTGTTGTGTGGTCAGCACAGCGAATCCTCTTGGCCGTTATTCTTGGCTTTCTAGACCGGGGCCGCTATCTCGCCGTCAGATAGCTTCTCAATTCAAATCACGTAGGCTGAGTGGACCTCGAGCCAGGCCTCAGGTCCAGGTAAACACCCTGACCTGGCCGGGAATCGAACCCGGGGCCTCCGGGTAAGAGGCAGGTAAGCTACCCCTACACCACGGGGCCGGCCTTAGATGCAGGAAGCACGGTCTAAATGGCAAGAACGTTTGAGCTTCCCTTATGCTGTCGGAACTGTAGACTGTACTCATGTACAAATTCAGAAGCTACATGTTCATGGGAATGATTATACACTGACTGACAGAGCAAATGCAACACCAAGAAGGAGTGGTTCGAAAGGGATGAAAGTTGGGGAAAAAACAGAGACGGCACGGACGAATAATTGATGTTTATTTCAAACCGATATGCAGGTTACACAATGCGCACGGCATCGACTCAGTAGGATGTAGGACCACCGCGAGGGGCGATGCACGCAGAAACACGTCGAGGTACAGAGTCAATAAGAGTGCGGATGGTGTCCTGAGGGATGGTTCTCCATTCTCTGTCAACCATTTGCCACAGTTGGTCGTCCGTACGAGGCTGGGGCAGAGTTTGCAAACGGCGTCCAATGAGATCCCACACGTGTTCGATTGGTGAGAGATCCGGAGAGTACGCTGGCCACGGAAGCATCTGTACACCTCGTAGAGCCTGTTGGGAGATGCGAGCAGTGTGTGGGCGGGCATTATCCTGCTGAAACAGAGCATTGGGCAGCCCCTGAAGGTACGGGAGTGCCACCGGCCGCAGCACATGCTGCACGTAGCGGTGGGCATTTAACGTGCCTTGAATACGCACTAGAGGTGACGTGGAATCATACGCAATAGCGCCCCAAACCATGATGCCGCGTTGTCTAGCGGTAGGGCGCTCCACAGTTACTGCCGGATTTGACCTTTCTCCACGCCGACGCCACACTCGTCTGCGGTGACTATCACTGACAGAACAGAAGCGTGACTCATCGGAGAACACGACGTTCCGCCATTCCCTCATCCAAGTCGCTCTAACCCGGCACCATGCCAGGCGTGCACGTCTATGCTGTGGAGTCAATGGTAGTCTTCTGAGCGGACGCCGGGAGTGCAGGCCTCCTTCAACCAATCGACGGGAAATTGTTCTGGTCGATATTGGAACAGCCAGGGTGTCTTGCACATGCTGAAGAATGGCGGTTGACGTGGCGTGCGGGGCTGCCACCGCTTGGCGGCGGATGCGCCGATCCTCGCGTGCTGACGTCACTCGGGCTGCGCCTGGACCCCTCGCACGTGCCACATGTCCCTGCGCCAACCATCTTCGCCACAGGCGCTGCACCGTGGACACATCCCTATGGGTATCGGCTGCGATTTGACGAAGCGACCAACCTGCCCTTCTCAGCCCGATCACCATACCCCTCGTAAAGTCGTCTGTCTGCTGGAAATGCCTCCGTTGACGGCGGCCTGGCATTCTTAGCTATACACGTGTCCTGTGGCACACGACAACACGTTCTACAATGACTGTCGGCTGAGAAATCACGGTACGAAGTGGGCCATTCGCCAACGCCGTGTCCCATTTATCGTTCGCTACGTGCGCAGCACAGCGGCGCATTTCACATCATGAGCATACCTCAGTGACGTCAGTCTACCCTGCAAATGGCATAAAGTTCTGACCACTCCTTCTTGGTGTTGCATTTGCTCTGTCAGTCAGTGTATTTACAGAAAAGGTACAGGCCACTTGCAATGGAAACGAAGAATTCAACCATTGTAGATGTATCACGGCCAGACTCTGTCTGTGACGTCCGGCTCCATAGCTAAATAGTTAGCGTGCTGGTCTTTGGTCACAGGGGTCCCTGGTTCGATTCCCGCCAGGGTTGGGAATTTTAATCACCATTGGTTAATTTCCCTGGTATGGGGGCTGGGTGTATGTGTTGTCGTCATCATCATTTCATCATCACGACGCGCAGGTCGCCTACGGGCATCAAATCAAAAGACCTGCACCTGGCGAGCCGAATTCGTCCTGGGATCTCCCGGCACTAAAAGCCATACGCCATTTCATTTCTGTCTATGACTCCCGAATTTGAAGGAACTCCGATATTTACAGAGTTATGACACCTCTGTAGGAAGTCGAAGGGATGACAACTTCTGCAGATCTTACAACTTGCTAACGTCACGCCGACACAGATAGGTCTTATGGCGACGATGGGATAGGAATGGGGTAGGAATAGGAAGGGAGCGGCCGTGGCACTACAGCCCTTGAAGGGCCTTGGCCTACCAAGCGATCGCTGTTCAGCCCGAAGGCCTGCAGATTACGAGGTGCCATGTGGTCAGCACGACGAATCCCCTCGGCCGTTATTCTTGGTTTTCTAGACCGGGGCCGCTATCTCGCCGTCAGTTAGCTCCTCAATTCTAATCATGTAGGCTGAGTGGACCTCGAACCAGCCCTCAGGTCCAGGTAAATATCCTGACCTGGCCGGGAATCGAACCCGGGGCCTCCGGGTAAGAGGCAGGCATGCTACCCCTACACCACGGATCCGGCCTTAGAGGCCTAGTGTGAAGATGAGAAACCACGGAAAACCATCTTCAAGGCTGCTGATAGTGGGGATAGAACCCACTATCTCCCAGATGCAAGCTTACAGCTGCGTGCCCTTAACCGCACGGCCAACTCATCTGGTCCTGTAGATCTGGCTCCTTAAAAATTTCATTCAATTGTCAATATATTATTTTCAACATAATCAATGTTTGTCAGTTATGTTATAGGCCTACCATTTTCCTCAATTTATTAATGTCCTAATATTCAGACGATGATTTCCTACCTTTCAGACGACCGATGGTAGAGTTATTCTCCCCCTGCATCAGATTCATCAGCCGCTTCTCCCATTATTTTAACGATATGCATTTGTTTCCCGTGCGCCTTAATTCTACTTTATAATTTCAGTCTTGTTTTCATGTTTTGTAATTTTTTAGCAACGGTTGTTGGACGGAAATTCTTCTTCTCCATCTACCGCTTTTCCCATCTCTGTGGAGTCCTGGGTACGAATTATTTTTGCACATGTGGATTTGGCCCTGTTTTACGGCCGGATGCTCTTCCTGACGCCAACCCTGGATGGAGGGATGTAATCACTATTGCTTGTTTCTGTGATGGTTGGTAACGTAGTGTGTTGTGCGAATATGAAGAGGAAAATGTTGAGACAAACCGGGCCAGAAGAATTAATCAGAGACGATTAAAATCCCCGACCCAGCCGGCACCCTCTGAACCGAAGGCCTCAATACTGACCATTCAGCCAATCAGACAGTTGTTGGACGGAAATGTTTAAGTTAAATTAAGCGAGTAGTTCACACTGAACTGTATTTATTGCACTTGTATTCTTGTGCTTCTTATCCGGTAACTGTGACTTAGAAAACATAATTGTATGTTCCTTTAAAATGGAGATAAAAGCGGACTGGAATTCAACACTGTCGCCTGCCATGTTAAGCATTGAACTACCCGGAATTCATCGAAGTGTTATCACAGTCTAAGGTGTTATATGCATGGCACGTGCACGACCTTGATCAGTGACACTGAGTGGCTGCTCCAGAGACTCGAGTGTACGCTGTACTTCCGCTCTATTTTTATTCACCGCAAATGCGGAGTGGAAGCTCATCGGCAGGGAGACACTCAGGCACTCAGCGAGCACACGCTCACTCGCTTAGACTCATTTTTATTCACACCACCCAAGGTTTCTGCTGTATTCTTCTTCTTCTTCTGATGTCTCCACCTACCAACAGTTCCCCTTTTATTGCACCAGCGACGTCAATTGCTGCTATCTGTTCGGCAAGACGTCACACGCTGCATAACCTTACGAAGCAGATTTTTATGAGCTGCACATCCCGAACCAGGTTGTTTTCACGATAAGGAATGTAATACTCTTTGCAAGCAACATCCAATACATTCATACCAGACTCACCACGCGCCAAGCAAACATCGAGTCAAATGTCAGCTCCGCAGTACTGGTAGCCAGGAAGAAAGACGAAGCTCAAAAGGAAAAAGATCAACCACCTTATCGATGAGTCCATGCCCAGCATGCTTCCTTACCTTTCTCCCAGCACGTCTCTGCATCTTTTTTCTGCGTCAGCTTGCCTGCTCTCTCCCCAGCCAAGATAAGTGTTCGTAAACGACGTCAACTCGTTAGTTTTAGGCTCGTGATATAGTTCAATGAGTTGACATGTACGACCCTGTCTCACGGAATGTTTCTTAGGTGAGCTCACTTGTTCATGATGTTGACTACACGTTTGAAGTTCCGACAGAACGGTATCTTGTGTCCACTCACGAGGCACCTTCTCCTAGGTTTCATTACAGCATTCGCAGATACAGTAATCAGAAGTGACTTTGGTAATGAATTCAGCTCTTCAGTAAAAGTGTGAAATTTCTTTTTGTAAACATAAGACTTTACAATCACCTTTTCAACAGCATTACACTTAGAATCATGATATGATGTCTTTTCTACATGAATTTTTCTTTCTCATTGACAGAAACGATAATTTAACACTGCAGTTTACAGATTTAGCTCACTTTCTGGAAGGCATTGCGACACAACTAATAAAAGAGCATACACACATGGTGTAAATAACTATTTTCTGCAGTATGCTCCTTGAAAAGAGTTTGTAATGACGAACATCGTAATGGATGCAGATTTATATCTTCACATGTTGATGGTAGATACTCGCGAAACCTCTCCTTATTTTCAAAACCCTTCGAAATCACTAGATCTGTTCTTGCCTAATGAGCATTCATGATCATAGCTAGAAAGCGATAAGGAATATCGTTTTCTTCCCATCGTAGACCCAAATCCTTTTTAATCCACTTAGTCTGCCTTTTTATCTCCGTCTGTTTGCAGACAGCAAGGAAAAGGCGGGCTAAACACAAAACTTTCGACTTCTGATCTCCAACAATACAGTGCAGTCCAAAATAGGCACCTCTTTGAAAGCAAATTTGTTTCCGTTCAGCGTTTAACATCAACTATTAATGTCCTCGTCATGATTAAATTAAAAGCACACAGCTCTCTGGCACAGTATCTTATCGACTAAGTAAAAATTCCTACTCATGGCCTATTTAATGACTTGAGCTTAGAAGAGAGAGAACGTGATAGCGAACAAGCGTAAACATGCATGACCATGTCCACGTGATCACTGCCTGTCGAAACAGCGTGACCTTACTATGTCGCATCCTTTGCTCCTGGAGGAGGAGGATAGAGCACCTTGTGAGGAGGGGAGGAACGGGAGGTTGTGGTAGAGGAGTTGGAGGAGAAGGTAGCAGGGAGGGGAGGTGGAGAAGGAGGTCGAGGAAACGGAGGGAAAGGATAGAGTCCCTGTCAGTAGCAGAATTAGCTGAAGCCTACAGGAGTCGAATACTAGCCCTCAAGTTCAGAAATGCTAACCACTTAACTACTTCAGCTGGTTTCGAACTCGAGCCTGTTAGGTTCTGGTTAACCGAGGAATAAAACGCCAGTCTATGAGATCAGCTATAAAGACCCTACCCCACAGGTAGCTCTCCGTAGCAGCCATCTTGCCTAATAGCCATTACACAGTTTCCAAAAGTTAGGCCGATAAAACTAATAGGTCCTAAGTTACAAGTTGTGAGCCGCTGAGGTAGCTCTTTAGAGTTAAACCCATAAGAATAGTGTATAGCAGACATCTGATCTAGCACCTGTTTAGTCAGTCCCTAAAAGTTAGGCCGATAAGACGAATAGATCCTAAGTTAAAAGTTGTGGGCCCCTGAGGTAGCTCTCTAGAGTTAAGCCAATAATAATGGTATATAGTAGCCATCTTGTCCAGTATAGCAGTTAGGTTAAGCCTAGAATCGAATCCAGGTCTGTAAGGTTTAAGGTTGCACTCATGCGATATGCTTCCTCGAGCATCAAACGTGAGTCTGTAAAGTTGAAGCCGCTGTGAGGTTAACCTTGGAGTCGAATCCGAGCCTGTAAGCTTAAACTTGCACTCTTATGCAGTTAGCCCGGGTGTTGAAGTTTGAGACATTCAGGTTAAGCTCGCACTCTTGGGCATCGAACTTCGGTCTGTAAGGTAGGCGTCAAGGTTAAGCCCGGGATCGAATCCAAGCCTGTAAGGTCAAACTTACACACGTAGCCAGCTGCTCGCATTTCAAATCGTCCGCCAAGTTACGCCATGTAAGGTTAAGTATGGACTGTTAGTCAGCACGTTCCGTGGGACACAGGTGGCCGCCGAAAATCCCAATTTACCCTTCTGGATGAGGAGTAAAAAAGGAAATGTCCAAAATGACCGAGATTACGGATGAATGTGTGTACGTTCCAGAACAGCTCTCAATCGTACTCTGTGCACATATGACTTAACTAGCAAGATATTCATGCTTCGCTACGGTTTTAAAATGAAAGTAATTATTCAAAGTTTTACATTTTGAAGAGTCCACGCTCAGCTGAGCCTCTAAAATACACCCTCAGTTCGTACGTGTTCAAAAAAACGATTTTCGGGAAATGATCATTTATTTTCTGCTCTGACACTCATCTGAACCCCACACGGAAGGATTTGAATGTTTTAAACATCTAGGATGTAAAAGGGACCAATCCGTGAAATTTTGATTTTGTATGTTGAACAGTCATGGGGTAATGAATACTTTTTTGAGGGGTGAATTTTTGAAATATGTATCAACATCTAGGATGTAGAAAACCACACTCCATTAAAAAAAAAATTAAGTTCGTGTCAAAAACGGTTTCGGAAGAATGGATATTGAGTTTTTGAGAGTCAACTACCATCTATACCTCTCAGCGGAGAAATGTATACGGTATTTTACACCTAGGACATAAAAGAAAACCCTTCTCGTAAAATTATAACTTTGTACGCCAGACGGTTTTGGGGGGATGAATAATTTAGTTTACGGAGCTAACCTCGTTTGACACTTCAGTGGTTGAACGTTCAAAAAAAATTTCCTATTTCATACATAGGATTTAAAATATATACCGATATTTGGAATTTTGTTTTCGTACGTTAAACCGTTCGGAGGAAGGAATTAATATATTTGTTTTCGGATCTTAACCCCCATTTAACTCTCTGAGATTGTTAAATTTGTTTCAAACCTTCTGTTATTTAACACCTGGGACATCATTTGACATTTTAACTTAATTCAAACCGTTGTATATAAACGTATGTCATCATTCCTCATCCCCCAGCCAAAACCCTTAGCGGTGTATAATTTTAAGTCCACTTCTTATTTGTATCCTCGTAAAAAGAATTCAACTCCCTTTACACACCCTTAAGTTGATTCACTCCTCCCCCCCCCCAAAAATGCAGGTTTATTTATTTTCAAAGGAGATTCCAAACACCAATTTTCACGTCCATAACATCCTTCGTTTTTGTGATATAAGTATCCGCATACAAAGAATTAAACTCATTTTTCAATTCATTTACCCGCCTTTAATTGGATTTTCCGAAAACAAAAAATATGTTTCTTTATTTTTAAAGAAGATTCCAAATCAAAATGTTCATGTCTGTAACATCTTCAGTTTTTGAGATATAAGTATCCTCGTAAAATGAATTCAACCCCTTTCAGTCCTTTTTGCACCCCCTTTAAGTGGATATTACGAAAACAAAAAATACATGTTTATTTTTAAGAGATTCCGAAAACCAATTTTTACGTCTGTAATTTCTTCAGATTTTTAGATACCAGTACCCTAATAAAAATAATTCAACGTCTCTTTCAGTCCCCCACCCCACCAAGTAATTTTAATGAAAACAAAAAATGTATGTGTTACTTTATATTTAAACGAGATTAAAAATACCAATTTTCACGTCTGCAACATATTACGTTTTTGCGATATACACATTTTAAAAATTTGCCCCTCTTTTTCAGTACTGTTTACCCCCATAAGTAGGTTTTCCAAAAGAAAAAAGAAGTATTTCCTTATTTTTAAAGGAGATTTAAAATAAAACTTCCATGACTGTAACATCTTCAGATTTTTAGATATATAAGTATCCTCAAAAAGGTATTGAACCCCTTTCTAACCTTTTTCAACCGTTAAGAGGATTATGTAGAAAAAATGGATGTGTATCCTTATTTTTAAAGGAGGGTCCAAATACCAATTTCCACGTCTGGAACATCTTCAGTATTTTATGTATAAGTATCTGCATAAAACAGAATTCAACTAAGTTCACATCTCGTCACCCACTCCACCCCCTTAAGTGCAGTTTCCCAAAACAAAAACAAAAAATACGTGTTACTTTTATTCTTTAAAAAGATTTAAAATCCCAATTTTCACATCTGTAATATGTTACGTTTATTGTGTTCATTACTGTAACATCTTCAGTTTTTGATATATAAGCATCCATATAAAAGGTATTCAACCCCCTTTTCATCTTTTCATCCCCGTTAATGGGATTTTCCGAAAACAAAAAATACGAGTTTACTTATTTTTAAAGCAGATTCCAAATATATATATATATATATATATATATCTGAAAAAACAACTGTGGACGCAAGACACTCCTAGCACCCCTAGGCGAGGGGCGAAGTGTCAATATTGATCATAAATGATCTTATTAGTGTCGAATCAATAGTTTTCGAGGTCGCTGAGATGAACAGTTACACTCTGGATGCCATTTAAGTCATAGTTCGGCTCCAGTCTGAATAGAGGTTGAGAAGGCGTAAAAGAAGTATATCCAAAATGAACGAGATTATAGACTTATGTGTGTAAAATTCAATACTGTACAACTCTTAACCAAACCTGATACAATTATGACTTATTATCCACATGAATATTACTGTAGGGGGATTAAACCCCTAGCATCCATCGGGAGGGGTTGAGAGGGTGACATGGAAAAACAATCGAAAACGACCGACATTAGTGTCCAAATCATAGCTTTTGGGGTCGCTGAAAGGATGCCTTTCATGTCCAAGTTCAGCCTCCATCGGCATGGGGTTTAGAAAGGGAGAAAAAGAAAATGTCCAACATGATCGAGAGGAGTGTTGATTCAATAGTTTTCTGGAACACTGGGCTGATTGGTAATATAGCTAGAGCGCGACGCCTAAATACATACAGTTATAATTTAATTTTACTGTTTGAAAGCATCAACTACTTCCCAGACAACCTGAGGTGGCACAAGGAAATAGTTTAACGCGAACATAAATAATCTCAAATTAAAACTAAAAACTAACACATTTAATAATTTCTAAATCTACAAAATAGTTCGTAAACTACGTCATAATAAAGCTACAAAAGATCACTTCAAACAGATAATACATATTTTAAAAATAAACATTCAAAGAAAGGTACCCGAGCAGAGCCGGGCACTACACCTATCTATCTATCTATCTATCTATCTATCTATCTATCTATCTATCTATCTATCTATCTATCTATCTATCTAAAGGAGAATGTCTGTCTGTCCGTTCCGTATACAAATCTGTCCCGTTTCACCAATCTGAACCAAATGAACTTATAGCTAGTGTTAATCTTCCGAAATACTTATTGTTTCTTAAATACAAGACCGATTTCTAACCAGAGTTAATCTGCCGAGATACTCTTATGGTTACTAGATACAAATTTCCACACTCTTATCAACATAATTATTGTGAATAGCGCCAAACTGTTGCTTTCGCTACTTGCAAGATATTCTGTTTAAATATTTTAAAACTCACAGACAGCGTTAATCTGCCGAGATACTCTTATGGTTACTGGATCCATATTTCCATGCTATTATCAGGTTAATGATTGTCAATAGCACAAAACTGTTTGTTTCGCTGTTTACAAGGTCGAGAAACAGAAGAAATATTCTCAATAAAACCTGGTCTTAGGCTTCATGTAATATCATATAGCATGCCATATCAAATATCCCCATCGCCATGGGAGTGAGAAGGGGTGAAAAAGAAGATATCCGAAGTGACCGAGATTATAGATGTATGTACGAATGTTCCAGCATAGCTCTTAACCAAACTTGGCATATAAAGTACTCAATATTTGGAACAAATAATGTGCAGATAGGACACCTGGGTGGGGGGGTGGGGTGGGGGTGGGTGGCGTGGGAATGATGTGGCATGTAAAAATAATCGAAAACTTGCTATATTAATATCAAATCTTTATCTGGAATCTATGAGATAAATAGTGTCACTCCGGTTGAGGTTTAAGTGCATGTTCAGCCCTCGGCGGCATAGGGGTGAGAAGGGTTGAAAAATGTCCAAAATGACGGAGATTATGAATGTATGTTTGTGGGTTTCAGCACACAAATTACTAAGTGGGACTGGGAAGAGAGTGATATATAAAATTAATCGACAACAACCAATACTAGTGTCGAATCCATAGTTTAGGGGATCACTGATATTAATAGTGACTCTCCAGATGCTGTTTAATTCCAAGTTCAGCCCCCATTGGGAATTGCGGCATGAGGTTGGGGTGGAGGTGTTAAAATTCTCAAGTCTGCGTATTCATCCTCGCTTAAAGTTGCGATAATATCCAACACCATACGCGTAAATGCTTCCAAATCCTCAAATATGTAAGAAAATGTCTCAAAACGTATAAAATTGTCTTAAAAATCCATTAAAACCATATACTGACGTATAAAATGGCATTTCTAACAAATTAACATTTCTACAATTTTGGACCTATGATCAGGATTTATGTACACGTTAGCATTTCTGTTGTGAACCAATTAAAAAATGACATGTCATCAAAATCCTAGCCCTGATTAATACTGTGTTCATAAGAGATGCCAGCGTGACAGAATTATAATTTGACTATCATGTCCCTTTCTTGGGTTTGTGCTTGGATTTGTTGCTGGTACATTGGGTAACGAGATGCTGACTACACGTCACCGCAGAAACGGGCGAGTTGGCCGTGCGGTTAGGGGCGCGCAGCTGTGAGCTTGAAATCCGCGATATATGTGGGTTCGAACCCCACAGTCGGCAACCCTGAAGATGTTTTTCCGTAGTTTCCTATTTTCACACAATGCAATACTGGGGCTGTACCTTAATTAAGGCCACGGCCACTTCCTTCCCACTCCTAGGCCTTTCCTATTCCATCATCACCATAAAACCTATCTGTGTCAGTGCGACCTAAAACAAATTGTAAAATTGTCATCATTGCAGGCCGAGTGTGTTGCATAAAAAGGCAATTGGATTCTCATAATTCCTCATAATTTATTAACATTTGGAGTAACGTTTAATTACTCTTCAAGGCCAATCACAGAGCGTAATTAGCTTCCATCTGATATGAGCGTCATCTGGCTTTGATTTATTGATTTCTTGCGGATTTATGTTATTTATCCTTTAATGAGTCCATAAACATAACATATTACTGAGACATATTAAACTGATAAGGAGACATTTCAGGAGGTGATAAAACGGTTTTTAAATCGTATATTTTGTAAGTTGGCACTAGATTTTCATAACTCAAAGTGGTCTTAACTGTTAATTGCTGCACAATATTGGTCATTACAATTGCCAACTTGCCAGTGGTATGTTCCATACATTCACAAATAACTACATACATCAGACAGTTTGGTACACTTGTGAGTAATGAGTAATTTCTCACTGTTAAGGGGGAAGTTTGGAGATAAATATATTTTTAATGTACAATAGTTTTCTTTTCCAGTAGACTTACATGGACAACATTATCAACAGCCGTATAGTGCATGTATGTACTCTGCTGTGATCATGGTTACAATAAACCAATTTTAAGTATAAATTCAAATTGTGAAAAATAAGCTTATTTACTGTATCGTACTTACCTCGTTTATCTATGTGTGTATTATGAATACAGCTATAGGTCAAATAGTTATATTCGATTGGAATATACCCCGTATGGGTGGGGGACGCAGGCGAATAATACACCCACACTACCTCCTGTCTGTCGTAAGAGGTAACTATAAGTGGCGACCAAGGGAAGATGGATTTGGAACCATGAGATTACCTGTGATTAGTACCATTACGTGAGGAACAACATGGGTCGACGTTACCTGCGATTGTTACCACTATGTCAGGAACACTATGGGTCTGTGATTAGTACCATTCTTTGGAGGAGCGTCATGGATTTAAATTACCTGTGATTAGTACCACTATGTCAGGGACACCGTGGGTCTGCGTTACCTGTGAATAGAATCATTATGTGAGGAATACCATGGATCTGGCATTGCTTGAGATTATTACCACTATGTAAGGAGCACCATGGGTCTGCGTTACCCGTGAGTAGTACCACTATATGAGGAACACCATAGGCCTACGTTTTCTGTGTTCAGTACCACTGGTCTGGGCGTTGGCTATGATTAGTAACAACCACTATGTCAGGAACACCATGGGTCTGCGTTACCCGTGAGTAGTACCACTATATGAGGAACACCATGGGCCTACGTTTTCTGTGTTCAGTACCACTGGTCTGGGCGTTGGCTATAATTAGTACCAACCACTATGTCAGGAACACCATGGGTCTGCGTTACCCGTGAGTAGTACCACTATATGAGGAACACCATGGGCCTACGTTTCCAGTACCGCTATGTGAGGAACACCGCGGGTCTGGGCATTGCCTATGATTAGTACCACTTTGTCAGGAACACCATGGGTCTGCGTTACCCGTGAGTAGTACCACTATATGAGGAACACCATGGGCCTACGTTTCCAGTACCCCTATGTGAGGAACACCGCGGGTCTGGGCATTGCCTATGATTAGTACCAATATGTCAGGAACACCACGAGTCTGCGTTACCCGTGAGTAGTACCACTATATGAGGAACACCATGCGCCTACGTTTCCAGTACCGCTATGTGAGGAACACCGCGGGTCTGGGCATTGCCTATGATTAGTACCACTATGTCAGGAACACCACGGGTCTGCGTTACCTGCGAGTGGAACCATTATGTGAGGAACACCATGGCTCTGCGTTACCTGTGAGTATCACCACGTTTGCGTTTCCTGTGAGTAGTACCATTATATGGAAAACACCATGGATCTAGTATCACTATATGAGGAACACCAGAAGTCTACGTTACCAATGAATGATATCAGACGAGGAACATCACTGGTCCACTTTACCAGTGATTAGTACAGTTATGAGGGGCCGGAGACCTGGATTTTGGACCCCATTGGATAACAAGCATCATCTCAAAAAAATAAGACTATGCGAATTGGATCCGCTGATTGTTTTGGATTCATGGTCATTCTTCATCATGCGTTTAAGATTCTAGTCAGTGTATACTTTTTGAAGTTTCAATTATCGTTTAATTTCGTTGCACCTCGTACCATTAGGGGCCGATGACCTAGCTTATAGGCCCCTTAAACAACTAACATCATCATCATTATCTATTCGAATAAAATATTAATAGAAGAAATAATTTTAAAGACATTGTAAATAGTTATGTAATATGTGTATATTATAAAATAATACTGTCCGAGCATGAGCCCTTGGTAGCTGATACTTTGAATAAATGGAAGTTCCTTTAACAAAGAGTGATTTAAGAAAATAATAAAATGTCATGTCTTATTTTATATTTTATATTCCTTAATATCATTGTTACACGTGTGGCTTTTCATGAAAATGCTTTTTTCTTTGGCCTAACACACAGATTTTCATAAAACTTACAGGGGATCTTCTAAACAATGGATTTGCCAGAATAAAAATTAATATGAATTTTTTTCGTGACTCTAATAATTAATCTATACGGTGTCTTGTTTTTTTTTTGCTATGGGCTTTACGTCGCACCGACACAGATAGGTCTTATGGCGACGATGGGATAGGAAAGGCCTAGGAGTTGGAAGGAAGCGGCCGTGGCCTTAATTAAAGTACAGCCCCAGCATTTGCCTGGTGTGAAAATGGGAAACCACGGAAAACCATATCTTGTTTTTAATATAAACATTAAGGAGAGAGTGTTTGTTTGTATGTAACAGGTAATCTCAGAAACTACCAGACCGATTTCGAAACCTTTCACCTTTTGAAGGATAATATCATTCCGGCCAACATAGCCTACACGAATCATCCCGGGACATTAAACGGCTTTTCAGAGTACCATAATTAAAGGAAAAATGGCAGCAATTATAATTCTCAAAGTTTGTATGTTTACCAGTCTGTGATGTTTATTTTTTTTTTTATTATTTTTTTTTTTTTTCAAATTTGCCAAGATTCTTGCTGTTACCTTTTGTTAACTAGCAGGCTGCTTACTATCGCGCTCTCTTTTAATTGGGCTATGTAGGGAAAGAAAATGTGAAGCAGTTGAGAGGAAAACGCTTGGGATCCTTGAATACACTGCCTGAACGGTTAGTCCTATTAAGCAATGCAGTGCACCAGATACACCTGAAGTCAATTTTACAGCAAAATAGTTTAAATGAATTTTGGTTCGTATCTCTAATAATTTCCTTAAAAAAATAATGTTTCTGTTTAGCGCATACTTTTGAGGATTGCGAGTGTGATGTCCTGATTTTGAACGAATAAAATAAGCAAAAAAATGGCAGAAACTGTACCATTTAATTCGAGAATTGCTGCACACATTCTGGTATGATTCACGGCGCCCACTCACCTTCTCGTCATTTCTTTATTTTTCCCAGTAATCGAGTACAAACCATTATACAACTGACTCCGTTTCATTTTGAGAGTACGTTGGCGCCGCTTGTGAGTCTATCTTGTTTTTAAAGCCTCTGATTGGTAAGGACCTTCAATAGATTAAACAAATGACGAACGAAAGAGAGAAACACACTCGGTGAGCTGTCATTGCGTGGAGGTTCACTGTAAGATACTGCATTAATCTAATCCAATATAATATTATCTATATATTAAAAAAGTTTACGATAACAACTTTGGCAAATCCGTCCATCCATTCTACTTGACCGATTTGCTTCATTTCTATTTTATTCTCTTCGGAATTAGCTGACGGTGAATCATGAGACATTGATAGGTCTCTAAGTTAAGTCAACTTTGAGTAATCATAAAATCAGATCACTAAATGATCACTCCAATAATTGCAGGAGAAGACTTACCATATCCCGCAATACACTCTGTACTTAGCAGGTTGCTAAGCGACAAACACTTTCATTAATATCCTGATATATGCGATTTTCATCCTTAGTAATGGCATTGCATGCAGCCATGTTTGATTACTACCTGTCAAGCCAGAGAGTATACACTTCCTCTGATCATGGAAGAATATTATTCTGTGGTATATACTGTTTGATCCTTTGACCTTCCGGAGATTCTAAATATACTCAACAGATGGCAGAACTGTCGTAATAGCAGAAGGAAAATAAAATTCTGAGGAAAATTCTTGGACCTCAGAAAACGACGGATGATACACGGAGGAAAGGTAGAAATGAGGATCTCTACAAGTATTCCGAAAAGATCACGGACACAATGCGAAAACTAAGACTGAAATTTTACGGACATTTTGTCAGAATGAATGACAACCGCCTGACTAAAAGGATATTTAAATATATAATTGGATCGAGGAGGACAATAAAATGGGTAGAGGAGCTTAAGAAGGACGCAGAAGAAATTAAAGTAACGCCAGAATTGATCCTCCACAGAAAGAAGTTCAGAACTCGAGTAGATGACCACAAATTCCATGAAGAGCAGCGGAAGAACAGGCCCAAATTTGTAATATGTGAGGAGCAGAGAAAATAAGGAGTGAACGAATGAAGAAGTTCTGAGAAGAGAAAAGAAGAAGACTTGCCAGAAAGCATTAAGTTTCACGCGGTCCACAGTTGGCCAAATTCGGAAGCAAGAAGCAGAAGAAGCATACATGCTGGTAATAGAAAACATTGACTTACATACAGAAGGGAAGGTATCAAGTCGACTAGCCTTCTGTATGACCATTACCAGTAAGAAAGCGCAGGGACAACCCCTTTAGAAAGTGGGTGTTTACTTACTCGAACCAGTATTCAGTAACGGCCAATTGTATGTTGCAATATCTCGGACAAAATCGTTTGAAAGTGTTAAGATCCAGATACACCCGAATAGTCGCAGTACAGTGAAGAGTGCATGGAAGGAAGTTTTATTGTAATACATTATGCAACAAGCCTATGATGAGAATAATTAGGACACGAGTATGTTTATAAATTAATAATTTCCGTACGAGTGTCTTAATTACCATTCTAGGCAAGTTTCATACAACTCGTTATGCTCGAAGATAATTATAACTCTATTTTTGTAATATTCATAAATTTCTGTCGAGATATCACTTGACAGTTGAGTTTACTGAACAGAGCGCATGCGCTGGGTTATTGATTTTCCGTGAGTGGGTCAGAGATTTTTACAATTTCATGTTTTCAAAACTTTGATAGAAGGTTATCATAACCTACCTTTATTGCATATACAAATTGTTTATTGTGCCAAGTGAATTTGCGGGAATATGCCCTGTGGTTGTGGAAGTATTGGAAGTAGAAGGTGCATTGAGGTTAATATGTGTGTCTGACAGGTTTGATTTTGCTAACCTTACCTAATTGGTCAAACAGTTGTATCATAATGAAAATCTGAACTCTGATTGGTGGAGAACCTGGATCTTAATGAAAATCTGAACTCTGCTTGGTGGAGAACCTGTATCAAAATGAAACTTGAAGTATAATGTGCCTCATTAAGGTTCAGTTTTCTGGCATATAATATTTATATTTCGGCATCGTCGAGCATAAACTACATTACGAATGAATCAGTTATTATATGCACGTATTAAATGTTCATAAAACTATTGGAAAAGGCAGGCAAAGCAATACGACTACTACAGGCATATGAGGACGAGTTATCTGGCCTATTTATAACGAATGCTGCGGGGAAGCACGGGCTTACTAATATAATATAATATAATATAATATAATATAATATAATATAATATAATATAATATAATATAATATAATATAATATAATAAGCGATATTTCCAGGAAACATACTGTTCTTTAGGGAACCGCTTTGTACGATGTATATATATATATATATATACGTAGGCCAATTATCCCATATATAGCCTATATATGCCTTTGCTGGCGAGATGTAGTGTTTATAGTGCACTATGTCTTCTGGTATGGGCTATATCAAGTTTGTTACTTTCATTGACCTGTCTCAGTCTCATCCTTGGCTTTGACAATGTGAAAGTGACTGAGGTATGAGTGATGCTAG
Organism: Anabrus simplex; assembly: GCF_040414725.1. Classification (NCBI taxonomy): domain Eukaryota; kingdom Metazoa; phylum Arthropoda; class Insecta; order Orthoptera; family Tettigoniidae; genus Anabrus; species Anabrus simplex. The sequence continues at coordinate 944,418,125 of NC_090265.1, read as the reverse complement.
TAATACCATTCCTTATACAGCCAGTCTCTGTTATGAATGGTGTGAAAATATCGCTCATAGGGTTGGTTGTTGCATGCATTTCAGTGGGCTTGGCAGACTGATGTGTAATAGCAACGGCTGACTCAGTGAGGAAAGCAACGGGAAACTACCTCACTCCTCATTTCCCTAGTACGCCTCTTCAGTGACGCCTAGGCTATTTATGACAGCTGTTGGCAGAGCTGCAGAGGATCAAACCAGCCTTCGGGCTGAATACCCAACATACACAACATAGCCTATATCAGAAATAAAATATTGATCATAATTTTTACTTTGAAATGTTATTTCGGTTTATACGCTTAAAACTGTTTTTGCGTTAATATGGTGATGATGATGATGATGATGATGATGATGATGATGATGATGATGATGATGATACGATGATTCCTGTCATATTGGTTTTCTGTCCATTGGCGGATCCTTTAGGACTTTGGGAAAGCCAGAGAGACATATTTTCCGAGGATGTAAAAAGGCAGGTGCAGAATTAGTGTTTGCCATTATAATTAAAACTGCCCAACTCAACTGCGACTGGAAGTAGACGAGGGTGCCTACCGTTAGCAGGAAGATTGTCTAGCCCAGCCTTCACGTGAGAAACTACGTATGGCGACTTCGCCGTCGTATTTCTGGGGTATGCAATTGAATGAAATCCTACTCACCTAGAATTCTGTATACAGTGTAGAATTCCCTATCTTCACTTCAAATTGTTCAAAACTAATAATGACGTGAATTAATATCTTAGAAAGCACAATATGTTCTCAGGAATGGAATTTTTGCTTGCATAAGCTGCTACATGCCGAATCCAATTACACAACAGAGGAACAATCATAAACGTAAGCGTGACTGGGGAGGACATTCTTTTTATTGTCGGGAAGCAATCAGCTTTCAGTGTTGACAGATTAAATAATTTTAATAATTTTAAGTCATAAAAATGAGCATCCCTGGCCGTTTGTTATCATGATTCTGGATGGCGTAAGCTTCCTTGATTTTATTTATGGCATTGTCATTCACATCGTTGTTAGATCTGAAACCCTTACACAGCGGTCTGAAGTGAGATTCTGTAGACAGGAGCAGTAGTTCATGCCTCAGATAATGTCTGTAACCCCTAGGAGGTTCGATTTAAGAAAAGCAAACTGTCCAACATAAATGTATTTGAATAACATATACATTTGTGACTAATGTTATATTTCCTTAGCGTTGCATTTACAATTACAGTTTTGTTCCTTACTAAGGTGACCCTCAGCTTTAGTCGATCCATTTTGAGATACCTTTCTTTATTTTTTTCAAGAATTCTAGTACTAATGTCGTATACAGCTAATTTATTTTGGATTCAATTGAAGTCCTGTTAACGTTTTTAAATCTGTTCAAATTTAGAATAGCATGGGGGAGCCTCAACGCCAGGATTTGCTATTCTTGATGAGAAGGTTGATTATGATTAGGTTAATTTATTTCGGAACTCAGAGTACTTGTGGTAATGGACCGTCTGAGTCACAGCAGGAAGTCTTCGAAGCAAATCGACTGAGTCATCTCTAAAATATTTTCTCTACCGCATTGGCCTAATAGCTGCACGGAGTTTTTAACCGATTATCATATTAAGGACAATTGAAATAGGTCGTGTCCGGCAGAGGTCATAGTGACATCAAGCCACTGTTATCTCAACCACTCAGCAGTGAAAGCTTTAGGAGTTTATCTTCAATTCAGAATACATCAGTTTGTCTTGATAGAGTATTTAATTCAATTGGGAAATGTTCATGAGACAATGTCCAGTTGCAAAGCATAACGTATTATTATTATTATTATTATTATTATTATTATTATTATTATTATTATTATTATTATTATTATTATTACCGTCGTTGGTGGATCAGCAGAGGTGAAAGAAGGTGCCCAGGGGAATGGGTTTAACTACCAAATCCAAGTTATTTTAAAACTATAACAAGGTTATATTTTCTGAGTTTTAACAATCAATAACAACAAAATTTAACAGGATCCACGAATTTTAACTCTCTTGGGCTACAAGCACCTAGTTTTACAATTTCGAGCTCCTAGCTCCACGCCCAAATTTGTTCAAGGGCAGAAATCCCCTAATAACATGGAGCACTTGCTCCCATTTTACAATGTAAAGCCTCCCAGAGGCATTCCAACAACATTAGAAAAGAGCTGACACGCTCTCAGTTTTTCAAGCCTATTCAAGGCAATATCAGAAACTTACAATTACTGGCCATCAAGGCACAACATACCAAAATGAAACAGGAGTATCTCGTACCCAGCCTACAGGGCCTTCGTGTAGAAGAAATAACAGATAAATAAATGGCGCGAAAATAAAATGAAAGGAAGCAAATACTAGCACTCATCGATGTAACTTCTTAAAACCTAACGGGCACTAGGCCGATGAAACAGGGGCTATTCCCAAACTATAGAGGTGACTCGTATAATGAGGAAATTTAAAACATTACGGAAGTGAGAAAATCTGTTGCAAAACGTAGTCACCTCAAACCAAAATGAAGGGGAGCTCGAGAGGGTGAATCACTCTCTATCACCGAATTACAGTTACAGATTTTACGAGATTTTCACATTAGTCAGCAGAACTTACATTTTAGAGACGTTGGTTACATATTAAGGTTTCGGACCATTCCCTCGGGTTAAACTGCGGAGCTAGCAAAGGTCGAAGATATTAAGTGGCCATAACTTGTCGGAGTACTGCGGCCTGATGAAAGAGGCACCAGCCACCTCCTGCTTCACATACACACACTTAGATGTTGATCAAGTGACCAAGAGACGTGAAAATCCGCAGTTTATAAACCCTAGGGGAACGTTCGAGACCTTTCATGAATAATAAAGCCACACCCTCTCACTTTTATTGGTAGATGAAAAAGTTACACACAAAATCGAAGAAGAAAGCTGTGATAGGCTGAAAATTAATTACTGAAATTAGGGATTGGCTGAATTCAAAACTGGCGGAAAGAAAAGGTCAATATTGTCAACCCAAAACTGAATGAGCATAATTTAGTAAAGGACAATGAATACAAAATTTCTTCAACAAAGTTCCTTAACTTCGCACCAGGGTGCATGATCATAGTTTTTTAGCAGAGACATCTATGAGAGAATGTACACACTTCTTGAAGAACGGAAAACAAAACAAGTTGAAATGCACACAGTTCAGGAAAATTCACCATTAAAAAACTTACGGTAGTGACATCGTCAGAGGAAAAGTTTAAGTACATCAAGTTCCAAGTTCGGTGTTTCTCCTGTAGAGGAGGCTTTAATGGCGCAATATTTAAAAGTGCGGCGTAGGGGTGTACCGCCCGGTACAGACCTCCCCCACCCCCCAAATGTCCTTCCAAGGGGTGACACAGAAGAATTAAAAAAATAATTTAACTTTGAAAAGAAAAAAATATAAGTTTTCTTCTGTAGTAGTTGGGTAGCAATTAGTTGAACTTCAGCTTTAGAGAGTCTTTATTGCTGTATTCTTTGAAATACATGCTGCTAATTTTGACGGTAAGACCTGCCGCCGCTGCCGATATCCAGTCAGGTCGCCCGGACCCCTCAAGTACCTTCAGATACACCTCTCCCGCTGCTATGAGAGGGGTAGTCGTGGTGAAGGACTCCGCAAATCAAATATGTACAGTCCCCAGATGACTTCGCGGTTGGTGCGCCGCACTTCGGTATTGGCCGGGAGATGGACTTCGGCGCGCCGTACACAGAAAGACATCACGGGAGTCGAGTGGGCCCGTACCCCACATCGGTGGCGGTACGGCGACGAACAGCTGCGGGGCACTGAAACAGTAAGATCTCGACGACAGAAAAGTGTTGTTGGAGACTTGAGGAGAGGGGGTACGATCTTTATTGGGTGAGGCTGAGGGGTCAGCGGCGAGGAGGAAGGCAATTTGCCACTAGTGTGGATTTGGAGGAGACGGGGACTTGGTAATGGCCACAACTGAATTGACAGTAGTAAAACCTGAGGAAAAGGTCGTACATGACAAAACCTATACCTATAATAAAATCAACTAGTTTGGGGCAGAAGGTCACCCAAAAAGCATAACCTTTCGATTGCTGTTAAATGTTGAAAGCAAGGCTAACAGTGACGTTACACAGGTTTTACCTGAGAGATATGGACTCTAAGGATCCTCTCGGTGGCTGGATTGCTCACCAACAATGTAAGAGGAGTCAGGAAATCTAAAATGATGCACGGCCCATGAAATCTGGGGGCAACCTTGCCGGCTTTAACAAAGATTTTTTACCATGACTTGATCTCCTACTTTTAGATTGGTGGACCTCCGTCCACGATCATATCTTTCCCTAACCTTTTCATGAGAAACTTTAAGATTGGTCTTAGCCTTCTTCCATAGCTCTCTAATATTATCGGGATCTATTGTCTCTGGTCGAATATCACTAAGAGACCGAAGGTTAGAGAGCGGCGTGTTAGGCACAAATGTAAACATCAAAGAAGCTGGAGTGAACTTATGGGACTCATGAACCGCCGAATTCAAAGCAAAGGCTAACCAATGCAGAGACGTATCCCACCTTGAATGATCATCATGATGATAGGAAATTAGAGCCGATCTCAGATTACGATTGACCCGTTCAGCCAGAGATGGTTGTGGACAGTACGCCCAAGTAGTTACATGAGAGATGGACAGATCAGAACAGAATTTACGGAAAAGTTTGGAGGTAAAGTTTTTAGCGTTATCAGAAACAATATATTGACATGGACCAAAAGAAGCAAAAATGGTATTAAAACAAGCAATGGTGGACTGAGCGGTAGCCAGCTTAGTCGAAAATAACCAGGAAGATCTAGTGAAACCATCTACACACACAAGAATGAATTTGTTGGCATTCCCCTTGATTGGGGGAAGGGTCCTACGTAGTCGATATAGAGGCGTTCCATGGGGCGCGACGCTTGATGAGAAGATTATAGCCCTAGTTTAGTGGACATGGTGGGTTTACTAAGTAAACAAGATTTACAAGCTTTTACCAATTCACGAATTTCACCGTCCATACCTTTCCAAATGGACATCTCTCGGATCTTTTCTCGAGTTTTGAAGATGCCTAAATGCCCCCTAATGGGATCTCATTGTAGTACTTGAAGATCATAAGTACAAGAACAGCTGGAACCACAACTTTCATATTCTGATCATGCCTCGACGGGCAACATAATACCCCATTCCTCAACACATAAGGGACGACATGTTCCCCAGAAGAAAGGGTTTCCATAATGGGAGCCAGCACTGGATCGTCACGTTGATATTTTTCAATATCCCTAAACAACATGGGGGCGTCAGTTAAAATGGCATTTATACCACGAGGTATGGGCTCGGGAAGAGAAGAACTGTCTTACTGTTCAGAGAGCTAAGACCCAGCTTAAGGCTTGTGTATCAGTTTCCAAGTCGAACTTGACGTGTTCCAGATAGAGGCGGAACTTCTCTAGTGCAAATAAGACTGCCAAACCCTCAAGTTCATAAATGGAATATTTGGCTTCTTGAGCCGATAGTGTCCTAGATGCATAGGCAATGGGTCACCTTCCGAGGTCGGTCTCTTGAAGAAGCACAGCAGCCACAGCCGACGACGATGCGTCGGTTTGAACGATGAATTTCTTTGAGAAATCCGGCATAGCAAGAACAGGGGCAGTCAAAGGCCTAATTTCAGGTCTTCGAAACTGGCTTGTTGAGAAGGCCCCCACTCAAATTTGACGCCTTTCCTACGAAGTAAGTTCAAGGGCGCTGCTCTATTAGCGAATTTAGGAATAAATTTCCTGAAGAAATTCACCATGCCGATGAACCTGGCAATACCTTTGATGTCCGTGGGAGGTTTGAAATTACGGATGGCCCGTGTTCTGGAATGATCAACAGCAACACCATCGGGCGACACAATATGCCCTAGGAAAGACATGGAAGGCTTAGCGAAAGCAGCCTTGGACAATTTCACAGTTAACCTTGCCTTACGAAGGCGATTAAGAACCTCTTTCAGATGATCTAGTTGTTCTTCAAAGGTCTCAGAAAATACGACGACATCATCAAGATAATGGTATAAGTATTCAAACTTGATGTCGGAGAAGACCCTATATAGCAGTCTGGTAAGCACGGTTGCCCCGTGGGGAGTCCAAAAGGCACGCGGTTGTACTCATACAAGTTCCAATCCGTGGCAAAAGCTGTGAGATGTTTGGATTCCTTAGCTAGATTAAGGTCTAAGATGGTAAAGAACTTAGCTTTCCGAAACCAATAAAAACACGAGTGAAGGTCGGGAAGGGGCACAGATTGTAATACCACCTTTCGATGTAAAGCCCTATAGTTAATCACAGGCCTGAAGCCGCCTTGGGGTTTCGGAACTAGGAAAATAGGCGAAGATATGCCGACTTAGAGGGCTGAATTATACCATCTTTTAGCATCTGATCTATGATCTCCTTGAGAGCCTTCATTTTAGGTGGAGATAACCTATAAGGTGGAAACCTAACTGGGATCGAATCAGTAACCTCAATCTTGTATTCGATAAGGTCAGTAACACCAGGAGTATCGGAGAAAACATCTGGAAACGACTGACCCAACTTACGAATACTCTCAGCCTGCTCCTCAGGTAGATTCATAAGGTCTAACAACATCTCATCCTGGGTAGGCGAAACAGATGAACATGACACAGAATTACATTTTAGCAAGGGAATTTTACAATTATTAGTAAATTTGAAAGTGCACGAATTGCTCTGAATGTCGAGCACTAGACCGGTATGAGACATGAAATCCGCTCCTAATATCATGGGGCAAGACAATTGCTTGGCCACAAATAGTTTCACTTTCCAAGTAAATTTAGAAATCCGAATTATGGCATATTGGAAACGCATTGAACCGAAGACGAGCAATGATCAGAAAATTTACAGACAGACTGTAATTTGGAATACCATTCAGCCGAAATAATGGAACACACACTCCCAGAGTCTAATAGAGCGGTAACGGGTTCATTATTCAACTCAATTTTGAGAAATGGTACAAGTGCGGGGGTCTCCGCTGCAATCTTAAGACAATCTTTGGGACCTTCGAATGATAAAGTAGAAGAGCCCTGACTTTTCCCTGAGCTTTCGTCGGGTTTAACAGGGACTGAGCCTGAAGAAGGTGAGCACGCCGACTCAGCCGATGCCACTAGTTACTTTTGGTTATTTGTGTTGGTGGAGGTTGTACCAGAAGTTGAACAGGAGGGGTGCTATTATCATTCGGGCAATTCTTGGCAATATGAGAAAACGAGCCACCTTTACAACAGCCTTGGGATGACCCTGCTCCGTTCTTTGTCCCACTGGTTTTAATCAAAGGATACTTGTTCCGGAGATGATCTGCCGACCCACAAGCATAACATTTGTGTGTTGTGGAAGTTCGGCGAGGTGGAGGCCGAAAATTACTCGAAGACGGAGGGGCCTCCTTAGCGACACGTAATGTGTCAGCATACCTAACTCCTTCGGCTGAGACAGCCATAGCCTCTAATTCGGCAAAAGTTTGAGGACGCGACGCAAAACACAGATATGACCGGTAGGGTGGTGAAATCCCTTCCACAATGGTCTGCACAATTTGATCTTCTGGGAAATGAAGAGCAAATACCCTTGGGTAAAATATAATATCCTGGATGAAGTCGGCAAGATTTTCATACAGTCGCTGTACTCTGTAATGGTACTTCTGTATTAGAGAGGACATTGCCCTAGCCGGAATGAAATTAGCTAGCAGATGGGCGTGGAAGTCTTCTATAGATGATTGTTCAGCAATTGCTCCTACTATTTTGTCTGAGAAGACACCAATGGAATAAGGATAAATAATCTGAAGAATTTGAGAAGGGGAAAGAGAAAACACTAGAGCGTGATCTTGAGACTCAACTAAAAACCTTAAGAATGCAATGACATCATTAGTAGAATTAATCGAAAAAGAAATATCCCTAAGCAACATCGCCAAATGATGAGGCAAACTACTAAATCCAGGTGACATAGTAGGTAAAGGCCTAGGGGGCGAAGAAGCTGGCTCAGAGATTGCATTATTCAAAAAGAATGATGGAATGGATGTACGACGCTTAGATTCATTTCCTAATGGGGCAGAAGTTCGTTGACTAGCTACTGATCTTCTACCCTCTTCACCATTGGAAGAATCCTCCTCGTTAGCTATGTCTACCACAGTGGGCTGGTCGGTTTTAGGAGTAGCAGACCCAGTTAACAATTGACTAACTTTACTAGACATATTGGAAAGGTGTTCAACAAGATTACTTCCCTCCTTACCCTGAACTTCGTTTAACTTAAGAGACAATAGTTCGCTAACTCTATGGTAAAAATGGAACAGTCTACCTTGCACCCGTTTAAGTTGATTGGGCGATGGATCACTTACTTGAAAAAACTAACTACAGATGCTAGTTCAGTAGTGTTGTCCGTGATCGTGAAGAGAGCGTCATCAATATCTTTCTCTCCCATGGTTGGGATACTAATAGGTAACTCTAACCCTAATGATTATTTGAGCTTAGTAGTATCTGCCGCAACCGTGCCTCCAGATTGAACATTTCTAATAGCTAATTCGTAAATCAATTCCTCCTTGCACAAATAGCCGGAATGGAGGACTTCGCGAGGGCTAGACATGATGACAAAGATTTACAAATTTAAAAAATTCCTGCGACTGAGAAAATTGTTAGAGTACAAATCGAAGCTAATGTTTAGCCGACAAAAGAGGCTTAATAGAGACCCATTCAACCACGCTCTGCTATCACTTGTTACCGTGGTTGGTGCATCAGCAGAGGTGAAGGACGGTGCCGGGGGGAATGGGTCTAACTACCAAATCAAAGTTAATTTAAAACTTTAACAAGGTTATATTTTCTGAGTTTTAACAATCAATAACAACAAAATTTAACAGGATCCAAGAATTTTAACTCTCTTGGGCTACAAGCCCCTGGTTTTACAATTTCGAGCTTCTAGATCTACGCCCAAATTTGTTCAAAGGCAGAAATCCCCTAATAACATGGAGCACTTGCTCCCACTTAACAATGTCAAGCCTCCCAGAGGCATTCCAACAACATTAGAAAAGGACTGACACGCTCTCAGTTTTTCAAGCTTATTCAAGGTAATATCAGAAACTTACAATTATTGGCCATCAAGTCACAATATACCAAAATGAAACAGGAGTATCTCGTACCCAGCATACAGGGCCTTCGTGTAGAAGAAATAATAGATAAATAAATGACCCGAAAACAAAATGAAAGGAGGCGAATACTAGCACTCCTCGATGTAACTTCTTAAAACCTAACGGGCACTAGGCCGATGAAACAGGGGCTATTCCCAAACTATAAAGGTGACTCGTATAATGAGGAAATTTAAAACATTACGGAAGTGAGAAAATCAGTTACAAAACGATGGCTTACTTCTAAAACCTCGTATGCTTCCTACCCATTATATTCCTTAAGATTAGTCACGCTTCCTATTTTCACACCAGACAAATTCTCTAAATGTGTCTTAATTAAGGCCACCGTTGCTTCGTGCCCAGCTCTAATCCTGCCCTATCCCATCGTCGTCGTAAGGCCTTTCCGAGTCGATGCGACGTAAAAGAAGTAGCACATGTATAATAAAATAATTAATTTAAAATAACTAATGAATATCTAATGTTCACGGCCGCATTGCAGTCGAAATAAACTTTCAACCTATGGAAATGAAAACCTACAACCTGTTTTCCAGTCAGTGACCGTATCAGGGATGGGATGAATGAAGCCTCCAACTTGCGGCGAGGATAGGAATTGTGTCGGCTACCGAAGCCTGTCGCACTCCTCTGGGGCAATGATTAATGACTGACGGATGAAATGAAATGGTAGTGGAGAATGTTGCTGGAATTAAAGATGACAGGGAAAACCGGAGTTCGCGGAGAAAAACCTGTCCCGCCTCCGCTTTGTCCAGCACAAATCTCACATGGAGTGACCGGGATTTGAATGACGATGTCCAGCGGTGAGAGGCCGGCGCGCTGCCGTCTGAACCACGGAGGCTCCTTTCAATGTATTGAAGAGATGTTAAATACAGAACAAAAATGGCAAACCAACCACTAGTGAAATCAGAACCCGCAACCTCCCGATTCCGCATCGGTTGCTCTATCCAGTTGAGGTTCTATCGGTAAGGATCTAAGTTCAAATCTGGTACTACTGCCATCACACTACGGAGTGCTTGCAGTCGTCCATTGTGAGCCAAGACAGTGAATATTGAATTTTCACGACCGGATAGTACTCGAAATGAACGTTCAATATTATTAGCTATTGTTCAGTACACATTGAAGGGATATTAGGTACGGAAACAAAATGGCCAATTTGGCACCAGTTTTTAAATGAAACTGAACGGAATGTATCTACTGAAGCGTGTGATTTCAGTGTCATTTCCCGTACACTTTTCAGTGTGAGACTTAATTCGTCATAATACGGAATAATATTGTGAACGTTAAAAGCTCGTTTGTTTGCTGTTCTTTCACTTCTTTTTGTGTACTTAACATCTCTTAAAAGTTCATTTCGATAAAAATAACTAAATTCGCCATTGTATAGAATATAATGTTGTACTCAACAGCCAGTAAAGTTTACGTTACTCACTTGGGAATTCCGACCGAGCCTAATATTAACGCCATACTCCATGGTAACGTACAGAATTTTCGATCACAAAATTCCATTCTTATTTCTTACGTTGTTTGCAGAAGATAGCCCTAAGTCTGTAAAAATGGGAAGGAAGATTTAGTGCACCTTTCATGCTTTTTCTGTTCTTCCTTTTTTCCTTCCTTAATTCCTTTACCCTCCAGGGTTGCTTTTCTCTCGGACTCGGTGACGGATCCCACTTCTACTGCCTTCAGGCAAATGTCCTGGAGCTTGAGAGTTTTGGTCAGGGATACAACTGGGGAGAAAGACCAGTACCTCGCCCAGGTGGCCTCACCTGCTATGCTGAACAGGGTTCTTGTGTGGAGATGGGAAGATAGGTAGGAATAGACAAGCAAAGGGGAAGGAAGCGGCCGTGGCCTTAAGTTAGGTAACATCAGGCGTTTGCCTGGAGAAGTGGGAAACAACGGGAAACCACTTCATTGTGGCTAACGTGGAAATAGAACCCCCTTCTACTCAGTTAACCTACCCAAGGCTCCGTTCCAGCCCTCGCTTCACTTAAAATTTCGTGGCAGAGACGGTAATCGAACCCGGTTCTCCGGGGAAGGCAGTTAATCACACCAACCATTACACCACAGATGCTGAAGCTTTCCTTGTTGCGTTTATAAAGTATATATTTTCTTGGTTATTTTCATGCACGTCTGGCTGAAAAATATAACTGTGTATGCGCTTTCATTTCGCTTTGGTTTGGTTCCATACCTCGAAAGCTCTCACTAGTCAAGTCTCCATAGAAACATAACTAGCCTATATTTATATGGAAGTATCGAAGTCAACGGTAGAGCGCTGGCCTCCTGAGCCCATGTTGACGGGTTCGATCGTGCCGCAGACTGGTGGCATTTTAAAATATTTAAATACACGTGCTTAGTGTCGATAGATTTACTGACACGTAAACGAACTCACCAGGGGCAAAATTCCAGCACCTTGACGTCCCCGAAAAATATAACAGTATTTACTGGAACGTAAAACCAATAGCATTGTTAAAACTCTTGAACCACATCCCGAAGTAGTTAGTGGTGATGACTGTTTTAAAAGGAAGTGCCCTACAACTGGGTAACCATCCCTATTTCTGGGTTCTAAAGAGCTGAGCCAAACTTTAGTTTTCCCGTATCGGCTTTTAGCTCTACGAACTCCAGACTGCGGTTCGTGCGTTAGAAAGAGCCTGCAAGAAGATAAATCCCTTAATAATATCCTTTGCACCCGGCATTTTTAATTGAAAGTATAAACGTCATTTTCTTCAGATAAGGCTTGGTCCAATTATAGTAGCAGCGCGTGTGTGATGCCTGGAACTCATAAAATGAAAATCAGTCAAGTTAGCTTTCACGACAAGCCATTAGATGTGCTAGGCACTGTATACACAACTGTTTTTAAAAACTTCACAAATTTCACAGTGGCCTCCTAAGGCATACATGTACAAAGAGAAGAAATTCTGAGAGGAGAAACTGTATGTATTTATTTGTATGCGGTATGTCATTAATATCTCATTTAAAATTTACATACATTTCTTGATGTAAATATATCGTTATTTAAACAGTAATTTCTTAAACGGTGAATTTTTCAGTCACCTATAAGCGATTCTATATTATACGAATTATCTAGTCTCTTTTGAAAATAAAGTTGTGAAGGAGAAAGAATTTTGTAAGTCCATACATAAGTACAATATGGAATAGTGCTGCCTATTGTCGGCTTATGCCGCCAACGGGGTTGATTGATTGATTGTTTGATTGATTGATTGATTGATTGATTGATTGATTGATTGATTGATTGATTGATTGATTGATTGATTGATTGATTGAATTATAAAATGACGTCATGACTTCCTTCAAGATACCAAGTATTTTATCAACACGATAAATTCTACCATTCTTATATTATTATCAAAAGATATTGATGCTTGAGTAGTAAGGGTGAATAAGCCTTTGTATAATTTATTAAAGTTCTACTACGGAGACTTCATATTGTGAAATTTCTTAAAACAATTGTACAAACGAAACAATGTTGACTTTATTCTTATTCTCTTCTAGGAATGAGTTTACCGAATCATCCTATCAAGCTGCCACGTTATTTCTCCCAGCATAGGACTAAGCTTCCAATCTTTCTTTAGCAGCTAATCATTTAAAAATCTATACATACAGCGTTTTAAGTTAAGTAAATTATATTGAATGTACGTAGTAAAACGGTTGAGATGATGGAAAGGTCTTAATAGTCCTTATCTATCTGTCTGTCTGTCTGTCTGTCTGTCTGTCTGTCTGTCTGTCTGTCTGTCTGTCTGTCCATCGTACCCATAAATCCACCTAAAAAAATTGGAATATTGTGGATTGGACACGTTATGTGTAAGGGCGTGTGTAGCCCTGCTCTAAGTGGCAAAGAGCACTGTACACACTTAAGTAATTCAATAGCTTATTCGTACTGCAACAATTGCCACTGCCTACGGTCTGTGTTAAACCTGGCGTGAACTATGCCATTTCAGGTTAAGACTGGTAGGATTGTGTACGAGAGATAGTGGGTTCGTACCCTAATATTGGCAGCCCTGAGGAAGATTTTCCATGGTTTCCCATTTTCACACCAGACAAATGCAATTGCTGTACCTTAATTAAGTCCACGGCTCTTCCTTCCCATTAGTAGACCTTTCCAAATGCACCGTGAGACCAATTATGTGACTGACTGACCGAGGTCGACAACGCCACGTCAAGATCGGTGTATCCACCCAGCAGCGCAGAGGAAACCGACTTCGACTGCTCAGCAATTACGCGATGACTTCTTGAAGGCAACCGGCGTCTGTGTATCTGCAACAAACAGTATGCAAACAGCTGCATAGTTCCTAATTAGGGCCATTTCGACTGAGTGGACGTGTTCCACCAAAGAATCGTCATCGTGTTGACAGGAGAAGATGGACCATCCAACATTGCAAGTGGGGTTGGATGAATGGTGTAATATCACGTGTGTAGACGAAACACGGACATAACTTTGGCCAGATACACGACGAAGAAAGGTGTGGTGACGTAGAGGACGCGATGGAATATACCAGCATGTTGAAGAGATGCATGCATTTTGAAGTGGTGGTGTTATGTTTTAGGTAGGGATTATGCACGGACATTGTACACTTTCGACACCAATTCGAGGGACGTTAATTTGTCCAGCGGTACGGCGATGAAATTCTTCGACCATTAGTACAACCCTCGTGCTGAATTCATTTTCGTCGACGACAATGCTCGCTCGCAATCGTCGAGATGCATCAGTGAGGAACTTTATGAGTGAAGCGGGTATCAAACATAGAATTGGCCTGCTAATTTACTGGACATAACCTGCATTTAACATTCATGGTGCAGGTTGAATACGGATGTTCTTCCTTGTCCACATCCTCCAGAGAACCCTCCCAGACCTCATCAGAGTTGCCTCCGGAAAAAATGGGACGTTCTTCCTCTAGATGACGTCAATGTACCGATCACAAGCATGCCAAAGCGTGTCAGAGACCTGAACGATGCCGAGGATTCAGGGTACTAAAGTAGAGTGAAAAAGGGAAAATCATCACTCCAAAAAAACACATACACGCACATTATTACTGTTTACGGAGCTCGATAGTTGCAGCCGCTTAAGTGCTGCTAGTATGCCGTATTCGAGAGATAGTTGGTTCGAACCCCACTGTCGGCAGCCCAGAAGATGATTTTCCGTGGTTTCCCTTTTTCACACCAGGCAAATGCTGGGGCTGTACAGCACCTTAATTAAGGCTACGGCCGCTTCTTTTCCACTCCTAACCCTTTCCTGTCACATCGTCGCCATAATACCTTCCTGTGTCGGTGCGACGAAAAGCAACTTGTAACACTATTTCTGTTTACTTACATTAGATATTGGAAGAAAAATGTTTCAGTCAGTACAAGTTAATATTTCTGGGTTGTGTGTCTCTGTGATAGAACGAACAACATTTTGCAACGTTAATATTACGTTTCATCCTTCATATTCCAAGCCATTTAGCGATTTCTTTTCTATCACGAAGCTGCTTCTGTTTCGGCCATCAAAACTAAGGAAATATTACGAATCTGCTCTTGACTTACGTAGATATCTACACTAATTTGTCCTACTTTACATGTGTTAATACTTTTCATTTTCTTTACAGGTACGTTGACAACCGGAACGAAATATATCTTGGATTTAAGAGCAGAAGATTTCCTATGGTGAGTAGGCCGAAAAGTGTTCATATCCGGCTTATTGGTTGACAGTCATTGCAGTAGCCTTCTGGGAGGAGACCCAGCTTAACAAAGAAGAAAAAAAGGTTAATGTTCATTCGAGTGTTAAATATGCTACAATTGTTGTGGATGTTTGCTGCACATATCCCAGTATTGCCATGCTTCCTGCCAACCAGAAGCAACTTCAATAATGTCAAAATTCTAATAATTATAATATTTTAAAATAAAATGTCAAAATTTCCCGCCTTTTTAACAGTATATCAACTTTTTAACTTATAAATTCCAAGTTTATACGAATTTTCGTACTTTTCCTATCTTAAAGTGTGCATCAAACCTCCACCTACAAAATGAACCTCATTCACTAACATAGACTGTGATTTAGATTTTTTGTCGAGTTTTTATTCCGAGCACCTGAAAATATTAATATGTTTGTGAATAAATATGTCATATAAAATCTAATATAAATCCTATTGGTCTTAATGAGGTACACTGTAGTACAACACTATGGGAGGAAACCCTGAAAAAATCATAATTATCCATGAAACAGTAAGATGGCTATGAAGGAGACCGTAATATATTGTTAAAAAGGCGGGATATTTTTATAATTTTATTTAAAATTATTATAAATAGAATTTTGATATTATTGAAGTTGGTTCTGATTGCTAGGAAGCATGCCAATACTGGGATATGTGCAGCATTTGCCAACAATAAGTGTAGCATATATAACAATTGAATGAATATTGGCCTATTTTCCCTGTGTTAAGCTGGGTCTCCCCCCTTCAATTTAGAGCAGCCCGGGTTCGATTCCCATCCGGGTCAGTGTTTTAAATCTTAAATGGTTAATTTCCATTGCTCGGGGACTGGATATATGAGCTGCCTTCAATATCCCTGCTACTCATACACCACACAGTGTTACCTTCCATCTTTAAAGTGCGATTTCCCCATACACGGTAGATGCCACCCGCCCTCGCCGGAGGGTCTAGCCTACAAGAGCCACACCAGGCTAACAATAGCAGCACAACAAGTGACCTTTCGTCATGATCTGTGAGATGATATTAATATTTTACTACTCAAGTATGACGAACAAAGTATAAAATGTGTTCACGATTTCTTGATTAATATGATAGCAGAAGCGCCTTGCGACTTTTTTAAATTCTAGTAATAACATGGATAAAGTTGACAGGTGAATATGTGATTTTATTTTCAATATCAGTGAGTTTACGTAACAGCTTAATCTTTCACGACCAGCGATGAAAATAGCTTTATTTTTGGGGTTGTAGGCCGTAGTCCTATTGTGTTCTCAGCTACCTACGTTTCAGAGGAAACTGCTTCCGACATCTCCAAAATTCAACAGCGAGTGAAACGTCCG
Organism: Anabrus simplex; assembly: GCF_040414725.1. NCBI lineage: Eukaryota > Metazoa > Arthropoda > Insecta > Orthoptera > Tettigoniidae > Anabrus > Anabrus simplex. The sequence goes on along the minus strand of NC_090265.1, from coordinate 944,401,919 downwards.
GAGCTTAGAGCTCAATTAGACCATGACCTCCAAGCCCAGAAAATCTCTTCAATAATTTAATTAATTAATTAATTAATTAATTAATTAATTTCTTTTATTTATTTATTTATTTATTTATTTATTTATTTATTTATTTATTTATTTATTTATTTATTTATTTATTATATGCCTTTATATGTGGCGAAGTCAGGGCTCACGGCTCTCTCTTACACGTAACCACAACAAACATATAGTATATAGTGAAAAATATCTTTTTTTTTTTTGCTGTTGGCTTAACGTCGCACCGACACAGATATGTCTTATGGCGACGATGGGACAGGAAAGGGCTAGGACTGGGAAGGAAGCGGCCGTGGCCTTAATTAAGGTACAGCCCCAGCATTTGCCTGGTGTGAAAATGGGAAACCACGGAAAACCATCTTAAGGGCTGCCGACAGTGGGGTTCGAACCTACTATCTCCCGAATACTGGATACCGGCCGCACTTAAGCGACTGCAGCTATCGAGCTCGGTGTGAAATAATTTGAAAGTTAATAAGACTGCATACAGTGTGTAGAAGAGCCTCCGTGGCTCAAACGGCAGCGCGTCGGCCTCTCACCTCTGGATACCGTGGTTCAAACCCCTGTCACTCCATGTGAGATTTGTGCTGGACAAAGCGGAAGCGGGACAGAATTTTTCTCCGGGTACTCCGGTTTTCCCTGTCATCTTTCATTCCAGGAACACTCTCCATTCCCATTTCATAGCATCTATCAGTCACTTTGGGAGTGGCGACCCCATCGTACTAATAGCCTATATCTGCTTCATTCATTACATCCCTGACCCGGTCCGTGACTGGAAAACAGGTTGTAGGTTTTAATTTTCACAGTGTCTAGAAATTACCTAAATTAATGGAATAAAATGGTATTATCATAGTTGTTTTGTTAAATAATATTATCTGTCTACATTACTTAACAACAATTCTAAATCGTACTCATCTCATTCGCACTAAGAGTCGTCCAAGCTGTTCACGTATTTAAGCATAAATCTCAACAAGACCGTTTAAACGAGGCTATTTAAATGCTATTTCATATACTGATAGGGAAAGTGTTCCATAGCCTTGCTCTAAACACCTGGAAGGAGCGGCTGTATACAGAGATTAACCGGCGTCATAATGGTAGAAGCTGATCTGGTATTTTATCCATGGGTAGAGGAGTGGAAGTTAAAATTTGAGGATAGGTATTTAGATTTATATTCGTTCAGAATTTGAAATGTTAGTATAGCAGTTTGTAGGTTCCTTAGTTTATCAGTTTTCAACCAAGATAACTTCTCACAATAAGGGGAGATATGTGTCCTAAAGTTCAACGAAAATACGAATCTTATGTAAGAGTTCAGTGCCCTCCGAAGTTTCTCTGGTTATTCTAGAGTTGTATCGGTTAGTACAACATCACAGTAATAAATTATTACAAAAATGAGTGTTTGAATAAGTGTTATTTTTATACTACGCAGAAGAAGGGATTGTTTAATTTTAGGGGACGAAGAGATGCATATACCATTCTGCAGAGCCTTTTTATGTGATCGTTCCAGTTTAATGTGTCATCCATGTCGACACCTGTTCCTTACGGACTTCTGAAAAGGCATAGCTTCAACAAAGTGCATCAGGGGAGGCAGATTATTGATGTTTACGGTAATTGATAGCCTAGGCTCTCCTGTTATGATTTCTTGCCTTATATTCGAATTAATTAATAACCAGTTCTCTTTTGCATAGAAGCTGATTTAATTTGAAATTGAGTTCATATGGTAGATTGCATTGTCAATGTCGGAGACTTTAATGTGAGAGTATATTTGAAGGTTCGACATTAATAATGGGCTAAGTGCCAAAACAATTAAAAATGCTTAGATCCGAAAAAGCGAGCTCTGTGCCATTGCCAACAACCTATAAAACGGGCTAACTGCCATGACCATAACTGTAGTGCATAGAATGCCCGGGAGATGGAATGAGAGGTATGTGCCGAGCAGCTGGTGAAGCTATTACGGGCTATGTGCCACCGAGCTTTTGCTGTTGATTCTGAGCGTCATGATAACAACATCGCTGTCAATTTTAACCTAATTCTTTTGAGTAAAGCCTGTTGTGACTCTGCCTTCACTTTGTTGAAAATTTTAATTTGTGATAGTAGATTTTAAGAACGATGGAATTAAACAGTGACACAAGAAAGAAAAAGAAAGAAGGGAGAATCAGTGTTTTATTCCCGTCAGCTTTCATGCTAAAATCTGTGTGTCCATGTTGGTGACAACAACAAGGGGCTCATGTATTTGTGGCACGATGGTATGAGTGGCCGAGGAGGTAATGGAATTACTTCATGTCTGTTTAAAGCACTCAGTAGTCCTGAATTTATGACGAAACGAAAAGTTAATGTCTGCTCTGATAACTGCATTGGACAGTACAAGAACAAAATGATGCTGTTTCTTTGGATTTACTTAACAATTACTAGGAAGTATGATGAGATAAACCATAAATTTTTGGTCTCTGGCCATTCATTTTATCTTGGGACAGAGATTTTTCACAGGTCGAGAAACGTAAAAGGGTTGGAAATTGTCAAGATCCTAAGGACCTGGTCAAACTTATGGTGAATGCAACAGCGAACAATCCCTTCACGTTTACTATGCTTCAACCTGATGACATTTTTGATTTTAAAAAGGCAGCTGATTCATACATCAATACGACAAAACTAAATATTTCCAAATGCATTTGGATTAGAGTTCAAAAAGCCGCATCCGGAGTCGTCAAGACGAGAACAGTGTTTAATGAATTTGAAGCATAGAGCACTTGCAAGGTTCTCATGAAAGGGATTACCACTAATACAATCAAGAACTTGGTTTTACCATCACAACCTTCTCAAGACAACTTGTCAGCTGAAAAGAAGACAGATATGCAACAGATGCTGCCGTATTTGAAGGAAGAGAATCGACCATTCTTCGATGAATTAATCAATTAAAATTGTTTTGTGTTTTTAGAAAAATAAACTAGGACTTTCTGACTAGATGTAAGTAAAGAAAGGAATGTAAACTGTAATTAAATGCATAGCAATGTACTAGGACACTTTTTATTATTGTAGAATTACCGAAATAAACAGTTAAAATTAAAACGCATGAGATTTTCATTGGCACTTGCCTCGTTTTTGCTGAAAAAGATGTGGCACTTAACACGTTCTACATTTTGCTGAATAAAATTTTATTTTTCATTCATAAGAGAAAGGAAATTAAGAAAAAAGCAATAAGAATATGATTCTTACCCTTGATAATAAATAAAAAATGGTTAAGATATTTTATCAAAAGATTTTTGACAAAAACAAAAGAAGCTGAATAACTCAATCAACTTTTGGGCACTTAGCCCATTATTGATGTCCAGTTTTCATTTCAAGATCGTCGGCGTAAAGGTGATAGTTGCAGTCATTCAATTGAGAAGAATTCATCTGTGAATTTTGTTTGAAGGTTGAAAGTAACTTTCCCAAGACCAAAAAATGCGCCACCTCTTGAAACTGTAATCCAGAAAGGAATAATGCAAGTGAAATTACAGTATCTGAAAGATATTTTTAGGTAACCTTATGCAATTTTGGATAGAGAGTCATAAAAGTAGAGTGCTGGTCAAGAACGTACCACATTCAACTCCCTGGTCATGCAGTCGGGACTACACCCTGCTAGTTGGAAGGTTTTGGAGATTTAAATATCAGGATATGGAAGTCAGGATTAGTAGATGAATAAGCAAATATAATGATAAATAGTATGGCTCTGTATCATAGAAAACAATATTGGAAAATATCCGTGATGCTAAAATTAACGTTGATAGGCACATCAGAAAAAAGAAGTGCCATCCTTGATACCGGACATACCGAGCTCAGTAGCTGCAGTCGCTTAAGTGCGGCCAGTATCCAGTATTAGGGAGATAGTAGGTTCGAACCCCACTGTCGGTAGTCCTGAAAATGGTTTTCCGTGGTTTCCCATTTTCACAGCAGGCAAATGCTGGGGCTGTACCTTAATTAAGGCCACGGCCTCTTCCTTCCCACTCCTAGCCCTTCCCTGTCCCATCGTCGCCATAAGAACTATCTGTGTCGGTGCGACGTAAAGCAACTAGCAAAAAAAAAAAAAAAAGATACAGGATACAGCAGAACATTGATGCACATAAAGGGGTGGAACCTCGTAACCGTGGCTCGTAACCGCCACTAAAACACGTAGGTGAATATGTCTGTCTTTTATTTAATTTTCGTGTACAACCATATTCCCTGATGGGTAAGTGATAGGTAAACTGTGAAATGAACCTCGACTTCACTCTCAAGTTATTGAACGCTGTGAGCTTGCATCCGGGAGATAGTGGGTTCGAATCCCACTGTTGGCAGCCTTGAAGATGGTTTTCCGTGGTTTCCCATTTTCACACCAGGCAAATGCCGGACTTGTACCTTAATTAAGGCCACGGCCACTTCCTTCCCATTCCTAGGCCTTTCCCAGCCCATCGTCGCCATAAGACATACCTGTGTCGGTGCGACGTAAAGCAAATAGCAAAAAAAAAAAAAAAAAAAAAAATTACCATAAATGAATAAACCTCGCCAGTTGCTGGTCATCTGAGATTAGGAGAAAAGCGTGTTCGACTCATTGATTCAATCATATTCTTTGGCGTAAATTCCCCTTTAATATAAAAGCAATAAACTTCTATGTGATTAATTAATTAATTAATTAAATATTGGCTTTTAAACCACATTTGATTAGTTATATAATACATACAGTACCTACTGAAATTTCCGCCATCAGACCTTAATTTCACTGTCAATCCTGTTGTCTGTATGTTTAAAAGTTTCATCCCATAGGAAGATTGTCATTGTTTTATTTTCTAGCTAAAATTAATTTCCACATTTGAAATTTGCTGCACTGGATATATCATATTTCTCTCTGCCTGTGCTAAGAGCAGAAGAATATAATATTTATGCTGTAACCCACATCATATCGTTCAAACACAGTTACAAATATAAAATAAATAGCAAGCCAAATACGCTGTTGCGATTACCGAATGCACGAGAGATGTACAAATTTAATTTTGTTATATTCCCAATTATTAACTATTGAAATTCTGTTTTCCATTGTTTACTTAGTTTTTTGCACTTCCTTCAATCCTTCTATATTAGAGGTCACCATTTTTTAATTTGCTTTACGTCGGACCGATATAGACTGGTCTTATGGTGACATCGGTATAGAAAAGAACTAGGACTGGGAATTAAGCGATCGTGGCCTTAATTGAGGCACATCCCTAGCAGTTTCCTGGTATGAAAATGGGAAACCACGGACAACCATCTTCAAGCCTGCCGACAGTGAGGTTCAAACTAAAGGTCTGTATTCCCCCTTTAAGTTCGGTGAAAGGAAGGTAGTCGTGAAGTTATGTCCTACTCCGCTAGTGAGTGTGACCTGGGAAACCGCTTGGCGCTCGACAATTTGAGGGAACGCACTACATTCGGTCCGACTGATTCACAATCGCAGAGTCACTACGACATTCGCTCCAAACTTCGAAGGGGAGTCCGAAGACTGGGTGAAAGCAAAACCTCAGAGGAAGCAATATGGATTACTAACTAAGAAAGGGTGAAAAGCGAAGTAGGCTATGGCAATACTCCTTACCAATAACAATTGCGAATGGTCAATTTGCAGGATATGTGTCATGCAAATGTTGTGCTTCCTTACTGACGTTCTGAGAGCACACGTGTGTAAGTTGCGGCCGAACACAGTGTATTCATGAAATATAGCATCACATGATATCAAACAAAAACATTACACAAAAGTGCATAAAAATGTGTGCAACAAATCTTCGTCCCTTTACGGTTGTCTCGGAAAATAGGTTCTATGTAAAAAACGAGTGAATGTTGAAAATTCAGTAGAATACCTTTTCCTAAACCCAGCTTCCTTCCATTAAACTAGTTAGTAGTTTCGCAAACACGTTTGATATATTTATATTATTTTATAATAATCAGAAAGAATGTTTTCCCAAAGCTCACATGCATGTCAGGCTGACTGGCCTGACCAAGCAAGTAGCTGTGTGCTTTGGGTCATGTAGCTATCAGCTTGCATTCGAACCCCACTGTCGGCATCACTACTGGTGGTTTGCCATGGTCTTCCACTTTCACGCCAGGTAAATTCTCATGCTGTACTTTAATTTAGGTGATGGCCACTTCGTTGCCACTCCTAGCGCTTTCCTATCCCATCGTCGCCATAAGATGCATCTGTGTCGGTGCCACGTAACGCATAATTGTAAAGAAAAAAGCCTGACTGGCCTGTAATGATCGGCTTTATGTTTATCACCCTTTCCTTTATATAAAACTCCCCATTCATTTGATATACCTACTTCATGCAAACAGTCATCAAATTTCTTCAGATATGGCACTATATCCCAACCTATTGCCTTTTGTGAATCTTCAGAAAGCTTGTCAATTACAGCTGCTTTTCTAGTTTTCCATTTTTCCTTCTTATTGAAAATTTACTTTATTAGTATGAAGTCATCACCTCTATCTGAAGAGTATCCTTGTAACCAACAATCTGTACATAGTGCTGAATTAATACTTCTGCTTTCTGTAAATCTTGAAATATACACTCCCCTTTTTCATTAATGATTCTTAGAACGGTCTGTTTCTGCCGCAGAGTGCCAGTACGAACCTTTCCATTTACCTCTAAAATTTGTATGACTGCCAGTTATGCTTGCCACTCAGTTGGCTATTTTAGGTACAATGAAATTCACATATTTTGCTTCAGAAAGTGTGATATATAGGCTATCTTGAAATTTGTTAATTAAATAGCGAGGAAAATTTGGGTTAAAACCTAAACAATCCGGGCTCTAACAATAACACAACACTTGAACACGTGTTTATTTATTTTTGAAACACATCAACCTGCTTAAATTTGAACGAAATCCGCGACCCCATAGATGTAACATTTCATTGTTAGTTGTATCACTTATGGGATTGGAACCTCACTGTCGGCGCCCTGAAGATGTTTTCCCGTAGTTTTCCGTTTTCACGCCAGGCTGTGCCTCAATTAAGGCCACTTGCAAAGAAAAGAAAAAGAAAAAAATCCTCGGGTTGGAAAGCTGAAAAAATGTAATGGTTCTTATTTTTGTTCCTTGGGTTTATTCAGGAAACACACGTCAATTCAGTTTTCAAGGGGGAATTTTCAAACCACTGCTGATTTTATTTTATGTTCCACCCCTAAATTGACGCTGCTGTTGTGGTTATTGAGAAATAACAACAACAAAGACATTACATTTATTCAAGATGGGAACGCACGGTATATTAAATGTTAGTCACATTTGGAGTACGATAAAGCTAAGAAAGTAATGTACCGGGCAAGTTGGCCGTGCGGTTAGTGTCGCGCAGCTATGAGTTTGCACCCGGGAGATAGTGGGTTTGAATCCCACTGTCGGCAACTCTGAAGATGTTTTTCCGTGGTTTCCCGTTTTCACACCAGGCAAATACTGGGGCTGTACCTTAATTAAGGTCACGGCCACTTCCTTCCCTTTCCTAGGCTTTCCCTATCCCATCGTCTTCAAACGACCTATCTGTGTCGGTGCTACGTAAAGCAAATAGCAATAAAAAAGAAAATAATGCGATCCGGAAGCAGAATTGTGTGCTAGTTGCTGTACGTCGCACCGACACAGATAGGTCTTATGGCGACGATGGGACAGGGAAGGGCTAGGAGTTGGAAGGAAGCGGCCGTGGCCTTAATTAAGGTACAGCCCCAGCATTTGCCTGGTGTGAAAATGGGAAACCACGGAAAACCATTTTCAGGGCTGCCGACAGTGGGGTTCGAACCTACTATCTCCCGAATGCTGGATACTGGCCGCACTTAAGCGACTGCAGCTATCGAGCTCGGTGGAAGCAGAATTAAAAACCACAATCCGCATTGAAAAACATCTATGTAATCGTGATCTCCGAATCGAAACTTGTTGGGAGTGACGTCAAGTGTTGTGTGTTGCATTATCGCGGCCAAGAATGGATACTATAGGCTTCGTCAATGATTAGTTATCTGTTAGGTATCTGAAATGCGGATATATCACAGAATGTTCAAGACCACGTCACCAAAGTGGAGATACGTCGTTGTGCCGGGAAACCCTCTCAAAACGCGGTAAACAATTCATTTCTGATACACCTTCGGAAGTAATAAATACAGCCTAATAAAACTAAGTATAGAAATTATAGAGAAATGTGGACATGGCTGGAGAATATTATGCTGGGCGTGGAACCTCCGACGGTGGTTCGATATTCAGGGAATGGCAACTGTGATATGGGAAGTACAAGATAGAATAAAAATACTTCACGATAGCTGTCAACCTATGAGGAGCCAGCACCAAAAGAAAAAGATGTCATATTTCCCTTTGGGAAAAGCAAATAATCATTAATATGTCTTTCAATAAATGAAATTGATAACGGTTAATATATTTCCACCTAATGAATCCACGTACCTACTACGCTGGCGTTGCAGTTGGGAGAGGTGATACTCCCACGTGGTGCGTCCCAGGTGGCGGTTAGGGAGGGGGTGCTAACCGGCTTGCCGGCGGACTTGAGCGAAAAAAAAAATAGCTCTCGCGGAACACATACACATCCTCCGATGGGTGGGGGACGCAGGCGAAGAATACACCCACGGTAGACCCTGCCTGTCGTAAGAGGCGACTAAAAGGGGCGACAAAGGGATGATCGAATTAGAACCATGAGGCTATTTGTAATTAGTACCACCACGCAGGGAAAACCATGGGTCGCTTTTACTTGCGCGTAGTACCACTATGTTAGGTACACAATAGGTGTGTGATTAGTAGCGACAATGTGCGATTCAGGGTGGACTTTTCAGTAGCTGTGATTAGTACCACTCTGTGAACGACACCATGCGTCTGCCTTGCCTATGATTAGTACCCACTATGTGAGGAACACCACGGTATAGTACGAGTCCCTGTGATTATTACTCCAATGTGAGGAATACCATAGGATTGCGTTGCCTGTAGATGGCGCCTTAGGCACCATAGTTCAGCGTTACATGTGCGCATAAAATTACCTGTGAATAGTACCATAATGTGTGGAATACCGCAAGTGTACGCTACATGACAAATAGCATGGTTCCACATTTACTAGCGATACGTACGATTATTACGGGCCATGGCCTGGATTTTGGACCCCTATAGACTAAAAGCATCATCAATTCAGTAGTATGCTTTAGAATCATCCCTTAGTCAGTACTGCTATTGTTTAACGCTAGTTTCTGGGAATGTGGGGCATTGCGGGTCAGATCAACTGATTGTTTTAAATTCATATCCATCCATTCATTCTTCGTCATCACGTTAAGAATTTTGGCCAGTGGACGATTTTGGACTTTTAAATTGTCATTGCATTTTGTCTCATTTCGTTCTGTTAAGGGGCGATGACCTAGATGGTAGGCCCCTTTAAACAACAAGCATCATCATCATGTATCATCGTTATCATCATCATCATGTAACGAATCGAGAGAATGATTACGTAGTTGTAATTGATATAAATCTACAGTCTGTGCACCTCTCAAATTCACTGTTACGAATTAAAATATCAAAAGCTGCTAATTTCAGATGACTGCCAGCCATAAGATCTAGCCTAAACCAGTGATGTGCAGATGCTAGAAAACTGGCAGTGAGCTGCTACACGGGCAGCGGGCACATTGCATTGGCACAGGGGTATGACGTCACAGTCCGGTGTGCTCCCACGCTGTACAACTAGGCTGCATGCGTAGTTACTCTCAGTTAGTGATGAGCTAGCGACATAAGCGAGTAGAATCGAGTAATGTGCACTTAGAATCGGTATACTCGACTCCAGACTCACGTCCAAGCATACTAATGTCGCTATCTGTGGGCATGTCTTTGAACTATAATCTATTGTACTGGAGTGCACGGCATTCAGGGTCATCCACAGAATATTTTTGTGGCGTGGACTGCAGTAGGTTTGCTGCTGATGATTGGTTTAGTTGAGTCATTGGCCGTCAATAATTTGATTGTTACGATAATTATTATTATCATAGGCACTGAAATTTATGACTTACTAACAAACTGTCAACTTGAAAGATAGACAAGTAGGACCGAAGATGAGCGTGGGATGAGGAGAGTTTCCCCACTGTGTCCTCCAACTTTTCTAATGCCGATGACGGCAGCATTCTGTTATTATTATTATTATTATTATTATTATTATTATTATTATTATTATTATTATTATTATTATTATTATTATTATTATTATTATTATTATTATTATTATTATTATTATTATTATTATTGTGCAGCCTGGAAATAGCCACAAGGGAATTGCTGATAGCTATGAAATATTACTCCCATGACGTCCTTGTAAGAAAACGTGTAATAATATTGTGCGAAGCAATTACAATATTACTGCCAGAGATCCTCCGTGGCTCAGGCGGCAGCGCGCCGGCCTCTCACCGCTGGATTCTGTGGTTCAAATTCCGGTCACTCTATGTGAGATTTGTGCTGGACAAAGCGGAGGCTGGACAGGTTTTTCTCCGGGTACCCCGGTTTTCCCTGTCATATTTCATTCCAGCAACACTCTCCAATGTCATTTCATTTCATCTGTCAGTCATTAAATCATTGCCCTGTAGGAGTGCGACAGGCCTCGGCAGCCGCCACAATTCCTATCCTCGCCGCTAGATGAGAGCTTCATTCATTCCATTCCTGACCCGGTCGAATGACTGGAAACAGGCTGTGGATTTTCATTCACTGCCAGAGATATTTATGGCAAAGATACATGTATAGGGCGTTATTTATATTGATTTAATTTTTTTAGTCAACATAGGACCACTTGGTCAGGTTTATGGAGGTTTTTCTTCTTTTTGTCAGCCCAATACTGTTTCATCCTTTCTGAACGTAATTTTCTTTCTGCTTATGGAATCACTCTTCCTATTCTCTGCTTGTTGATTTTTGTCTATAGTGTTTATCTTTCAATATTTTGAGTGTATTGGTTTCTTTTTCTTTTAAATCATCTATTGTAATATGCAACTCTCTCATGTCTTCTTTAAGTTCTGTGATCCATCTAATATTATTCGTACGCTTACTTTTCTATTATTTTTCTATTACTTTTTTACTGATTCTATTTTCTGTTGAACATATAAGATGGCCTAAGAATGATATTCGCTTACTTGCCATTGTGCTAGTCACAGGTTCTATTTCCTTATAAACTATCTCATTGGAAGCTAGTCTCCAGACTCCGTTTACTTGATAATTTTTATTTAAACAGGTCATCACTATTCTCCTTTCTAACTTGAGTACTCTATCTATTGCAACTGTGTTTGTTGTTTTGAATAATGTTTCACTTTCATATGTAATTTGTGGATGGGTGACTGTTTTGTAGTGTTTCAATTTGGTTGCTATTGAGATACACTTTTTATTATATGTATTCTTGGTAATATGCTGTGCTGTGATCAGTTTATCTATTCTGTTTTTCCATGCTGGTTTCTCGTTCAGGTTATATGTGATTATTTCACCTAAATATTTGAATTTTTCTACAATTTTTGTTTCTTCGTCTCCCAGCTTAGTTTTGTTTGCAAGTGAAAGTTGAGTTAGCATAATTTCTGTTTTTTCAAATGAAAAATCAAGCCAATATTTTGAGCAATGTCCTGTAAAGATTTCATTTGTTGTTTTTTTTTTCTTGAATATCGTTGGCCAGAAGAGCTAGATCATCAGTAAATGCTAGACAGTTCAAATGTGTGTTATCCTTCTGGGTTCCATTTTTTAATATTTTTCGAGTTGTTCTTGTACCATTCCCTCGTAACGTACTCTAGCGCACAGTTAAAAAGAAGAGGTGACAATCCGTCACCCTGTCTTAAACCAGTTTTTACCAAGAATGGTTCAGAAAGTACTCCTCTGAACTTAATGTTAGAAATTGTATTAGAGTAAGTTCAATCAATTTGATTAACTTTGAAGTTCTAAATGTCTTAAAATTTTATTAATGAAGGTCTGTAGATGGAGTCGTAAGCTTTCTTGGAATCTATAAATGTTATTGAAAGGGGCTTGTTTTGTTTTCTGTAATATGCCATGACTAGCTTCAAAATTGTTATTTGTTCAGAGCAGGTTCTCGAAGGTCTGAAGCCTCCCTCGTATTCACCTAACTCTTGATCAAGTTGTTCTTTAATCCGAATATATAGTATCTTAGAGAAAATGTTATACTACAGTCAAGGGTGGAAATACCTCTATAGTTTTACTTCTTTCTCCTTTTCTTATAAATGGGACTAATTATAGCTGTTGTCCATTGTTCTGGGGTCTGATATCCAAATCATCTGTAATATCATATGGAGGAATGTCTGAGTTGCACTGCCGGCATATTTCCACATCTCTGCAAAAACCTGGTCATCTCTACACGCTTTTTAGTTCTTCATTTGTTTAACCACTGTTTCAGCTTCTTATGCTGTAGGTGGGTTTATATATTCTGGTTTTGTTTTTATCGCTGTATGTGTATCAGTTAATAAGAGCTTTTCAGATTCATCACTGTTCAAGAGCTTATTAAATGCTGCCGGCATGATTTCTGCGTTTACCTTATTGTTATGCGCTATTTTTCATTTTTATTTTTCAACAATAATGTTGAAATGTTGAAATTTTTGCAACTGTTTACCAAAGGCTTTGTAATAATCTCTAGAATTGGTTTTGTTTATTAAATATTTTTGATATTTTCTCTTAATTCTTCTAATAGTTTGGGTGAATTCTTTTCTGACATTCTTGGGGTTCATGGCGTTTTCTTCTGTTTTGTGGACTTGAAATTTCAACCAGGATTGATGTCTTTTTTCATACATTCTATCACAATGAGAGGTCCACCAGGCATGTCTTTTCCTTGGATTTAATGGAGCTATATCTTCTGCATTCTGTTTAAGAATTAGCATTAGGTCTACTAAACTGTCTGTTTGTCTTGTCATTCCTCTTCTTAGCCGATACTGATCATGCTGGATTAAGTGATGAAGGTCGTATGTGCCTTTCTCTCCAACTCTTGTTTTTCCTTTTTCTTAATGGAGTAAATTTATTCTTGATTTTAATTAAGTAATGATCTGAACCAGTGTCCGTTCCCCTAAGAACTTTGACATTGTGGATTTCCTTGTGAAAGAATTTGTCCATACGTACATGGTCTAACTGCCATTCTCCTTTTGTCCAATCAGGATGTTCCCAAGTTTTAAATTTGTGAGGCTTTCTTTTAAAATATGTAGATTTGGAAATTAGTCCATGAGTTCTCCAAATTTCTGTGAGTCTTTGGCCATTTCTGTTAGAATATTTATGAGGAGCCCACTTTCCTACTACCTCTCGATAATCCTTTTCCTTACCCAGTTGAGCGTTAAAGTCCCCTATGAGGACCTTGATGTTATTCATATTTATTTTATTCAATGTCTGATCAAGGATATCCCAGAAAGTATCGACTTCTTGCAGAGTTTTTGTTAGGAATATTTTTTCGTTGGTAGGGGCATGAGCATTTATGATGTAAAGTTTATTTGTGGTTTGTAAAGTTAGAATTGAAATTCTCGGTGAGATGGCTTTAAAATCAATTACGGAATCTATTATTTTCAAATTTACTTTAAATCCTGTACCAAACTGGGGGCAATGTTTCATGGTCCTTTGGCCTGGCTTCCCATTGTACACTCTATAACTTTGAGATTCAAACGGATCTTCTGTTATATTTCTCATTTCTTGGAGCCCTACCACAAGAATATTTTGCCTATCTATCTGTGTAGTTCTTGAACTTTCCGGTGCGTCGCAATGTAGTTAATATGCTTATGTTTGATTCTATGTTTGGTTATATGTATGTACTGTATTTTTGAGTGTTCATATTCATTCTCGTCTTTTAAGCGACTGCCCACCGAATCCGATGTAGTCTTCTCCATCCTTACGGGGCTGGACGGTGGAATTCTTTTACTAAAATACTTTTCAATATCTGACCATCAAAGGCTATCAACCTTGAGTGGAGAAATCTCCGATTTACAACTACGATTGTTAGTCGCAGAGGATATTTATTCAGCCGCCACTAACATGTGAAGCAGACGCTGTTGGGCTATCGCCACTAACATGTGAAACCGTCGTGCCCTTTATTGTCTCAAGATGTTTATTTTCTGGCTGTAATTATACGGATTTAAGCTACCCCTCATTTTTTTTTCCCGGCTTAGGCCCGGCAACAGAAACTACTGAGCTACTCAATCCACCCAGCAGATATTGCAGGCATAATAATAATAATAATAATAATAATAATAATAATAATAATATTAATTTAGATAACGCAAATTTTATACACTACCTCATGGTTTTCCACAGCTCTCTGAAGTACGTTCCTTTACGTCGCACCGACACAGATAGGTCTTATGGCGACGATGAGATAGGAAAGGGCTAGAAGTGGAAAGGAAGTGGCCGTGGCCTTAATTAAGGTGCAGCACCAGCATTTGCCTGGTGTGAAAATGGGAAATCACCCAAAATCATCTTAACAGATGACGACGGTAGGAATCGAACCAACCTTCCCCCGAATACAGGCTCATAGCTACGCGATCCTAAACGCATGGCCTACTAGCTCGGCCCTCTTTGAAAATATATTTTTCTATCAGCAGATGATTATTAAATCGTCACATTTTGTACAGAGGCCACCCGAGATGTTTAGTAACCCACTGGTTTTCTGATTAAAAGTTTTATTTTAGCTATTGAATCTTGCTAGCTGCTTTACGTATCACCGACACGGTAGGTCTTATGGCGACGATGGGACAGGAAAGGGCTAGGTGTGGGAAGGAAGCGGCCGTGGCCTTTATTAAGGTACAGCCCCAGCATTTGCCTGGTGTGAAAATGGGAAACCACGGAAAACCATTTTCAGGGCTGCCGACAGTGGGGTTCGAACCTATCTCTCGAATACCGGATACTGGCCTCAATTAAGCGACTGCAGCTATCGACCTCGGTTAGCTATTGAATCAGTCGGGAGTGAAAGTTGAATAGTGTGCGGAGGGATCATAAAGACATCAACTCGTTATGGGTGACTGCTCTTGGTAAAGGCACATTAATACTACTTGCCTTATATTTCACTTAAGCCAAATATTAGTACGTACAGCATATTGTCGGTTAGTCCGGTCTTCATTAGTCCAGCCTAGGTTCCGGTCCCGAGGTGACCGAACTAAAGGGAGTCCACTGTATAGCAAGGGTCTTTACTCGGTTACTGTGTTCTGCTTGGTGCCATCGAGTAGTACACAACATGGAATTCAATACTTTACAAAAGGTAAACTAAATTTAATTGACAACGATTATAGATTTTATAAGCAGAGAGAAAACAAGACGGGTGAAAGAGAATGGTTTTGTCATAAAAGACTGTCATGCGCGTGTGTCGGTAAAGTTACAATTGCAAGTGACAATAGCGTTTTAAGTGAAAGAGCCCACCAATGTGTACCTGAAGTCCGTGGGTTTCTCAACCTCCTGTCGCGTATATTTTGTGATAGGCTGCACGACAGGCCCAACTCTTGAAGGGAGAGATGTCAGTTACAAGAGGGCACGCAGTTCCGGCTGGCGCTAACAGTGGACCATTTCGCACAATTCCGATTACATTATCGTAGAGTCGTTACGTGGGTACGGTGGGCATTTATCCATTCAAAGAACAACTGGTCCGGCTCCTGAGTTTTGAGATTGGTCCAAGTAAAGGAACCTACTCTTACTCATTCTCTTCTTGGAATTCATGAATTTGGATACTCGTGAGTTTTAAGACTCGTGAATTCTGTGACCACACGCGTATTGTATGCCTCTGCTATAAAGAAGAGGAAACTACTAGAACTATTCTCCACTGAATTGTAAGAAACAGTCTGCTGATTCGTATTTTAAACCGGCTACGTTCATTACACCATTCTTCATTTTTTAAATTCTCCCCGCAACAGTTAGCAGGCAAACGCTTGTTCTAAGATGCAGTAAATCCTTCTTTAGTGAAAATTGTTGGCAGCTGGTGTAAAATAAACTTTAATTGCCCGTAATTCAATGTTGGTAGACAGTCTGTCTGGTAGTTATGCTCAGAACACAGGAATACAGCCATTATTCACTTTACTAACATCTTGGAAGTGTAAGTTATTTTTGTCAAACCCAGGAGAATTATATGTTTTAAAACAGTATAAGTTGTATTTCTCTCGCTCTCTCATGTCAAAGAACAGCCGTGGATAAGTTCCATACCGGGAATTTTCGTTTTGTTTTCTTTGTGTTTAACGTCACATGAACAAGGGTAGGATTTCGATAACTGTGGGATAGACATATTGTTATTGGTTTTACGTCACAATAACTATTAAGGTATTCAGAGACATCGAGATGGCGGATTATTTCCACAGGAGGTATTTTACGTAATACAATAATCATCGGCACACGACGCTAGCGTATGTTAACAACTTCTAATACCACATTACTGAACTGGGATCGAACCCACCGACTTGAGCTCAGAAAGCTAGCGCTTCTGTCATTTGAGTTCTCATCCCAGTGGGCAAAATTGCATATTTGTATATGATGATGCTGGATTTAGAATGGTAAACCAGTAGTAGGCCTATTTCTTGCAATATTTTCCTTCCCCGGAATTGCTTGTTGTACTCGTGTTGTTGTTGTTGTTGTTGTTGTTGTTGTTGTTGTTGTTGTATTATCACACTACTGTAAGTGATCACTGCCACCGGGATATTTCCCAGTTGCGATGCATTTGTTAATGTCTGTCTCTCTGTTAGGTTATGAGCCCAGAGGCTGGTTGGATCCTCAAATAGCACCACCTAAGGCTATACAGTTATAAAGAAACCGCAAAAACCAATGGCAGAGCCCAAATGAGGCGTACTAGGCAAGATGAGGAGTGGTGTAGTTTGCCATTGCTTTCCTCACTGGGCCAGAATGTGCCACTGCAGCACGACTGACCCTATGAGCAACACCTTTCATAACACTCAGACACTATTTGTACTCTGAATGCCATTACTCAGCACGACCCACATCCCAGCAACTTCCACATTGTCTATGGATGAGACTTTGACTTCAGTGGAAGCTACACTATGCTCTGGCCTGTGCTAATAGACGAATACAAAAGTACTGCATCCATCAAGAAATGGCAACAGGCGGGATTGGTTAATAATAATAATAATAATAATAATAATAATAATAATAATAATAATAATAATAATAATAATAATAATAATAAACTCTAACGCCTCATAGAAAGGGCGAACTGGAGAATATTCTTAAAGGAAGAGCGAAAAAGCATGAGGAAAATTTTAGGACCAAGACACACGGGAGAAGGGTACCGCCTCCAAACCCGGAAATCCACAGAAAAATTATCTAATATTGCGGCAGACCTCAGGAAAGAAAAGGCTAAAATTTTATGGACATGTTAAGAGGCTTCCAGAAACTAGACTAACCCACCAAGTTCTTGAAAGAGTTTGCAAATTGAAGAATTTTCCTTGGATACAACAAACAAAAGCGGACATGAAGAACGCACAAATTCTCTGTGAAGGCATTTTGAATCGAAATATATATAGAAAGAAAATTGACAAGTGGGATGTTACTCCAGAGAATGAAGTACCAAAAAGAGTAGGTACCAAGTGGACGGAAGAAAGGAAAAGGATCTTTAGTCAACAGATGAAAGCATCCTGGATCCTCCGCAAACGAAATCATAAATAAAGCTTCGTGTGTTCCGAAAGGGACCATTCACGCAAAATAATAATAATAATAATAATAATAATAATAATAATAATAATAATAATAATAATAAATAATAATAATAATAATAATAATAATAATAATAATAATAATAATAATAATAATAATAATGGTTAGCGTGCTGGCCTTCGGTCACTGGGATCCCAGGTTTCATTCCCGGCAGAGTCTGGAATGTTAACCATTATTGGTTAATTCTCCTGGCATGGGCACTGGGTGTATGTGTCGTCTTCATCATCATTTCATCCTCATCATGACGCGCAGGTCGCCTATGGAAGTCAAACGAAAAGACCTGCACCTGGCGAGCCGAAGTCGTCGCACACATCCCAGCAATAAAAGCCATGCGCAATAATAATAATAATAATAATAATAATAATAATAATAATAATAATAACTGGGAGGGTAGACAAACATTTCTGTTCCACACAAAGCCTATTTTTGGGGCATTGCTTGCTATGATGACTGCTGTCTTGCCAGAGGGAGCGTCATGTTTTATCAGAGGAATGACATTCCCGTACTTGGCTTTCTGACCAATGCCTCTCATATCGGTCAACCATTGACTGCCTGTTCCCTACCTCGGGCTAAAATTAAAATCCCAGCGTAGAGGCAGGCACGCTACCCCTACAAGAATGGGAAGGTAGCCGTCGTAGCCTTAATTAACGTACAGCTGGATGGTTAATGCTCAGGAATAGGTTATTTTTCTCTGTTATTGTTAGAATATTAAAATGCACTATTCCCTCATACTATTTTGGATTTGTTCATTGTTCACATAGACCAAGTGCATGAACGGGACGCTAGATTAATAGTTAACACTAACAACACTGAACAGTGACCTACAGTAAGTAATTTGTTGTAACTTTCTCTCAAGTAAACCAGGTGATCAATCGTCTTCGGCCTTGAATGACGCCGTTCCTGTGGAGTGAAATTCTGTCGATAAAGACAGAAAGGGCGCGGGAGATAAATTTATTGGCCGATTGAAGAAGCGATGACTAGTTTTAAGTTTTAGACAATGTCTACCTAAACAACGTCTAAGTTACGCACGATGTACATTTGCGTAAACAATATCCAGCTGGGAAATTCTTCTCTAGTAACTTATAGACTCCAACCCAAAGCACCTCATTTCGAACTTGGGTAAATATGCCACTGCAGGTCTTCGCTACAAAAGACCCAGGTCCCTACTGAATGTTACTAAGGCCACGGCCGCTTCCTTCCCAGTCCTTGCCTTTTCCTATCTCATCATTTCCCAGAAGTGATCTGAATCAGTGGGACGATAATCCAAAACAACAAAACTCAACGTACTTCATGGTGCCACTGTTATGTGTACTTATTTGGCAGTAAGTATACTATTATATGTATTGTTGTTGTTGTTGTTTGAGTCATCAGTCCATATACTGGTTTGATGCAGCGCTCCATGCCACCCTATCCTGTGCTAACCTTTTCATTTCTACGTAACTATTGCATTCTACATCTGCTCTAATCTGCTTGTCATATTCATACCTTGGTCTACCCCTACCGTTCTTACCACCTACACATCCTTCTAAAACAAACTGAACAAGTCCTGGGTGTCTTAAGATGTGTCCTATCATTCTATCTCTCCTTCTCGTCAAATTTAGCCAAATCGATCTCCTCTCACCAATTCGAGTTAGTATCTCTTCATTCGTGATTCGATCTATCCATCTCACCTTCAGCATTCTTCTGTAACACCACATTTCAAAAGCTTCTATTCTCTTTCTTTCTGAGCTAGTTATCGTCCATGTTTCACTTCCATACAATGCCACGCTCCACACGAAAGTCTTCAAAAACATCTTTCTAATTCCGATATCAATGTTTGAAGTGAGCAAATTCCTTTTCTTAAGAAAGCTCTTCCTTGCTTGTGCTAGTCTGCATTTTATGTCCTCCTTACTTCTGCCATCGTTAGTTATTTTACTACCCAAGTAACAATATTCATCTACTTCCTTTAAGACTTCATTTCCTAATCTAATATTTCCTACATCACCTGCCTTCGTTCGACTGCACTCCATTACTTTTGTTTTGGACTTTTTTATTCTCATATTGTACTCCTTACCCAAGACTTCATCCATACCATTCAGCAACTTCTCGAGATCTTCTGCAGTCTCAGATAAAATAACAACATAATCGGCAAATCTCAAGGTTTTGATTTCCTCTCCTTGGGTTGTGATTCACTTTTCAAATTCCTGTTTGATTTCCTTTACTGCCTGTTCTATATAAACATTGGAAAGGAGGGGGCGGGGAACTGCAGCCTTGCCTCACTCCTTTCTGGATTGGTGCTTCTTTTTCAAAGCCCTCGATTCTTATCACTGCAGACTGATTTTTTTGTATGGATTGTAGATAATTCTTCGTTCTCGGTATCTGATCCCAATCACCTTCAGAATCTTAAATAGCTTGGTCCAATCAGCCTTTTCTAGATCTTTTATCCTCTGTACTGTTCGCAGGCAGATACCACACGCTGAGTATGTTCCATAATAAAATAGTGATTGGTGTTGAACACCTAATATTCTGTTGCTCTTCTTGGTTATTAAGAAAAAAATCTCGCATAGTGGTGCTTAATTTGTTGTGGCATAACTTAGTCTTGATCATCAAGTTAACCGCCGCAGTTTGATGCTTAGCCACTTGAAGCGTACCTTCAGTCCGCAAACTGTAAATTTGGCTTAGTTAAATGTGAGGAAAACAAGGAAAATATTACACTGAATGAGTTTTCTTCCGAATAATCGCATTACGCGCACCACATTAAGTAACTGTACCGAATGTTGATTTATTTTGACTAAAATATCTCTCCTGAGATCGTTTTACATATGAAAACCTTTGAAGACGTTTTTCTCGAAACTAAGATCACTGGGCGAGTTGGCCGTGCGGTTAGGGGCACATAGCTGTGAGTTTGCATCCGGGAGATAGCGGGTTCGAACCCCACTATCGGCAGCCCTGAATATGGTTTTCCGTGGTTTCCCATTTCCACACGAAGGAAATGCTGTAACTTAATTAAGGCCACGGCCGCTTCCTTCCATTCCTAAACCTTTCCTATCCCATCGTTGAGAAAGACCTATATGTGTCGGTGCGACGTAAAGCAAAAAGAAAGGAAAACACTTATTTATAAGGACGAATGTCACCACGCACTACTACTGTTTCTAAAGGACTGTGATAACTTACAGCTACATGTCAGCGTGCAGTGTAGGCCTACAGTGCACACTAGTTGGCAGAGATACATTGAAAATGATCACGATTTTTAAAATAACCGTGTGCTTTATGTGGCCAATTGAGAGGTTTATATATTTGAAACTGTGCTACTTCTATGAAAGCAACATAAGTCCCTTCATGTCACCATAGCGTATATCTCAATTTCTGAACTATTTTTTCTGTTTATTATTATTATTATTATTATTATTATTATTATTATTATTATTATTATTATTATTATTATTATTATTATTATTCCTGGTCTATCCTAATTGTTTTGGGTCGGCGCTAATGTGGATTAAGCCCAGTTATATGGCAGAGTGTCTTTCCTGACGTCAATCCTATATGGAGGATATCCATTGTATGTTTCTGTGGTAGTTGGTAGTGTAATATTTTGTAGGCTATATAATGAACGTATGAATTAAGAAAATACAAATGGAATTGAACAGATGCAGCTAAAATCTCGGGATCGGCTGGAATCGAACCCCGAGCCCTCTCAATCGAAGACAACTACACTGACCATTCCGCCAGGGAGCCCAATATTACAAGTTCCGTATTCCTGGAGACAAACCTAACCTTATTATTATTTAATATAACATCAATTGGGGTAGCCTACATTCCTAGAGACACCAAGTGTCAGAATTTTGTTCCATTGGACAGAACCTAACAGCGGAGCTTTTCGTCATTTAAATATCATCAAATGTCTTCAATCTTACGAACGATGGAACTCGCTATCTTGTGAACAGAAGGGCAAGGATTAACCTACTGCACCTCAAAGATTGACCTTTGAATTGATCCGTGAAATATTGACCTTGCTGCTTCCCACATTTAATAAAGATATTCTGCTTCCGATCGTTAATTCTGCTTAGTTGCCGGACCACTCGGATACAATGCTTCTGCCATTTGTCATGCTCTAGAGTACATTTGTTGATAAGGCATCATCCATTACCCTTTCATGTGGACTTACTTGTGACCTGGTATGTATCGCTGCTCCTGGTACATGACCATATTTTCACAACTCGAACTCTGGCATTTTCTCACTTACTGATGTGACACCTATTACATCACCAATCTATTAATTTGCTTGCTACATTATCCAATATTAAGATTATAAGGGACTATATCCCAATTTTAATTAATATGCTGATAAATTGCAAACCAAACCAAACCCCATGATGCAACAGCCCCGAAGGGCCTTGGCCTACCAAGCGACCGCTGCTCATACCGAAGGCCTGCAGGTTACGAGGTGTCGTGTGGTCAGCACGACGAGTCCTCTCGGCCGTCATCTCACCGTCAGATAACTCCTCAATTTTATCACGTTTGCTGAATCGGGTAAAAATCCCTTACTTGGTCGGGAATCGAATCTGGGGCTTCCGGGCAAGAGGCAGGCACACTGCGGGGATGGAGATAAAGTGCAACGTTTTGAACATTTACCGGTTACATAGATGCGAATGATCGTTAGAAAACACTATCATTTTAGTAAATAAAACAATTAAAAGAAAGTCATTCTTTTAAATGTACTAATCTGCTGGAAATTACAGAGACTACAAGGATCTAGAATATGACGGCAAGTTTATAAATGAATAACCGTCATTGCTTAGCCCTAAACTACAGACATGAGGTCCCTGAGTCTGTTCAGCCCCGAATTTTCCGACCTTCACTTGCATCAGTGGTCTTAAAAATCTCTATCCCTCTCTAACTTCCAGTCTTCTCTGTGTTCCCATCATGATCAAAGCTACTAGTGTTTTCTGGAAGTGACTCTTTTAAAAGCTCGATCGCTGTGACCTTACATTTGTAGTTAGCACTATTGCCTGCCATCCTCAGAGGCCCGGGTTCAATTCCCGGTATTGCCAAAGATTTAAACATGGAAGGAGGGCTGGCGTATGGTCAAAAAGGTACATGCAGCTCAGCTCCATGGGAGTGTACCAGAAAGCAGCTGCACCACCTCGGGACGAGGACACGAGTTTTGAGAAGTACAGACATTCGCATTGAATTAATATATGGATTATAATCCTGCACTGTCCAAAGTGAGACTGATTGAGCCATGTTTTGTAAACAAAGAGACGCTTATGCCACAAAAATTTCAGAGGAGAAGTTTCATTTATAAGGTGTAAGAAAGTGTAGCACATTTTAATATGCTCCGTTGTATTAAAACTACGTTTAGGACGCAGTTGTGTAAATATGTGTTACAGGCGGCGAATACGCTGATATTTCTGAATACTTTTGTTTTGTGCCGTAGAAATTGCAAACTTACAAGTAATATTACTTTTGGTGCTTAAATATTGCTACTACCTGCTTATGTTTTATATATTTTAATTCATTAATGTGTGTTTTTATTAGAATAAGCCCAAATTGATACTTTAGCATTTTATAACACTTATTTCTAGTAGTGGTCCGTGGGACCTCACTTCAGGAACAAAGAACAAAATGTTGACGTCCGTAGTTAATGGTTGATAAACGAAATAAAATATAAATATATAAATGATACGTAATTTTTGCATATTGATTGCGTTAAGATCAGGAAGAAAGTGAACGGTATCTCGCTATCCTGATATATCCCTTCAATGCCCTGAGGGTAGATGACATTTTTGTTGATTTTGAATCTGTTACAGAAGCCGAAGAAAGGCGTAATTGTGCCGCTGGCTCAGACCACAAAAAGCACATGTCAAGATACTTGGGGTGACATGTATTAAGATAGTGGGGATAGACGGATTTTATCTATTATTTTTCTCCTTGTCGAATGCGTAGCATCAGTCTTCAACTGAAGACAATAGGCTTTTAAAAATAATTGTATAACGTTGTTTGATTTGATTATATAGAGTGGTCAGAAACAACGTGAACGTTTTGGAGAGACACAGCGGTGTTACTCCTGGCCTCATGGTGTGGTGACCCATCGAGTATGACTCTAGGTCAGTTGTAGACAGAACCACATTTATTCCCAGATACACATGTCGTCGTCGGATGCAAACCGATGTCCAAGAATGTTTTTCATCACCTTTCCAAAGATGCAAAAATCGCATGGGGAGAGATCTCGGTTGTAGGGAGGTTGTTGAAGGGTTTCTCACCCAAATTTCGCAAACTTATTCGGGCATTGTTATGAAGAAAGTTGAAATCGGGCGTTGTGACTTTATGACGCGTCTTATTGCCTCCAGCGCGTCTTCTCAGCGTTGTGAATTGATTGTCATGCCATGCTCGAACTGAAGAAAGATTCAATGACATCGGTTTCCATCGGACGACAACGTGCGGGAATGGGTACAGAGGTGGTTCGGTCGGGAGTCCGTGAGTTTTTCTAGAATGAGATCTACCGTCTCACCCAGTGGAATTAACAACTCTTGTGATTACTTTTGAGATACGAAATGTTCTGCTATATCTTTCGGAAGGTGACCCGTTTCGTTCGACTGCCCCTTGTGTTAAACATTTATTGAACTTCAAACTGTGAATGATTTTCTAATAGATCATAATCGCTCTTATGCCAAGTTTTTATTTCTCGGTTTGGAATTAATATTGAATTAGATGTTGATTATGATTATCATAACCAGACTGAGAGGTTCGGATTTTATAGTAATGGCTTACTGAGCACAAGATGGCTGGTTCGATTCCGGTTCAGTCCACGGTATTCGGAGGTGCTCAGGTACGCTAATGCTGTCTTGGTAGATTCAGCGGCACGAAAAAAATCCTTAGGGACAAAATTCTGGCACTTCGAAGTCTACGAAAACCGCAAAAGTATTTAGTTGAACGAAAAAATATTTATTTATTTATTTATTTATTTATTTATTTATTTATTTATTTATTTATTTATTTATTTATTTATGAAAGTGTGTACTATGGTCGTGGCACTATATGCCATATTTGTTTTGGTTCGGTCATGAGGAAGGATGGTAGTTACGTTTCCCGAAAATTGAAAATGTTATCTGGTGTTGAAATCATAAATTCAGACGAAACAAAAATCACGACCACCACCACCACCACCACCACCACTCTCGTATGTCAGCACTACCTCTACCAGATTTGAACAGTTGAAGTTTAATAATTAGTGTCCGTAAATATGCTTTTATTCTTGAGTGTACTCTTAGTGCACATTAGCCCACATTACTATTAATTTTGCATTAAGGATAGGATTTTGTAGGAGTGTGTAAAGTTCAGGAGCACATATCTCAATCGGTTATATTTACGTACACTACTACTCACATTAAAAAAACATGATTTAGTGACTTGTGTCAATCAACTTTGCCCATTAACTGCCATGATCGTCATTTGAGAATTATTTCGCTGCAGAATTTGGAAGTAATTATTAGGTTGTCGATTTGTTCTTTCCGTTGTGTCCAGAAATTTTTCAATCTGTGCATGAAGTGATTGATGAATTGTTTAGGGCACGTTATTTGTGGAGTCTTACCTGAAGGAAGAACACAGATGTTATTTTTCATCTCTGTGCGTTTAAAAGGCTGTAAGTCATCTTATTATACAATTATAAATCAAGGATATTATTTTGTTTCTTGTAGTTTATAGACACATCTATTCACAACTGAAGTCCTATTGCTGTGGTGAGTTCCCATATGACTGACCACTATTCGGGGCTCATTGATAGATGGTAGTTTTTAGAAGTGTAGTTGGTGTAATTTTTCCCAGCCACTAGATAATTTAAAAAACTTACAAAGTTTAAATTGCAGGAAGAAAATATGGAAGTTAATAGGTTAGTATACCGATTGCTTACACAATTCGGAGTGTCGTATGATGAGATTTTCCCTTAACAGCCAACCAGGTCAAAGAATCGAACTACTAATCCTGTACGCAATTGCCGACGTTCGTTCTTGTCAGCAGAGTCACTTTTTGTTAGAAAGGACTATAAAGTAAGGAATTCCCTACACTCATTAGACTGAAAATATTATGACCAGGTTAGCGTATGGAACTACAGGTGGTAGTGAGAACTACCTTCTCACTGATTATCAGTAGGCTATAGTTGGCCTGTTGGTTGAGTCGCAGGTCACGAATAGTCAAACGAACCGTAAATTTACCATGCCTAATAACGAACGAGAAACCCTATAGAACATACTGGGATCAACCTGACAGATAACGAAATATGCGATGTCAATACGGAATCTTGATTGAATGTGAGGCAAATTGGACTTACAGTGCGTTGACCAGATTAAATACGACAGGGCACTGGCGTGTGTAAATACGAAAACCATTTTTCAGGCCACTAAGATCTATAATGTGTGCCCGTTCGCATCTCGTAGACCATTTACAAAATGGCGGCGTAGGAAGGTATGGCCCATGCGATCTATTAAGGCAATGAACTTATTATTAATACAGCATATAGGAGACCATGCACGTCACAGAACGGACTGATTTGGAAGACACTGCAGGATAGTAGAGGCTCATTTTGAATTGTTTTAAAAAAATATAGCAGCGGAATGTATGTTTAAAAATATACTCTAAAAATTTCAACTGCAGAAGTAAGACGCAAATACAAGCCAAGCGTTACTTTTGAAGATTATCCTAAACTCCTGAGGAAGATATTGACTGTTTTACAATCGGCGATAACATCTGATAAAAGAATTCACCGGCGTATGTTATTAAAAAAACGAGATATTACAGAAATAAATAATTTGTGGTGAGATACGTCTGACTTGGATCCGGTGAGCAACCACTCTGCGATTGAAGAATAAGGACTCACCATATTGCAGACCCGACAATTTCGTATGAGAAGAAAGTTACCCCTGTGGTTATAAACTTAATATCTATATACGGAGAACTTATTCCAACCGAAGAAAACTTCGTCGTTCAGAATAGCAGTAGAACTATGGAACATATCATGACTGATTGCTCCGAAAAAGGAATTTTCTACGCTGACTGCAGATTTGGAATGATGACTGCTTGCTAGATCTACATGATGGACTGAACTGGGGATATGCACCGGCGAGCCAGAGGACCAGCTGATGGTGATTGGACCGGCCAGCCAGAGGATAGGATGATGAGGATTGGACCGGCGAGCCATGTGACCAGCTGATGACCAGGAAGACGTTATCCAACCAGAGATCCAGATCCTAACAGAGGGTCTAACCACAACCAAGGAATGGAGCGACAACCAGATCAAACGTAGCATCTGACGAGCTAAGTCCATACATTTTTTTAGTAGAGTAGTTTCTTGCAATCTACACCCTCAATCTAACTTCGGCATTTGCTGATTAATTGGTGATATTTATGAATTAATTAAGAACGTGTGTGGAACATAAAGTGAAGTGTGAGATATTTAAGGCTATAAGATAAGATGGCAGTGTAGAATTAGAATTCTATTATATCATATACAGGCTACCGCACTTGCATACATACAGTAGAAACTAGCATGAGTAAATGAAAGAAGTGTTACTTGTGAAGACCTAATAGCAATGAGTCTATATAACTAGTGAAATTTCGATTAATCCCGTTTACCTGTACAAAGATTACGTCACGAATTTACCTGCGCGACACAGATGAATATAGTTAAGTTACGTATTCCTTTCTTCATAGAAAGAGGGCATTGAACTCAAACTGCTGTTTTTAAGATCAAAGGTTATTAAAATGCGTTTATTGCAAGGCAATTCTAAAATTTTTGGCATATAGTTTTGGGTGTAATCGGCTATATGCGTACGGCAATATGTATGCTGGTGGTATGATAATGTATATTTGAATGGTGTTGAAATGTGGTTATTTCTTGGAGCGTAATAAGGAATACTTGAAATATAGATGTTTGTTTATATTCTGCTGTAAGAGAAAGAATTGCTATTCGCCGAGGAAACGTTGTGTTAGATTTACATGAGGTGAGTTTCTGTGCCATATGGAAAGAATATGTCAAAGTGTGAACATCGCGCAGATGATCATTTTAAGGTAAGATTGACATATGTTATGGTAGAATGGTGAATCGTGACAGTTTTTATCTGACATTGGTAAATGGCATGTACCGAGTACTAGAGAGTTCTTTAATATACGGTTTACTAGGCTCATGACTAAGTATACATGTGATATTCTTTGGTGTGGTGATGTTTCAATATAATACGTATTAATTTCATTCTGTACTGTCCATACGAGTTGAGTAGCTCGTACATATAAGAGATATTGAGTAAGAGCAGTTAGCTAAAGCACATTGAGCCGTTGATGGAGGAGTGTGTGGATCGGAAACTACTTGAACAGTTAGATAGATGTTCATTTCTTTTCACGCAGATATGATTGCAATTGAAGTGTTTTAAATATAAAGAATAGGATAATGGTTAGTTCGGAGCCATATGTCGTAGGCTCTAGAGAGGTATTGTCTTAGCCCGTAAGTTGTTATTTATGCGTATTCAAGATGAGTGACCAAATAACCAGAGTGCAGATTTATGAATGGAAAATTTGGAGAGCAGTATTACGATTTCACACTCACGCAAGAGTTTGTTTGGGAAATACATACGTAAAGATGATCAGATTTACATTCGCAATCTGACTTTATCCCATTTACTTTTTTATTACGTTTCAATTTAGTAAACCATCCATTTTTATCACAGTGAGATGACTTAAATGTGGTGAGAATAATTTATATAATTAGCGTGACAGTATTCACAACGAGTATTTATATGGAGACCGTGATTGCTCAGTGATCTCTTGGATATAATTGGAGAAAATCAATTACATTTCGGAACATGGCTACGAATATAGAAGTAAATAACTAATATGAATTTGAACATTAAATGAGAAAGAATGTGAATAATTTAAAGCTTAATTATTTTACTTTTATTTGAGACAGCGCTGACTCTAATCCTTTATGTTTAAATATTATTAAGATGATACTAGCCAGAATTCACATTAACTTACATTGAACATGATTTATTCAATAAATTTTCTTATATTTTTCTTTTAGAAAGTGCCTGTGTTTTGAATTCCTTTTGGGTAACGGCTAGTTTGTAAGTTAGCTAATAAGTTTTGTAGATATAGGTAATTGATGAGATTGACAAAAAGAAAGAGATTCTTTTTGAGGTTAACGGCCACAGGTCCTTACGTGAGCGTATAGGTATTCCCATGATGTGCATCTCAACAGACCGATTCTCTTGCGAAACCACGTAAAAAACTAACCATATAAAATCACAGATTTTATGAGCGATAGATGGAATACCCTGAGAAGAAATTGAGTTACCGGGATAACTTGGCACTGACCGCTCGATAGGCGGGTGCAAATGTATTTATAATTTTTAATAATGCTATTTGTTCTGGGCGTCGACCTACTAAGTTATTCTTACCCTAATAATGTAGTTATGAGCAACATAAAACAAATACTGAAGATAATAATAATTTGGACTTGGACTTGGCCACCTAGGACCCCTTCTTTTTTCTATTTACAAATGATTCCCCCAAAAGCTGAAAATATCAGACTTACGCTGATGATGTACACATTTACCTCCACATACCTCCGGATCAAGTATTTTCGGCCATAGAAAAAAAACAATCAAAATCTAATATCGTTTTCTTCTTGTCTTCGAGATGTGATATTACGTTAAACCAGCAAAAAAGCAATCTATCATCCTTGGATACCCGAAATTACACGGGAAGATAATTCGACCAGATATTCTATCTAAAATGTTAAGGAATACCAACATACCATTTATGTCATCAGTAAAAGTCCTAAGCGTTACTTTCGATAATGATATGTCATGGAAAACGCATATTACGAACATCACCCAGAAAACATTCTCTGCATTGCATATGATGCTCGGTATAAATACCTATTTCCTTCCAAACTTTAAAAAAGTGCTACTAGAAGCTCGGGTTTTCCCTCATTTCGACTATTGTGACGCTGGGCGCTAGTTTTTGTACAGATTGTAACTTGACCAAATTCATATGCGAGATAGGCCTACGCCTGTAACCTCCGATACTATGACTATCTATCTTGGCCCCGACTAGAAATGCATAGCACTGTGCACACCATATGTAATCGCCATTAAATCCTTCATTCTTCACAGCCATTTTACCTTATTTCATATTTCAAATACCTCTCATCCTACCACAGTCTTAACACTTAGGTCTACTAACAATTCAATCCTCGCTTTACCTACCTATAGAACTGCCATTTACGATAATTCATTCACAGTAATTGCCTGCCGTGAGTGAAACCACTTTCGCCAAAGTATTAGAGGGTAAACGGTTTTCGTATTTTCAAAGAAGTACTATGGAGACATTTTATGCATCAGTGAAGAACATATGTATACTTGATGCTGGTAATCACAACCATTCTATTGTCATGGAAGCCCCGGTAGAAGACTAGTTAAAAATTCCAAATAGTTTTATTTTACAATTGTTGTTAAATTGTGTGCACTACGCTTTTTTTTTTTACAGTGTTAAGTAATTTTCCGTTGTACATTATTTGTATTTAATTGATTTCAACTTAATTTCATCTCTCATCTTTTAATTTAATTTATATTTAATCTAATTATTGTAATGTAATACTATATAGTGTAATATACGTATATTTCAGTGCCTGGTTAGATAAGAAGGGATAGCCTGAAGGCTTTAATCTTGCCAGGTAAAATAAAACATTACTAACTAACTAAATAACTAACGAAATAAGTGTTTAGCGTCTTGATCTTCGATTCTCATAGCCCTGGGGCCGAATTCCGGTCAGATAGAGGAAATTCAGTCTTCAGTAGTTAATTCCATTGGATCGGGCACTTCGATATTTTTACTGCCCCCAGCAGTCCTGCAACTAACAAACCACACAGCAAACTGTCTCCCTTTACACTAACGCACAATTTCCGCATACACAAGTTTTTGTCCAGAGGGATTTGCATCTGGCTAACAGCCACAAACAACTATTATTATTATTATTATTATTATTATTATTATTATTATTATTATTATTATTATTATTATTATTATTAGTACTATTATAGCTTATATGTACATTTTTTATTTTGGTAGCTTAGGTGCGAGTTTCGAAGTTCCCTTTTAATCTACCAGATGGTGAAGAAACTGAAATTATGGTGGGTGACTAATGACTGACCCTTAATTCATTTTATCAGGTAAATACTGAATGTGCCACCAGGTATAATGTACATGCCGACATCATAGAACATGGAGTGCTGAACTAACATCCGTCTTTCAAAAATTTGACTATCCTCCTCTGTAGAATTCAATCACGCGATTGAAATCTGGAGGCCAACGCTCTAACACTGATGGACGGAGGGAGCTGAGAAGCCAACAACTTATGACCTATTTTTAGAAAAGAGCTGTACCAAGACTGCGTATAAGATAATAAATTGCTATTCGAGATCATAACCAATCAGAACTACCAGAAGTTTTTGATGATAATAATAATAATAATAATAATAATAATAATAATAATAATAATATTCTTACGTCCCAGGATTTTACAATTTTCAGAGATGAAAAGGTGTCGAAATTTTGTCCCACCGGAATTTCTTTTTTTTTTGCCCATATATCTACCGATACGAGGCTGACGCATTTGAGCACCTTCAAATACCACCAGAGTAAGTCAGGATCAAACCAGACTACTGGGCGTAGAACGCATTGCTTCTGCCGTCTGAACCACTGAACTCGGCACCAGAAATTTATCTTGAGGACTCATCCATTGCCACAAGTAATTTCCGCCACTGATCCAGGTCAATACAAAGCATTCAAGACATTAGATCGGTTTGCCCACATACAGCGAATTCAGACTGCAGACATCGGCACGGCCAAATAGCAAAAATCAATCTTGTCTTCCACTGTAAACTTCTTCCCACGTATCCTAGCTATTGAAAATGCACACCAGAAGCAGAACTTAAACACTCAAGCTACAAACTTCTTTCGGATAGAGATATTATAACGAATTTCACCGTCAGTAATAACAGGCCAGATGTCATATTTGTTCATAAAGCTAGGAAAACTACGTATATCACAGAGATTGCCTGCCAACACTTGCAATCTGCAAATAACAAAGGGAACAAAGGTATCAAACTGCATGGAACTGGTAGTTTAAATACACCCATTAAATCTTTTTATCATGGACTGGCGTCATACCAAAGATTCTGCGCAGTTCATGAGCGACACTCAATCTGCATCCATCCACTTACGTAGAGCTTCAACTGGCTGTTCCCTTCAATACCAACCACATCGCGAGGAAGTTCTTAGACACGAGTACTTATCTTCATTAGATGTTTTCTCATGCTTGAAGATCCAGTAATAAGCAAGAGACAATAGTGACAAAGTCAGTCAACCCTTAGAGCAAGTGGATATGTACTAATATAAATCTATTGTAGCCTGCCTGTGTAATTATCTGTAAATTTAATCTGAGGGGTGACTCCATGGCACGGTTGAAACAGCCCAGAAACTGCACTGCTATAATTCATGAAAAGAGAATAATAATAATAATAATAATAATAATAATAATAATAATAATAATAATAATAATAATAATAATAATAATTGTACCGGGCGGTACACCTCTACGCGACGCAAGTTCAAATCTTGCGCTAATTGAAACTTCTCTACTGGAGAAACCCGGAACTTTAACCACTGAACTAACTCTACTAGTTATCAGAAGAGGCCACTGAGTGTTTTTGATTTGCTTTTGTTTTTCATTGATCAAGAAGTGTGAACATTCTCTAACAGAAGTCTCTACCAAAAAAAACGATGGTAATACACTCTGGCGCAATGGAATTAACTCTCTTGAAGACATGTTGTATTCTTAAGTTTTGTCTTTACTAAATGTTGTTCTTTTATTTTTGGGGTTGGCAATATTAATCTTTCTGTCCGCCAGTTTTGAACTCAGCCAATCCCGAATTTCTTTAATTAATTTCTGACCAATAGTGTCTTTCTTCTTCGATGATGATGTATAACTTTTAGCGACCCAATAAAATTGAGGGGGTGTGTCTACTCGTTCCTGAAAGGTCTCGAATTTTCCACGAGGGTATAAAAACTGCTGATTTTCTTGTCTCGGTGCCACTTCAGTAACATCTAAATTAGTGTGTGGATATGTAGTAGGGGGCGGGAAGCGCCTCTTTCTTCAAGCAGCAGTTCTTCTTTTGACATCTTTATTTATTGCTAGCTCAGCAGTCTAACTCTCGGGGAAGGTTCGAAACCTTTAATATGTAACCCATCTTTTTAAAATGTAAATTCCTTTTCAGTCTATGTAAAAACTACAAATCTCTTTAACTGTAAAGCGGGGATAGAGAGTGCTTTACCCTCTCGAACTCCCCTTCATTTGGAAATTGAGGTGACTACGTTTTCATAACCGTTTCTTCTCTTCCTTAATGTATTAAAGTTCTCGTACGGGTCACCTCCCTAGCTTGGGATTTGCCCCTGTGTACCGGCCTAGAGCTACTTAGGTTTTAAAAGTGTATTTAGGAGTGCAAGTTCACGCCTCCAGTCCTTTCTGTACTTTGGGCCAGTAACTTAACCTGATGTTTCGTTTTCTTCTCGAGAAGGCCCTGTAGATTGGGTACGAGGTACCCCTGTACTATTAGATATATGTGTGCCTTGAGGGCAGTTAGTCAGTTTATGGCCTCTTAAATAGGATTGAAAATTTTGAGAGCGGGTCAGCTCTTTCTTGTGTGTGAAAGGTGCCTCTGGGAGGCTTGAGTTAAAAGTTGGGAGCAAGTGCTCTATGCATCTAGGTGTTTTCTACCCTTTAGCAATTGTGGTTGTGAGCTTTGAGCGCAGAAATTATACTTTGGGCTCGAAGCCCAAATCTTGTAATGAACTGTAATTTATAATTTCTTAATTTGTTGATCTGCTACTTGGTACCTGTTATACTCTGTTATTTGTTGATTTCGAAAAGAAAATATAACCTTTGTTAAAGTTTTAAATTAACTTTAATTTTGTAGTTGAGACCTATTCCAGCCCGCACCTTCTTTCACCTCTGAATTCCACGGAAAGAAACGTAACAATAATAATGCAATGGTCGACGAAGTTGAGGTCATAACATTTTTCATACACCATGCAATTCTCCTATAGGATAAGAGCTTCATTCACCGTGTGCGCACAACGAGAAGAAGTGTTGTCTGTAAACAGTCTAATTATTTGAACAAGTGTGAAAATATCGATCGTACTGTGACAATTTATTTAATTTATGATTTAGTTAAATAGATGTTCATATCAACAATTTACTATTAGAACACTTACTAATGTGTTATTATGAGGTGTTCAAAGAAAGTTGGGCAGGTAAATCAATACCGGTACTGTGTTGTAACGAACTTTTTCTTTATATATTAGCCTGTGCAAAAAATAGAGAAAAATGGAAGTTTGTCAAACGCATTGAAATTTCAAGTTTGGCTGTGCAGGGGCGCGTGGCTGTGAGCTTGCATCCGGGAGATAGTGGATTCGAATCCCACTTTCGGCAGCCCTGAAGGTGATTTTCCGTGATTTTCCCATTTTCACACCAGGCAAGTGCTGGGACTGTACCTTAATTAAGGCACCGACCGCTTCCTTCCAACTCCTAGGCTTTTCCTATCCCATAGTCCCCATAAGACCTATCTGTGCCGGTGCGACGTGAAGCTAATAGCAAAAAAAAAAAAAAGAAAAAAGAAATGTCAAGTGTACTTCCAACATCTTAAATGTGTAAAAGATTCAATGGTCACAATTTGGTCTTGTCTGAAAGCTGAAATTCTGAAGTTTAAAACAATAGTGCAGTTCTTGGTACTAATATCCAGGAAGTAGGCCCTATGTGTTATTCATCTGGTAATAGCACTACTTTATTTCAAATAACAGTCATTAACTGTAATAGTAGACACACAGTAATGCCAAAGTCTTCACCACACAGGCCATAAAGGCGCACGGAGAGATCAAGGTAAAGATTTCCATTATCCCTAACATCGACACTTAAAGTGGTCAGCTTTACGTCCGGCCGTCCTTGCCTCCAGGAATTAACCTAGTACTTATTTTTGGTGTAGTCTGAGTGAACACCAGGGCCATGTGCGCTTCCAGTACTCGAAACCTTTTTTTAATTTTTTCGAGTGCGTGATGGGTAATCGAACCCATGTCCTCCCGGGTGAACCGAGCATGCCTTTACCGCCTCGGCCAGGCAGCCCCTGAAACAATAATATGCAATTATTATTACTGGCGGGCTGGGTAGCTCAGGCGGTAGAGCACTGGTCTTCTGAGCTCAAGTTGGTGGGTTCGATTCTGGTTCAGTCGGGTGGTAGGTGATGGTGCTCAAATACGTCGGCCTCTTGTAAGTAGATTTATTGGCACGTTAAAGAACTACTACGGGCCTAAAATCTGGCACCTGAAAGCATCTCCGAAAACTTTAAAAGTAGTTTGTGGGACATAACATCAATAATAATAATAATAATAATAATAATAATAATAATAATAATAATAATAATAATAATAATAATAATAATAGCTGGAAATCGTGACCTGCTTGTATATAAATATGGTATATGATTGATTGATTGAATGATTGCTAAGTCTAATGAATTGCACCAAAAAAAGAAAAACCACAAGTGGTAGAAGTTTAAGTGGGACTTTCTCAGAACCAACGTAATATGTAAGCGATTCCTTTTCATTTTCTCACATTTTATTAAACAGAGGTCGCAGGCTTCAACCACACATTCCATGGTACACATGTAACATTTAAATACGGGGATATACTTCGAAAAATAGTAGTTTCCATGATATTAATAGTGATTTTTGAAAAATGTTAAATGCTGTCACACTGGTAAAAAAAGGGGCGAAATTCATCCGTTAAAACTTTTATTCGTAATTTTCCTTTTTGTTTTACGTCGCACCGGCTCAGAGAGGTCCCAGATGAGGGTGGGATAAGGCAGGGCTAGGACTGGGAAAGATTCGACCGTGGCCTTGATAATGGCATAGCCCCAACATTTGTCCGGAATGAAAATGGGAAACCACGGAAAACAATCTTCAGAGCTACCAGTAGGGCCTAATGGGGCTCGAATTATAGCTAAGAACGATACGCCTTGAACCACGTATTACACTCACTCGGTTGTGTAAACGAATGCCTACACATTATGGCAATGGTGTCTGGCTCCATGGCTAAATGGTTAGCATGCTGGCCTTTCGTCCAGAGGGTCTGAGGTTCAATTCTCGGCAGGACCGGAGATTTTCACCTTTAATTCCGATGTCTCAAGGGCTGTATTTACGTGTTGTCGTAAGCATTAGAAATCATTCTTGGTAGTAGGGTTCCATCCTTTCAGACGCGCAGGTCGCATATACGACGTCATCTCGAAGGACCTGTACCTGGCACCTCCGGAGGCCACACGTCACAGCCAAGGTGCCAGTTTTGTCCCGTAGTAGTTCCTTAAGGTGCAAGGCTTCATCCTAGCTCATTTCATCCTGTACTAAGTAGTTACTAAACATAGCGACATGAATTTTTAAAAAAATAAAAAAATTAAAAATAAATAAACGCTATCAGAATAGGCCAATGAAACTCCCTTTGAACAATTCATATAGATAGCAGTGTTTTAGAAAATGATTTACTATTGTCCTATTTTTCAAAGACTTGTGACGATTTACGTTAGCGGACATCCCTTGCAATGTGAAAGTTGATATGTAATCCACTCGACGTACAGTGGTAGCCTGGAGCTCTTGAAGAGTGTTGGCCCAAGGGTGATTTTAATTACGCAGTGTTCTTGAGTTGTTCCAGAGAGAAATAGCCTGAGGAGCTCAGAAAAGAGATCGGGAAAGACTAAAATTCCTTTGAAAGTAGTCTCTCACGAAGCACAGATCCTGAGTGATTCTCCATGGATTCATCAAAAGTTCCATTGCTGTATTGAAAATGTACATATATTCCGTATAACAGAGTATTTAGCCGTAATAAAAAAAAGGTGGCGATAGTGGAGTGATTAGCTTGTCACCCTCTTAGACCCTACGGTCCCTGGTTCAGTCCTAGCCCAAGGATGGTAGTCTTTTTTGGAAAAGTGGTAACACAAAACACGACATATTGTTCATACCACGGTATAATTTTCTCGGACCAGGCTGAGTAGCTCAGACGGCAGAGCACTTGTCTTTTGAACCCAAGTTGCAAGGCTTCATCCTAGCTCAGCCCAGTGGTATTTGACGGTTCTCAAATACGTCAGCCTCCCGTTGCTAGATTTACTGACACGTAAAAGAACACTGCGGGGAAAAGTTCTGGCATCTCAGCGTCCCCAAAAATTGTAAATATAATCAGTGGGACGTTATTATTATTATTATTATTATTATTATTATTATTATTATTATTATTATTATTATTATTATTATTATTATTGTACTCTCAATATATTTAACCCTGTCGGCCAATATTCTGATGGTGAATTTTATTTCGACCAACGGGGCTGGAACCGGCTAAATACGATCTCAGACTTGACGCCTTAACGATCATCGCCACCAGTCGGGTTAATAATAATAATAATAATAATAATAATAATAATAATAATAATAATAATAATAATAATAATAATAATCATCCGGTTCCTTGGTTGAATGGTCAACGTCCTTGCCTTCGGTTCAGAGGGCCCCGGGCTCGATTCTCGGGCACGGCAGTGATTTTAATCACGTCTGATTAATTTCTTCAGTTCGGACACTAGGGGTTTGCGTTCGTATTAATACATATCTTCATTTAAATACAACACATCACACTACCAACGACCACAGAAACGCGTAATAGTGAATACATCTCTCCATATTAGATTGACGTCAGGAAAGGCATCCAGCCGTAAAAATGGGCTAATTGTAGCTAAGCAAAGGACAGACGCTCGGTAATTAGGAAAAGGCGAGGAATAATAATAATAATAATAATAATAATAATAATAATAATAATAATAATAATAATAATAATAATAATAATAATAATAATAATAATAATAATAGCAAAAATCAAGAAAATGGAAGTCACTTTCCAAACCACCCGGAACATATAGGCTACTGTACAACAAAAGGTGTTTTTCTCCGAACACAAAAAATCGTCATTACAACATTGTCATCAAACCAGTATCGCTGTATGCATCTGAATGCCTTATCCTGTCCGAGAAATGTTTGCTTGCGGATTTAGGGAGGAAAGAAAGAAGATCCTACACACCATACTTGGCCTAAACTACAAAAATGAAAATCCAGGCAAGAAGTATTACTCTAAGATAGAGAAGATCACGGACACAATGCGTAAAGGCAGAGTTCGCTTCTACGGTCATATACGACGGATGGTCGACTCTCGATGGATGAAACGTATCTTCAGTATATTTGACTCAAAACTAAAAACGGCAATGCTATGGTAGGTTAATGTCAAAAAAGATCTTAAAGAACTGGGCATACAAGCAGAAGATGCACATGACCGAAATCTTTTCAGAGCAGCCATCAAGATTTTTGGAACTTTACGGGTCGAAAAGCGGGCAACTGGTGCGAAATGGACACAAGAACGTCGTGCTAAAAACAGTGACCTAATGAAGACGATGTGGATCAAGTGAAAAATGAACAAATGATATCATGTAAAGTGAAGCTTATCGTGGTCCCTAGCTGGCCAGTTAGCGAAGTTGAATAATAATAATAATAATAATAATAATAATAATAATAATAATAATAATAATAATAATAATAATAATAATAATAATATCCGCCTAAGTGGTGAACTGGTTAGCGTGTTTAGCTGCCACCCCCTGAGGCATGGGTTCAATTCCCGGCTCTGCCACGAAGTTTGAAAATTGGTACCAGGGCTGTAACGGGATCCACTTAGCCTTGGGAGTTCAACTGAGGGTTTGATTCCCACCTCAGCCATCCTCGAAGTGATTTTCCGAGGTTTCTCACTTCTTCATCAGGCTAATTCCGGGATGGTACCTAACTTAAGGCCACGGCCGCTTCTTTCCCTGTTTGTCTATCCCCTCCAACCCCTCCAAACATAGCAGGTGAGGCCACCTGGGCGAGGTACTGGTCCTCCTTCCATGTTGTATCCCCAACCCAATATCTCACGCTCCAGGACACTGCCTTTGAGGTGGTAGAGGTATGATCCTCGCTGAGTCCAAGGCTCTGCCACGAAATTTGAAAAGTGATACGAGGGCTGGAAGGGTGTCCACTCAGCCTCGAGAGGTCAACTGAGTAGAGGAGGGTTCGATTCCCACCTCAGCCATCCTCGAAGGGTTTTTCCGAGGTTTCTCAATTCTCCGCCAACCCTGGAGGGTAAACGGATTAAGGAAAAAGTAAATAAATAAATAATAATTACCTTTTCCTTTGGCCTTTTCCCAGTTACTCGATCGGCACTTTGCATGTTTTGCGATCGAATGTCTTATTATTAATAAAGTTTATTTTTTTACGTCCCACTAACTAATTCTTTAACGGTTTTCGGAGACACCTAGTTGTCGGAATTTTGTTCCGCAGGACGTATTTGAGCACCCTCAAATACCACAAGACTAAGCCGTGATCGAACCTGCCAAGTTGGAGTCGGAAGGCCAGCGCCTCAACCGTCTAAGCCACTCAGCCCTGCCAGTGGCTTTCTTGACGCCAATCCTATGTGGAGGAAGGTATTCACAATAATAATAATTATGGGATTTCGAGATCACACAATCAACCAAGATCACAAGAATAGGAAACGGACCGGCAACACCTCGTCGCAAGACCGTAAAGAGGCCCATTCCGAAAAGAAGAAGAACCGGAAGTGAAAGGTGCTCAACATAGCCAATAGCGGCAACAAATAATAATAATAATAATAATAATAATAATAATAATAATAATAATAATAATAATAATAATAATAATAATAATAATAATAATAATAATAATAATAATAATAATAATCCTATAGTCTCGGCTACCACGCGCAGGGATTTCGATGTGTCGCGTTTAGGCTGCCTGCTATTCAGTTTCAACGTTTGGATTTATGCCACCAGATGGCAGAGTAACCGAATCCCTAGTGGGTGACGTATGGCTGATTTAATTTATTTTGCCGGGTAAACAATAAATATGTTGCCAGATATAGGCTTTATTACACTACATGCTGACTACGTTCTACAAGAAGTACCGAATGGACATTTTTCAGGGATCTGATTGTTCTGTAGAGAAATATACTGACAGACTCCAGTGTGCCGTTTAATAATTATATGAAATGCACACCTGCGCTTGAACTCAAATAACACAAGTTGTATACAGGTTTAGAACATTTAACCAAACGGGTGAATCAACTAATAGTTTCTCTCGTGAACCGAGGAATAGTTCGAATAATATTATGAAGAGTTCGCTTGTTATGAAAATTCTCTAAATTACGATGAAGAGGTCAATACCTGGTACCTGGTACTCTGTGGTAAAAAATAAAAATCAGCCATGGTGAGCATCACCATTGTCATTTCACAAGTTGCAATAAATGCCGTAGATTTTCCTTAAGATAAATTTTTGTTATTGAGTATGATAAACCTCTCCTAGACTGAATTTGTTCACTAGGAATTCCGAAAAATTAGCCATGCAGTCAGGAAGTAAAGGCCACGTAAATTTTTTGTATTTCATATACTCTAGGTCAAGAATTAATATTATGATTAGTTTAAGGTAAAATATCTGGATCCATATGTAAGCTCATTTACTTATTTTAGGCGAGGTGAATAGCCCACACGCTAGAAGATTGGCCTGAGCTCAAGTTGGCCGGTTCGATTCGGGCTGAGTTCAGTGATAACTTATTGGAAGGTGCTCACATACAACAACGCCGTGTCAGTACGTTTACTAGCATCTAAAAGAACTTCTGTGAGACCAAATTTAAGTTCATTGGCGTCTCCGAAAACCGTTAAAGTGGTTGGTGGGACAGAAAACCAATACAATTATGATTATTATTCGTATTATTATTATTATTATTATTATTATTATTATTATTATCATTCAGATTATTCTCATAATCGAGCATCGTTTAAGTCCATAAGAAGGTCAGGGAACAATGGACACAAATTATTACCCCACTCCTGACGACACATGGTTATAAATTTGCTAGAAGTAAATTGATCAACTTGAGCAAGTCCATAGAGAAACGCAGACGTTTTAAATGTTTCATAAACTTTCAGGGCAATCTCCTTTTATTATTCCCCTTAACACTAGCGAGTGTGTTCGTATAATTACCGTGGGAAAGTTTTTTCCAAAGGTGTTTTATTGACTAGAATATATTTTCTGATTAATTAAAAATACTCGTACGCGACAATATAATTTTTACAATGTTATTTACAATGACTATATACGTTTATTCATATGAATTACTGACAGAAACACGTGACAGCTCATGACTTCTTGGTTACGACGAGCCTAAGAAGTCGAGGACTTTCTTCAGTGACTCTCGTTCAGCAGCTGACAAGATCTTCTCCATGCTGCCCTGGATGAAATGGTCCGCCTCCAATATCACATCCTGGAACAGACAGCATTGAATATGTAGAATTTTAGTTTAATATTTTTTTCTAGTGGTTTTACGTCACACTAACACATCGAAATTGCATCCGGGAGATAGTGGGTTCGAACCCCACTGTCGGCAGCCCTAAAGATTGTTTTCCATGGTTTCTGATTTTCACACCAGGCAAATGCTGGAACTGGACCTTAATTAAGGCCACGGTCGCATTCTTCCCACTCCTAGCCCTTTCCTATCCCATCTTCGGTATAAGACCTGCGTGTGTCGGTGCGACATCAAGTAAGTTGTAAAATAAAAATCGCATCGAAACTTTTCGGTGACGTTATGATGGGGAGGAGCTCGGATTTGGAAGGTAACGGCCGTGGCCTTAATTAAGTACAGCCCCAGCATTTGACTGGTGTGAAAATGGGAAACCTTGGAAACACATCTTCAGAGCTACCGACGGTGAGATTCAGAAACCACCATCTCCCGAATGCAAGCTTACAGCTACGCAAAATTAACGTTAATATAAAACAGTAGAAGATGTATTATTCTTTATTTCTTTTTATGTAAAGGAAATAAGGGTTAACAAGGGAAGTTTTCGGTGTGTTACACTGCGATTTCGTTCGAAGTTTGCATGCGGGTAACTGAGCTGGTAGGGATTCTAAAATTTAAAACAGTACGTTCACATCATAATAATAATCATAATAAGTGTCGTTTTTTGAACGTTGAAAGTGGTGAGAATATGCGTGGAGGCGCGCCGTGCAGTAGCGAGTGGCCAAGGTAAGGTTGAGAAGGGATGAATTATTTTCTTAGACTTGAAAATGAAGAATGAATTGCGTTACGCTTGACAATACAGCATAATATGCCCTCGACCAGCAAGTAGGGCACGAAAACTGTATACATGAGTATATTTACAATTTTCAGAGATTAATACGTCAGGGCTATATATGATAATATGTCCTGAAAAATTTGTGACAATCCCGAATTTTAGAGGTCGGTCCTGGTGTAACATCAGGATTAA
This sequence comes from Anabrus simplex, assembly GCF_040414725.1. Taxonomy (NCBI): domain Eukaryota; kingdom Metazoa; phylum Arthropoda; class Insecta; order Orthoptera; family Tettigoniidae; genus Anabrus; species Anabrus simplex. Next base: position 944,359,744 of record NC_090265.1, on the reverse strand, counting down.
TTTATTCACTTTTACATGCATGAAGGAATAATAATAATATCTAAGACACTTTCCTAACAGAGCGGTAGGAGCTAAAACTGATATCAGGACAGCAATTGTTGTCTATTCTAAAGGAACTGAAACGGTAATTAACCGCTCCCAAGTTGAATCTGTGAATTCATTTTGTCACTTCCTAGAACTAATAGCTCCGTTCGAGGCCATCTTCAACAGTATCGCTGGTCCTAGAAAGAACGTTGTCGCTAGTTCATAATTCCTGGGGATCAGAGAAATCGTCAGTGATATTTGAAAATGCTAAAGCCATGATAATGAATCAAATGAATCATTAGAAATATATGAAAAACTGAAGACGACAAAGTGTTCATAGAGAAGCCGTCGATTGCCGGGCTGAGTGGCTTAGACAGTTGAGGCGCTGGCCTTCTGACAACAACTTGGCAGGTGCGACCCTGGCTCAGCCCGGTGGTATTTGAAGGTGCTCAAATACGTCAGCCTCGTGTCGGTAGATTTACTGGCACGTAAAAGAACTTCCGCGGGACTAAATTCCGGCACCTTGGCGTCTCCTAAAACCGTAAAAAGGTAGTTAGTGGGACGGAAAGCAAATAACATTAATTCATTAGAAACCGTCGTCATTATAGAAGTATCATTGGCACATATCGTTAGTGCCATCGACGGCCTCAATTGTAAACATTGAATGAAACGGTCCAGGTACGTTGTGAAAACTTCAGTTAATGATTTTTCTTAGAAATATTCATTTATACTATCTGTGATTACTTGTAGTTATTCAATATTTATAGATGAATAGATAAGAAACCAAAGTCAGGTGTACCTGCGTACTTGAACTCTATTAGAACTGCTAAGGAGAGGGGGTGGGTTTGGTTGTGTTATTGTCAGTTCTGGATCAGGAAATATGGTCGCCATAACTGTATCACCACCGAGCCAGCTGGCCGTGTTAGGGTCGCGAAGCTGTGAACTTACATTCGGGAGATGGTGGTTCGAATCCCACTGTCGGCAGCCCTGAAAATATTTTTCTGTGCTTTCCCATTTTCACACAAGGCGAATGCTGGGGCTGTGCTTTAATTAAAGCCATGGCCGCTACTTTCCGAATCCTAATCCTTTCCCATCCTTGCGTTAGCGAAAACCTTCGACGTGTTAGTGCGACGCTAAACCACTAGCAATTCCTATCCCTTGCATTGTTCGTAACGGGATATGCGACAGGGTTCCATAACGTCCCATTGCTATTTAAGATCTATTCAAAATATATTTTCAGGGAAGCATTGGATGATATACAAATGGGAGTTATTTTAAATGGACAATGGATAAACAACATTCGATATGCGGATGACACTGTAATTTTTGCAGATAGTTTAGATAATTTACAATATCTCATTGACAGAGTAGCATTCACTAGCCATGAATATCGTCTTGACATTAATATAATGAAAAACATGTCATCCAGTAATTGAACATAAACCTGTTGAATGAGTCCGGAAATACACTTATCTCGGCACCATCGTTAATGATCAATGGGATATTTCGGTTGAAGTGAAGTCTCGCATTGGAAAAGCTAGGACTGTGTTCAACAAAATGGGAAAACTGTTTAAAAGTCGCGACTTAACACTTGTTACAAAAATAAGACTCCTTCGCTGCTATGTATTTTCTGTTCTCTATTATGGTGTTGAAAAATGGCCTTTAACGAAGTCGCTTAGTAAAATATTAGAGACCTTTGAGGTGTGGCTATACCGAAGGATACTAAGAGTATCATCGAAAGATCATGTCACAAATGCAGAGATCCGTCGAAGAATGAGAAATGATAAGGAAGTTCTGACCACTGCAAAAACGAGAAAGCTACAATATCTCATTCATATCATGAGAAACAGAAGCATGTACCATCTACTGCAAGAAATCCTACAAGGAATAATACCTGGAAAGAGAGGTGTTGGCTGGAGACGAATCTCCTGGCTAAAAAGTCTCAGAGATTGGACTCTCAAGACATCGGCAGAGCTACTCCAAGCAGCTCACAACAGAAAAGACAGCCAAGATGGTTGCTGACTTCCGGAACGGATAGGGAATAGAATAATAAGAAGAAGAACACAGCTGACACCGCTGTACGACTGCCATCTTCCGTCTGAGGCTTACCTCGTCCATACTACTGCACGGTCAATTTTCACTACCTTCAACAATAAATAAACAGCAGTGAATATTAATCTGGATAGCCATAAAAGATGTGAGTGGAATATGAATGTAACACCTCGAAAATTTCCCTTGTAAATCAAAAATTAACTCTGTAAATGTAGTTGTATGCATTAACTGGCCTCAGAGCTGGGTCATGCGAGACGAATGGATGAGGATAGGTTACGTAGGACCATTAAGGACTCAGCCTTCGAGGGTAAGAGAAAGAAAGGTAAGGCTTATTTTTTAATGGATTAATGGTTAGAGTTGTCAGAGTCAGTTGAAAAGAGAGGCTTGTGGGTGCGCTTAGTTAATTCACAGAAGCTTGTTGACTGAACGCTAAAAGGCATAACAATATGTAATGAAAACCTTCTTTTACCACTTTTCCCCCCACACTTGCGGGTGCGAACTGTATTGTACATGTGGATTTGTCCCTGTTTTACGGCTGGATGCCCTTTGTGACACCAACACTATATGGAGGGATGTGACCATTATTGCGTATTTCTTTGGTCGTCGGTAGTGTAATATGCTGTCCGAATATGACGAGGAAAGTGTTGGGGCAATTACAAACACCCATTACTAGAGCCAGAAGAATTAATCCGACGCGATTACAATCTGTGATCTGACCGGGAATCGAACCCGGGACCCTATGAACCGAAGATATCAACGCTGACCATTCAGCCAAGGTGTCGGACAGCAGCATATAATGAAAATTATTTATTTAATTTATTTATTTATTTATTTATTTATTTATTTATTTATTTATTTATTTATTTATTTATTTATTTATTTATTTATTTATTTATTTATTTATTTTGCCAGTAGAAAGTGTGGTTACTTGAAATTATTGTTATGATTCGTATTAGGAGCCAGGGACATTTTTTATTTCAATCTTGAGTACTTGGGTGTACTGGAACTGTGTCATGGTCTGTATTAATGTAGGGTCTGGAATTTCTGGGGACTAGATATTATTGTAGAACTCATGATAGAATAATTGTCTCAACCGATAAAGTTTATCCTTTATTTTCACTCATGTTGGTTACTAGGATTGTCCCGATTATCTCATTCAGTGTTTAGTTATATGCTTATGAGGAACGCTGCAAGTAACTAACATATGGTATTGTCCTGAGTGTATTAATCTACTCTGCATCTACTGTAACTGCGTGATATAATGGGGAAATATTACAATATGTTAGATTTTTTCAAAAATGCGCTATGGAAGACATCACGTTAAGGTTCGAGCTAATGGCAAGAATTGCCAATAGAATGTCCTCGTTCCAATAAAATTGGAAGCTAGATAGGATGACCCCAAGTCTATTTGACACATAAACTCATCCACTTCCAACAGATATTTGTAGGAACTCTTTTACGTTAAACGCTTTAGTGAACTCTTTACTGAGATATTCAGATTAATTCAGGGCGTTAGAGTTACTCCCTTTGGAGTAGATATCAGAAAAATAAGAACTGACTTAAGCGTGATAACGTTGTAATTTTCCCAATGGGAACCCTAAAGTGGCTGTCATATTTGAGAATTTCTTTAGTTACCAGGTATTTGTTTATATTGAGACAGTAAAGTGTTTGTTAACAATGAATTATTATTATTATTATTATTATTATTATTATTATTATTATTATTATTATGTCTTTGTTATGCCCTACTAAGAAGCGATATTGAAGTTATTTAGCTGATGCCGTTGCCCATTTCTTCTCCCAAAATCTCTTCATCTTCTCGCCATGGCTTTTCTTGCAATTTTCTGACCAGGTTTTGTTGGTGTTACTGCTCGGATGATGTTTAAAGCGGTGATTATCGACTAATTTTCTGAACTTAGATCTTTCTAACACAATGTCATCTGTGATGCCTATTTCCTTAACATATTTTCCAACTTCGAGAAGCCAATTGTTATTTGCTTTTATTGATAGGGCAAGGTTCAGAATATTTTTGGTCAATCTGATTACTCATTCTGAGAACATGTCCATAAAATTTCAAACGTATTTTCCTAAATGTGTCTGAGATTTTCTCTGAGTGTTGGTACAGGTCATGAAATTTCTTTATCATCCAAATTCCTCCTGTACAGATTGGTCCAAAAAATTTGCTTAAGATTTTTCTTTCTTGCTTTTCTACATCTTTTATCGATGAACTGCCCACAGTAATCAGTGTTTCAGATGCATGTACTGCTTCAGGCTTGCGTACAGTGTTGTAATGTCTTAATTTTGCATTTCGGTATATAGTTTTTTATTATATCTGCTCCTAGTGAGTCTGTATGATGTTTGTAGTTTGCTTCATGGTTGAGTCCTGAAGGTGGAATGACTTCTCCAAGGTATTTGAATTTAGGCACTTGGGATAATTTTCCATATTGGGTTTTCATTTGTTGTCCCTTTAGGTAACGAAGAGATCCTTCGTAGTGAGTTTTCTGATATGACATCTTGAGTCCTGTTCTGGATGCAATTTCATGGAGTTTTTCAATGGATTCAGTCGCTTCCTGGTTGATATTGGACAACACTGCTAAGTCATCAGCGAAGGCCAAACACTGAAATTAATTTTGTTGTCACGTAATCTGCCAATCCTTTAATTTCTTTTTCTTAAGTCCTAATCACTTTTTCCAAAAATGATTAAGCAATAAAGAGGACAATCCATGTCCATGTCGGACTCCTGTTTTAACATCAAATGGTTCAGACAATTCCCATAAGAATTTAACCTTGGAAGTGGTGCCTCTTAGTGTTTGCATCATTAATTCTTTTGTTTTCCTGTTTATTTTGAATTCTCTCAGTACACGGAAAAGTGTTTGTCTGTCTATAGAGTCATATTCCTTTTTAAAGTCCACAAAAGGAATCGACATTTATCTGTTTTTACGAATTTGTAGGATGGTCTTTAGGTTAAGCATATTTTCTGCCCACGACCTACCTTTCTTGAACCCTGGCTGATATTCTCCCATCAAATATTCTGTTTACATTTCAAGTCTCTTGAGTAGGAGTTTCGAAAAATAATTTGTAGGTGACTGCTAGCAGGGAAATACCTCTGTAGTTATTTATGACAGTTTTATCCCCTTTATTATGTAATGGGTGAATTATTGCACACTTCCAGTCTTCAGGAATTGTTTCACCTGTCCAGATAACTGTAAGAATTTTATGAGTTTTTTGAGCGAGATTTCTGCCACCTAGTTTCCACATTTCGGCAATTATACAATCTTCCCCTGGAGCTTGGTTGTTTTTTGACTCATGCATTATTTGTTCAGCTTTATATTGTTGGAGACTCTGAATCTGGATTTGGTTCTGATGTTTCAAAAGTGAGTTGGTCAGTAGGAGCTTCGCAGTTTGGAAGGTCTTTGAAATTATCTTCCAAAAGTTTACACTTATCTTCATTATTTGTTTGTAAATTTTTATCCGGTCGTTTAAAAAATAAAGTGGGTGCCTTATAACTCGTCACTTCTTCTAAAGTTTCTGTAAAATTTCCTAGAATTGTTTTTCTTGAACTGTTGTTCGATTTCTGCCAGTCTGATCTGACCATAATTAAGTTTTTGGAATCTTATAATCCTTGATGTCTCCTTCTGGACGTTAATGAAGGCATGCTACTTCTTTGTGGTTTTCTGCGAATTCCAGTGTTGCCATGCTTTCATGCGGCGTTCTAATGTCTCATCACAGGTATCGTTCCACCACTTACGTTCACGTTTCCTCGGTGATATGTTAGTGCACTTGGCTGCTTTTATAAGTTCGTCTTTGTGTTCTGACCAACTAGTAGCATTTTGCTCGGAGATATTGGGCAGGAAAGAGCTTGAGTTTTGCTTCAGAAACTCAAGGTCGAGTTGTGGGTTTCGCTGTGATCTACATTTGGGTCTGTTACGTTGAAACTTCACTTTGATTAGGGATAGGCGGTGATCAGAGTCGATGGTACCCTTCTTGACTCTTACATTCATCATCTCCTTTTGGTTTCTCTTTGTAATGCCACATGGTATACCTGACAATCTCCTAAATGGATGTCCGGGGACCTCCAGGTTGTTTTCTTCTTCGAGCGTGCATTAAAATGAGATGACATTAGTTTCAGATCAATGGTCTCACAGAAGTTGATTAATCTTTATCCATTTATATTGGCTCTTTTATGGGCAGGGTAGAATCCTATGGTGGCTTTGTACTTCTTTTCTTTGCCTATTTGTGCATTGAAATCTTCCATCAAAATTTTGACATGATGTTTAGGAATTTGGGTTACTGTTTCTTCTAGAGGTTTCCAATTTTTTTTCACCTTTTCTGGGTATTTTTGGTTGTAATTATTTGTAGATGCATGAGTATTGATTAGTGAATAGGATTTGTTTCCTGATTTGATTGCCAACACTGAGTTTTTTCAGAGGGAGTTGTGAAATTCATAACTGAGTTTATGATATTCTTTCTTACTGCAAACTCGGTGCAAAATTGCAATGGTGCGTTGAGGACTGGAATTGCTGGTTTACCTTTGTATATTCTGTAGTTACCTGACTCGAAGTGATTTTCATCCGTACCTATATTTGGTTTCTTGGAGAGCTAAAATTTGGATATTTATTCAGTCCAACATGTCTGTTAATTGCTTGAATTTGGCAGTTTTGAGAAGTGTATTGATGTTGATGTGCCAAGAAAATGCTTGCGTTTGGGACGAAGAGATTTGGGAAGCTTCGATACATTCCCGCATGATGTTCTCTGTCCCCCAGAATCCGATGACCGAGATAACTTAGTGCTATCAGTAGAGCCTGGGGTAGTTTCTATGTCAGCTGACATTTCCATTATGCTAAAAGTTTGAAGGTAGTCGGGAGACCGCCAATTGTCGATTTTGATATTGCAGCTAAGGTTGCCTCAATATGGTTTCTGACTGTTCTAAGATTTCTGCTTGTCATCCGCCTCTAATATGTGTTTGGTCCGCGAGGGCTATTTTTTTTCGCTCAACTCCGCCGGCAAGATGGTTATGACCCCAATATGCGTCACCTGGGACGCGCTGCGTGGGGAGTATCATCTCTACCCCTGCTGCGACAGCGTACTAGGTTCATGCATTATTATTATTATTATTATTATTATTATTATTATTATTCACATGAAGTTATAATTGTCCGGCTCCTTGGTTGAATGGTCAGCGTTATAGTCTTCGATTTAATCGTGTCTGGTTAATTCATCTGATTCGGGGACTGAGTGTTCATGTTTGTGTGTCCCGACACATTTATCTTCATATACTCACAGTACACGACACTGCCAATCATCACAGAAACACGCACTAGTGAATACATCTCTTCATATAAGGTTGGTGTCAGAAAGGGCATCCGGCCGTAAAACAGGGGCAAATCCATATGTACCACATTTCACAACCGTGGCTTCACTAGTGTGAGGTAGAAGAAAAATGACATTAAGTTATAACAGTTTCCTGAATGTAGATTGCCACCATGTAGATTTCAAAATACTTCGACATTGCACAGTCGCCATGAACTATGTTTCTTCTTAGCCGTGTATACTGGGCTTCGGTGTGAATAGCACTTCACTGCACGGTAACACAAACGTCACTACGTTTCTTCAGCTTTAGGCTACGGAAGTTGATGAAGAATTTCATTGGGTTACAGAAAATCATTCTCATAGAATATAAGGTATAATGTCGTGGCCATAAATCCAGAAATGGTCTGTGAATCGTAGGATTATGTAACAACGAAACAACAAAAGTAAAGAAACCAGTACTATTTATAGTCCTTTACACGTTTCCAAGGGGAAATTGTTTTCATATTTCAGTTCGAAAAACACCGCCGGGAGAGAATTCCATTGCATTTGGAGAAAGCGTTCAATCGTGTGCTAAATCAGCTGGTGTGATATGCAATGTGAGATCACTGTTCACCTGAAATTCTCAACGAACAGGTCAAGATGCTGTATGCCAAAACCAGCTCACGAGTATGGTACCCTGTGGGAGATAGTTGGAGTTGGTGCTCATCAGGAATCGCCATTATCTATAGTGCACTTCTACACGGGATCTGTAGAATGATGTCTCGTGGATTTCGTTCTGTCAACGTGATAATTTCTGCCACTGTCAGAGAACAACTGCAAGGTTAAGTTGAAGTATGGCATCATAGCCTACATCTCGATTTCAGTAAGACAGAGTACGCGTAAACTGTTCTCTCCCCTACCTCCATTTGGATTAATAGTGTTGCTCCAATACAGGTAGATTCCTTTGTATATTACGGAACCTACTTACAGAGTGATGGCTGCACTAATGAAGAGGTAAGTGTAAGAACCAGTGCAACGTAGATGCGATGGAGGGAGGTTAGAGATCCCCAACTCGCTAAAATTTAAGATCTACCAGACGGTGATACGACCAGTTGTACTATACTGCATGTCTTTCAGTGCTGGACCACCTCTGGATATGTTGAACACTGTTTCCGTACGATGAAACCGAGGATGCTGTAGCGGGATATGAGAAATTTTCTCCATTCGACCATCTGTGTAACAACACCATTTATGCGATGGATCGGCCTGTCTCCTGTCGACGAGAAGGTAAATGGATGCCAACTTCACTTATATGTCTTGAGAGCAGAACTGAGACCCAAACAACATTGTTTGCACCTCGTTTACACCGATGTGAAAATGATCAACCTACGCCCAGAAATGGCAAGTGATAGAGCAAAGTGCTTTTCAATGATTCCAACAGTGAATCTCGTACCAACGGGAAGTACTCGGAAGAATAATTTCCCCTTTTCATTTCATTCGCCACTTTTTTATTTTATTTATGTCCGGCTCCATGGCTAAATGGTTAGCGTGCTGGCCTTTGGCCACAGGGGTCCCGGGTTCGATTCCCGGCAGGGTCTGGAATTTTAACCTTAATTGGTTAATTTCGCTGGCACGGACGCTGGGTGTATGTGTTGTCTTCATCATCATTTCATCCTCATCATGACGCGCAGGTCGCCTACGGGAGTCAAATCAAAAGACCTGCATCTGGCGAGCCGAACTTGTCCTCGGACACTCCCGGCACTAAAAGCCATGCGCCATTTCATTTTATTTATTGTGACGGAATCGAGGACATTATATTAAAGAGAGAATAAGACACATATACATAAACAACTTTGAAGAAAAGGAAAAGCATATAAAGTATATTATATGGTCGGAGGATTATACTGTAGTAGACCAAACACTGGCAATTTCAAGAGAATTTGCTGTTCCCTTGAGCACGTCTTCCACTGTACAACGGGCTGGCCATGCACACATTGCAATGAGTGTTCCGTGGTCCGCTCTACTCCACATTCACACAAACTGGAGTCCACTGAAGCCCCACTTCTGCGGGTTTGACCTGCACCTCGTGACACCTCAACGCAGTCTGTCAAGTGTGCTCTGAGACCAGCAGAGAAATGTTCATTTAACATCATCCATTTATTTAGACGCTGGCTTCTTGTCTGCCACTCTTTAATTCCAGCTTGCCTCCATGTACCTTGCAGTGCCTCATTAGATTTTAAGAATCTGCTTCTTATCTAAGACGTTGGCAAGCTGGCTGATAGCCAAACATAGGATGTGCCAGAGATGCCATTGACTTATTCTTCTCTTTCCTGAGAGTTATTTCTCGACGGGAGGTGGTATTCTGCCAAGACAGTGGAGCTTTCCCAGATTTGTAGGACGCAGATAGCCAGTGATAATTCGGCATGTCTCGTTGAGTACCACATCCACGGTTTTGGCATGGCAGGACTTATGTCATATGGACAAGCGTACTCAGCTTCAGCATAACACCGCTCAAGGGCAGATGTCTTCACTACATCACATCTGGAAGTGCACCCCGAGTTCTTCCAGTCAACTTCCATACGATGTTATTTCTAGCAGCCACTTTCTGCTTGATGTTCGAGCGATGCTTTCGGAACGTCAAAGCACGGTCAAGAGTAACTCCCAGATATTTGGGGGTACTGCTGTGTTCCAATGGAATGCCTTCCCAATTGACTTTTAACATTCGCAACATTCACCACTGATCTGTATTTAAGGCTGCTGCCGCCTAGGTGTCCTATTCCGTATCAGTTGTTTACCTCGACTTTTCTTGAATTATTTCAATGATCTTGGATATTTATCGAACATATCGCGTGGTAAATTATTCCATTCCCTAATTCCTCTCCATATAAATTAATATTTGCCCGAATTTGTCTCTTGAATTTAAACTTTATCTTCATATTATGTTCTTTCCTACTTTTAAAAGCTTTATGCAAGGTTACTTACAGCACTGGACTTTTTTATCATTTAAAAATATTATTAATTACATAATGTTGCAGTTCGCACGTGTTCAATACAAATTCTGCAGTATCATTTATTACATGCAGTAACAATAATCGCTAAATTGCATGTATTGACTTTTTCTGAATTTCTGGTCATTATTTTAAATTTTATTATTACACTGAAAATGGCAACTTCGTTAGATTAGGTTGGAGATTAATTTTCTGTCTTCGGTTGTATTATTATCTCTATAGCGATCAATTCTGCTTTAAAAAGCAAAATAATCTTCGTACGGGTGATTACGTCTATTGGAGGAGTAGAAGATAAAGGCTTCCAGTATTCATAACCTCGGCAGTAAGTATGATAGAGTGGTTAGGTCATGTCCGGCCGCCTTTGCACTCACTCATTGGTATACGCTGAGTGAATTCTAGGATCATATGCTTCTGTAGTTTTCAACTTCTTAATGGAAAATCGAACAGATGTCATTCCAGGGAAACCGAGCTCGCCGTTGTTCTTTCGACTAGGTACTAACCAATTAGGCTTCATCAACGTTTGTTTTACAGGGATTTGGGTTTAGATGTCTTGATATCACTTCGAAAGTACATCAGTCCTAAGACTGGTCGATTTCCATTATGTCCTCCATGTTCGATGAGCTTTGGCAGTCATTTCCACTGCAGCCTAGCTGTCCTCTATTGTCAATCACTATTTGTTTAGTGAAGGTGTATTTCGGTCGTTCGGGAGGTGTCTTCTCTTCAATGAAGCCTTCTGGTACTCTCTGTATAGATTTTGAATGACGCATCCCATATCCCCTCTGGCGCAAACGCCACTTGCATATAAGATGTGCAGAAGATCTTGTCTACCTCTCAATGAACTTGAAATTGGAGGTCTTATTCGTCCATGGGATTTTTATCATCCTCCTCCGGAAGCACCACATTTGAAATACTTCCAGTATCCAGTATTCGGGAGATAGTAGGTTCGAACCCCACTGTCGGCAGCCCTGAAGATGGTTTTCCGTGGTTTCCCATTTTTCACACCAGGCAAATGCTGGGGCTGTACCCTAATTAAGGCCACGGCCGCTTCCTTCCCACTCCCAGCCCTTCCCTATCCCACCGTCGCCATAAGACCTATCTGTGTCGGTGCGACGTAAAGCAACTAGCAAAAAAAAAAAAAAAAACAGAAATACTTCCACGCGACCGATTTGTGTAATGTCCAGTTTTTTTATTCATACAGTGAATCAGTCCATAAGAATGTGTATACCAGTCTAATTTGTGTGTGTGTGTGTGTGTGTGTGTGTGTGTGTGTGTGTGTGTGTGTGTGTGTGTGTGTGTGTGTGTGCTTAAATAGCCAGTCAGTGCGAATGAGTTGGCTGCGCGGTTTTCGTTGGTTGCCCAATTTTCACACCAGGCAAAAGCTGGGACTGTACCTTAATTGAGGCTACGGTAGCTTCCTTACCAGTCCGAGCCATTTCCTTATCTATCATCGCAAAAACATTGGTGCGGCGTTAAATCACCAAGAAGAAGAACAGCTAATTTGTTGGTACGAAATAGTGTGCACTTCTGAATACATAACATGTCAGTCTATATATGTGGTGAAAAATTACCTGCATCAGCTATCAAAACTTCCAGTTCTGCCTTCGTGCTCCATGATTATTATGATGCTCATTGGGACGAGACAGTGTATCCCAGTACAAAAAAGTGGACTCTTAGCGTTATGTAACACTTTCAAATTTTCCCCTCTCTAAGCATTTAGAAGTATTATAAAACAAATATTTATTCTGGAAATATACTCTTATCCATTCGTTTGAATAATAGGACCACAGTTTCTAAATGGCAAAAATACGAATAAACTGTATAAATGTCAACATAAATACCCACACACTTCTTCATTAGAGACTGTTATGATTTTCAGTGTTCAGTCTTCAAGTCTCTGTGAATTACGTAATCACTTCCACCAACATAATATATTTGCAGCTACCTCCCGTTTAGTTCCAAGTCTATTATCTTTAAGTCATTAGAAACAGAGTGTAATCATCGTCGCTTTGGCCTCCCACTACTTCTCAGTGGTCAGGTCCATGATTGATCTATCCTTCTCCATTAAGTTTGTTACGAACTAGTAACTTTAGACTCGGAAACATTCTTTTTGTTATAATTCTCGCAGCATCTATTTTCTTGCTCTCAAGATATTAGATTGGAGGCTTTCAACACAGCCCGACTTCACTCGTAAATATAGACCAAACTGATTTACTATATTTCCAAACGACTAATCCTTACTTAATTTGTTTTACGTCGCACCGACAAAGATAGGTCTTATGGTGACGATGGAATGGGAAAGGGCTGGGACTGACATGGAATCGACCGTACCCTTAATTAAGATATTGCTGCAGTAATTCTCTGGTGTGAATATTAGAAACAGTCTTCAGGTTTACTGATAGTGGGGTTCGAATCCACTATCTCCGGAATGCAAGCTGGCCAAACGCGTAGCCAAGTCCCTCGGTCCAACTGAGTCCATTTCTACCATTCTAAAGTATGGACAGTAAGGGTGAATGATTACAGCCTTTTCCTTCTCCTACATCGAACCAAGAACTCATTATACCATCACTTCTCACTGTACCTCAATTGTTAACACATATGCCTTTCATTGCCTGTAATAACCTACTTGCGATTCCATAATCCCTCAGTATATCTAATATATTTTCCCTTCGCACTTTGTTATACCGATGTGCTTTCTTTGTTGTACGAAATATCAGCATAACTATAGTATCTGGTTCCTTTGCAGCATTTTTCAGTTACCTGACGCATACTCTGCGGTCAGAAATCGCACTGGCTTCCACTCAGTTTTCTCTTCGCATAGATCGCACCCTCTTTTTTTTTTTACTACCACTTCTAATAGCGAGGGACTTTGGTAAGTTTGGCAATACAGTCATAAATATTAATAACCTTGATTGCTCTACTCGAATGTATTTTATTTTGAAAATAATAAACCGTGATTTTATGGAGTTTGCTATTTCATGGATTAGAGGTACTGTATTCATACTCTCTTCAATTAATAACAGTGAACGAATTTTAAAAAAGTAAATAGTGATGGAAGACATTTTTTTCTACTTACCCTTTCGTAGCCTTCAGATTTCGCTAGCTGTTTAGTATTTTTCTGCAAGATCCTTTTCACATCTGTGTAGTTACCAACCTTCTCGTCCATGTGTTGAATTGCATTCCCTACAAAACTCATTGTAAACTCACTCATGGCTATTGCATTGTGTTCCTGGAATATCAGGTCATGCAAAATACGCGCTGCCAAAGAAGAGTCTTCTTCCTTGCTTTTCATGGCCCTGAAAAAAGTATACAGAATGTCATGCCAATGAATAATTAACAAGAGTTATTATTGATTAATTATAATATTATATAATGATTAACACCAGTCATTATTCATGATCATAGTTTATGTGGACCGTTTAAAGTAAGGAATAAATAGGTAGAGTGGTTATGATTTAGGTGGGATGGTATAAGCTAGCGAGCTGGCTACATAGTTTTGGGAGACATGGTATCGAGCCACGCTGTTGGCAGTCCTTAAGATTGTTTTCAGTAGGTTCTAATTTTCATACCATGCGTAAATGCCAGAGCTGTAGCTTAATTGCGCCCACGGTTGAGTCCTTCCTACCCCATCGTCGCCGTAAGACCTGTCTGTGTCAGAGCGACGTGAAGTAAACAGCAAAATGAAAAGGATTTTCTTGGGCAGGGAAGTTGTTGCACGAAAAGTGATGTCTACAGATAAATAAATCTAAGAAACTTCAAACCATACAGAACATACCATGCTAAATAATAAGGAAGCACAATTTTCCACGATGACAGGGTAAAGGAATTAGTCGAATAAAAATGCTCATTGTAACAATGAATATGAATAAATGTTTGAGCATGATTAACGCATAACGGATATACCAGGTAGGATCGAGTCTTTGCGATGATGATAATATAACGCCCCTTCAATTTTAGAGACGCTGGGATGATGGAATTTTGAGCCTCATGAAAGTTCTTTTTTAACATGCTGAAGCCAACGAATCAGAGATAACACATTAAACACATGCAATTGCCATCGACCTGAGCGATATTCGAACCTAGTTGAGAACACAAGTTCTATGACTAAGCGACTGCACCACTGAGGTCAGCTAATAATAATAATAATAATAATAATAATAATAATAATAATAATAATAATAATAATAATAATAATAATAATTCTTTGTAACATTACTGTGTACTCTTCTCGGCTTCTATTTCCGAAGTTCTGTTCATAAAATTAGTTATGATGGTGTGAAATAAAAAGAGCCGTTAATATTGCGCAAGATATTTGGTTGGTATCAACCTCAAAGACCAGCTGGAGGCGTCACTGTTGGTCATTCCAGCGGCTTAATTGTAGAATCAGGAACGGAAGAGAAGGGGGTAAAATAAAATACTCTTCTCTCCCAATCTTGGACAAGTAGAGGATAAGGACAGATAATTTCTTTATTGCATTCTACAGAAAGAATACATTGGTTTATTAAATGCTTTGGTTTATTTAATCAGTTAATTATTTCATTTAAAAACTAAACAAAATGATAGATCCATTCTCAAATCATTGATAAATTATCACTCATACATTATAAACATATGTTATAAATTACAGATATAATCTGATAAAGAATTAGATGACATCGCACTCATAGCCCATTTTATACTTTTCACTACTTTTCTTAAATTTCCACTTCGCCATTTATCTCACCCCATTACATACTTTAGCTTTTATTCCTGGATTTCTTAATTCATTGATGAAATTAATTTCGAAAATCTAAATTCACTTTCAATCCTACAACCCGCAATGCTCTCTTATTACCTCACCTCCTTGTAGCCCATCCCTACGTTGCCCCACAAGTAACTGATCCTCATAGCTTCAAACACTCAAATTTTTATATCACCCTCATTTACCTTTTTAGGTAATACTTCGGTCTCCAGGTTGAGGGGCTCAGATGGTAGAGCGCAGACGTTTCTAGCCGAAGGTAGTGGTTTGATTCCGGCTCACTGTGATGAAAGTTGAAATTGTTACTTAAAAGAACACATAGTGGACACAATTTCGGTACCTTAGCATCTTCGGAGACCGTAAATGTAGTTAGTGGGGGCGTAACATAATATAATATTGCTGTTATTCTTTGTCTTGAGTTTTCCTTTATTTAACTGTCCACTTATTTCCAGTATTTGGAAACGCTGTTCTCTACGAAATTCGAGCAAATAAATAGGAAAGTATATTAGCAATGACACTGTTTACTGTTGTTTATTATTTATACTTTCCCAACAGTGGTCATAAATGGCCGTATAATAGAATTTGTAACAGCCAATCCTGTGCTAGCAAATATTCCCTTCTCATATCGTTACCTCCTATATAGCATCAAAATACTCTTTTTCACACATTACGCTACTACTGAGAAACCTTGTCTCTCTTATCCAGGACTACCGTATTTTGTGACTGATACAGCTAGGTGTACCGAGCGAGTTGACCGCGCAGTTAGGGGCGCGTAGCTGTGAGCTTGCATTCGAATCACACCGTCGGCAGCCCTGAAGATGGTTTTCCGTGGTTTCCCATTTTCACACCAGGCAAATGCTGGGGCTGTACCTTAATTAAGGCCACGGTCGCTTCCTTCCCACTCCTAGCCCTTCCCTGTCCCATCGTCGCCATAAGGCCTATCTGTGTCGGTGCGACGTAAAGCAACTAGAAAAAAGAAGATGGTATTCCGTGGTCTCCCTTCCTTCCTAATCCTAGCCCTTTCCCATCCTTGTGTCGCCGAATACCCCCGATATGTTAGTGCGACGTTAAACCACTAGGAAAACTCAGATGTCCCTGAACTTTAAACAAAGATAGCACCAATATATCCACACCAGTACCTAACTGAAAGTGCAGTATAAAGTACTTTGAGGCTTACCTGACATATATTACCACGCTACATTGTCCCTTACATCACAGCACTTCTCACAGGAACATTTTAAAGTTTTCTACTCCTTCTGTTCTTCTTCTCCTTACCTGAACATCACTAGTGCCGAACACAATACGTCCCCCTGCTTGATGAACCAGTAAATTTTATTTTGCAGTGTATGTCTTCCTCTTTCCTCTGTCTTAACTTCTGCAACACCCAATAAAACTCGAAATCCTTGTATGAATGAAGCCTGAAGGGATCAATGTTTCAGTGTCATTTACCTTCTGTTTCTTGTACTGTCGATGCTACGACAGCCGCCACGTATGTATACTTCTGCATATGACAGTGTGATTAGTCATCCAGAGTCATGTAAAAAAACGACATACTTCTAGCAACTTCGTGTGAATGAACTGTATGAAAACGCAAATATGTCAGTTATTTTCGATTACCCATAGATGTGATATGAAAATGAACGAAGAGGTGTCACTGTGTGTTTCTAAACATCAAGGTTCGTTTTCTTGCCTGTGATTGAACGAAGAAACATTTCTCTTTCTATCATTGGAAAGTTATTCGTGATATCTGTCATATTCATGGGATTCGGGAGGATCTTGAGATACTGTGGTCTTATCTAACTTCTAGTGACCGTTTCCTTCATTTCCTCTATGGTACAACATTGCTGCCCAGAATGAGATCATATGAACAGTACTTTGCCCGATGATTTGGATAGGGACATGTAGAATATGTTAACATTTGTACTTTTCGTTGTTCTAATGAGCGCTAAGTGCATTACTCACGAATTTTTCCATCACTAAGACAGTAAACGAGCGACTACATGTTTCTTCTCCAGAATAAGCTTGAAGCAAATGGTCGATCCAGTCTGTCAACATCGTTGTGCTGGTTACGAAATCTCTTCACGAATTGTACACTGCATCATTTGGATACTTTCATCTGAACCCACTGAGAACTTAGTCTCTACAAAGAGTGATCTTTCAATATGATTTTGCATATTATTTTGGAGTGAAAGTCCTGTTATTCGTGGCGTTTTTATTTGTTTACTTTCATGGCCCAAAAATGTGGCTTGGCATACAAGTGCCCCCTGTGGGTGGGGGCGGTAGAATAACACCCACGGTATCCCCTGCCTGTCGTAAGAGGCGACTAAAAGGGTCCCAGGGGCTCTGAACATTGGAGCGTGGGTTGGCGACCACGGGGACCTCAGCTGAGTCCTGGCATTGCTTCCACTTACTTGTGCCAGGCTCCTCACTTTCATCTGTTCTATCCGACCTCTCTTGGTCGACTCTTGTTCTTTTCCGACCCCGACGCTATTAGGTTTGCGAGGGCTAGGGAGTCTTTCATTTTCATGCCCTTCGTGGCCCTTGTCTTCCTTTGGCCGATATCTTCATTTTTCGAAGTGTCGGATCCCTTCCATTTTCCCCTCTGATTAGTGTTATATAGAGGATGGTTGCCTAGTTGTACTTCCTCTTAAAACAATAATCACCACCACCACCACTGACATACAGGTGTATATTTACTTATAACTTCCTTGCTGAGATACGGCTGGGATACATTGTAATTTACTATACAAGATATTTTACTAGTTGATACTTAGTATTAGACGTTCATGTATGAGAACATTTATTCGAAGAAAGTTTATGAAGACTGGATCTTTGTAAAGTGATGTTGGATTTTCTCTCCTTTCAATTTTATATTCTGCAGCATATCATTTGCGCTGAAGCCAACAGACCGACTTCTGATATATTTTCACGTATTTGTTTCGAGCCTACCATCCATGCAACGTGTTTTCCCGTATTTCCTGTAGTCTTGTTATCAGAAGTGAAGTGAAGACAATGGTCGCTGAGACCGTTTCTACTCAGAGTTATTTTGGAAACTAGAAGTTTTTATTTCGAATTCCACAGTAAATCGGCGCTGATGATTACACCGGAGTAGTAGTTTTTTCTTTCTTACTAACATTCTCCCAGATGGATGGTTCATTACACTGGATTACTTTGTACCGAAAAGCGTTGAAAATTGTCTATTGTCAGAAAAAATATTCTGGTGAGAGGAAATATAACCTTATCAAACCCTGATTTTATCGGAGCAAACCTTCGCTCAGTTTTATATTGTTCAGCATATCATTTTTATTGAAGCCAGTAAATGGACTTGTAATATATTTTCACTTATTATATTGCTTTGCTCAGAGTCATTACAAAGATGGTCATCTTTGCTACTTACTTCTTCTGTTGGTTCTTAATTGCTGCTCTCTTTATTTTCAGAAATGTCTCCTTCTCTGATTCCACCCCCGTCATCAATCTCCAGAACACGTCGTTTATCTTCCTCCTTCAATTTAGACATGCTGAATTAGCTCAAAATCACGTGTTAGCTTGTTTCTTTCTTACGATTTACAGAGAGAGTAAACGAACAGTTGGGATGGTGACTGGGCCAAATGATGCGACAGTGAAAACAAACTGCAACGCAACAAACGAACATAATAAGAGCAGAACAGAATCAACACATTTTATAATATACAATTCTAAAATAAACTACATGTAATGAGGAGGAGCAATAATAATAATAATTATTAATAATAATAATAATAATAATAATAATAATAATAATAATAATAATAATAATAATATGTTACTTAATCTAAGTCACTGTAATCATCTATTTCTTGAGCTGTAAGCCTGAAAAAAATTAATCAGTAATCGTTATAAATATTCGTTATAAACGTAAGGGTTTCCCGCATGAAACTGCGATTTTTGTTCATTTCTGTAATGGTTATTGTTTGGAATGCTTGAATCAGGAAGTAAAGAGTGATGTATGGTGATATAGCTGTCTACACATAGTCACCTGATTGCAGATACCCCGAGCAAACAACGTTCGTGGTTGACGGCGGAACCTTTCTTCAGCGGCTCTCGCGATCAGACTCACCATTGCTTGAGAACTGGCAGTCTTCGATTCTTTCTTTTCGTCACTAGGCTTCCTGCTGTGTCTGACCTAGTTTAGGCACATCGTTAGCTACTCGTAAATGATGGAATTCGTAATATAAGGGTGATCTAAATGTTTCCGTTTGACGGCCGTACAGTTCTGAATCGGGATGCCAATCAGGCAAAGTCGTCCTAAGCATTGAGACACTCATCCCACTGACGCTCCAGGTTGAAGATCCTCGTGTGGTAAAACACCGAGTCCTGCTACGTGAAGAAGTCCGTAACCGCCTGCTGCACATTCTCGTCGGGCATGAAGCGTCCACCCTTTAAAAACATTTTTGAGGGGACCAAAAGGCGGAATAATCACACGGGGAGAGATCAGGACTGTAGGTTATACGTCTCGCTGCCCTAATCGGCTCATCCACCGCCCACTTGTCCGCAATGAACGAGGCTGGCCTCCCAGGTCGACCGGCGTCTTGTGTCAAAACGCGACCCGCACTGAACTAGGTTCACCATACCAAAGCGGAGGTTTTCAACAGACACTCTGCCCCATACACAGTCTTCGATCTTCGAAGGATGTCCACCGGTGTTTGTCCTTCGACAGCAAAGAAAATATTAAAATCGCGTTGGTCCTGTTTGGACGCATTTGGTAATAACGTCGCTATAGTTCAAGTGGCCGCATTTAACGCATGTACCTCAGTACGACACGACTGCCATACTAATCCCTTTGCCTCCTTGTCCGTGCTTATATACCCGCGTCGGAGTCGCGCTACGTTGCATGTCGCTGCAGAAATGCCCTCAAAGGGAAACCTTTTGATCACGCCTTATACTGTCTAAAATATGTACAGCGTGATGCATATTCATCCTCATATCAATAATAATAATGTTATTTGCTTTACGTCCCTCTAACTACTTCTTAAGGTCTTCGGAGACGCCGAGATGCCGGAATTTAGTCCCGCAGAAGTTCTTTTACGTGCCAGTAAATCTACCGTCACGGGGCTGTCGTATTTGAGCACCTTCAAATACCACCGGACTGAGCCAGGATCGAACCTGCCAAATTGGGGTTGAAAGGCCAGCGCCTTAACCGTCTGAGCCACTCAGCCCGGCATCCCCATATTCATAGGGCGGTAAATGTTGTCTCCATTAATACCATCAGCCACCAAAAACGGGGTTACCGGCACTGGGTAATTCTGGACGAATTCATGGCAAAACCACCCTAGTCACTTTGCTTCCCCGCGTACAAATCGCACGTTAAGACATTCCGACGATACCAGATTTGATCTATGTAGCCATCCATCGAAGCATGTACAATATTTTCCTTCTTCGAATAACAACGCTGGTACTGAAGTCTCAGTTTCATTTGGGAAACCTATGCACAGTAAGCCTATAAGGAATTTGTTTCCAAATAATATTAATGTTTATATAAGTACTAAGAAGAAACATTATGGAAAATGTTTCAATTAATACGCTTAATTCTTAGTATACGAAATACGACAGCTTTATGGATTTCTTGCCCGAATCAGAAACCAAACCCCACGGCACTTAACGCCCTTGAAAGGGCCTTGGTCTGCCCAGCGACCGCTGCTCATCCCGAAGACCTGCAGATTACGAGGGGTCGTGTGGTCAGCACGACGCATCCTCACGGCCGTTATTCTGGGCTCTCGAGACCGGGGATGCCATCTCACCGTCAGATAGCTCCTCAATTCTAATCATGTAGGCTGAGTAGACCTATAACCAGCCCTCAGGTCGGGAGAAAAATCCCTGACCTGGCCGGGAATCAAACCCGGGGCTTCCGGGCGAGAGGCAGGCACGCTACCCCTACACCACGAGGGCCGGCGATTTCTTGTCCGTCTGAAATTTAAAAAATATGACGTTTGAAGAAGGCTCTGGGGCTTCAGAATGAATGTCTGTTCTTCTAGCAAATAAGGAAGTGTATGAACGAAATACCGTATTAAAATTTATATACCGCTTCTTTAGCCACTTGGCTCTCCATCTGAGTGTCCCGTGTTTGAATTCAGGTGGCTTTGTGTGGGTTTTGTTGTTGGTTTTGGTTGTGGTAGTGATGATCATTGTTTTAAGGGGAGGTACAACTAGATAAAAAAAATCCGAAGGGCGATATTGTGCATATGACTAGTGCATGGCAGCAAGAAAGGCCCCCGCCTTTAACTTTTGGTCAGTTCCCATACTACAAATGTTAGCGATAATGAGAAAAATGCTTACTTCTCACGAGATAGCGCCATTATAGCAGTGGTACTTCGTGAAACCATGTTACAAGAAAGCCTTCTGTTTACTTAGCAGAGAGATATACTGATTTTTTTTTTTTAAATTAACACCAAGTCATGAGGTAAATAAGGAAGTGAAAGCGTCATCTGGCTGACTTATAATTATTGACCGCTGTACTTGGTTAGTCGCATACCTTAAATTCACGGTTACTCATTAGAGTACTGCAAGGATGTTAAGTCGTAAATGCCTGGAATGTACCCTCAATAGTATAGTATTTATTGCTGAACAAACAGGCTTCCGCCTAATACATGTTCTTATTCACATCAGGTTACAAATTAAAATTAAATCATTAAATTAATTAATTAAAGTAAAATAAATTAAGTTCTATATCCATATGGCCTTGAACAACTCCTTCTCGGAGGTCCAGCGTCCATGGCATTTCGGCAACAGCATATGAGCTAATAATGGCAATTAAGATATTAAAATGGCATGATAGAATAAAATAGTTAATGTAAAGTTAAAAACAAATGATAATAAAGAGTAAGATGTCGCAACCTTGTAGACCTACTTCTATCTCTTACCCTGTCAGCATGTCTAATGGAAATATTACCACATGCTGACGTTGTCCTAGCCTCTAAAATACTGAGTGACAATCTCTTACTGACCTAATTATGCTGGCTATTTCACTATTCACATTCCGTGACATTACATCATATACTACCACGTATTTCTCTGAGACATTGTTTTCTCACTGCACATAAAAACTTATTCAGGCCACTGTCATTTCTCCACTGATTTCTAATCCATACAGTAAATTTTATTCATCTCTTTGCACATTTCTTGCTGCTTAACATTTAAGAGTATTGCCCTTAATTTCTCTGTTCCTATACAATCACAAAGAAAATGTAAGTCATCATGTTCGGCCTCACATAGTATACACAAGAGCTCTTTCTGCTCCAGTTCCACCCTTTGTTTCTATGCATTTCCATCAACCACCATAGTAATCCACCCTTTAATCTTCCGTCCCCAAATCTTATACTTAATTTTGAGAACTGGTATACTAAGTAGAATAGGCTAAGCGAATACCTTGTAGAAAAGGCTAAGCGAAGGTCTTTCCGTACATTCTTCCAAACGTTTCTGGGTCTGTATGACCTTAATTCTCATTGTTAGGGCCCGCTGCATTCTGCTATTGCTCCCCTTCCATCCCTCTCGCCAAATATATCCCATACCCAATTCCTCAACATCACTTTTGGTTTTTTGCTGGCCAACCCTCATCATAGATTCCTTCCAGTTCATATCTATAATTCCTGCAGAAGAATGCCACCACTTCTTCATCTTAGTCTAGTCCAGTAATTTAGCACCCTTTTGACACAGTCCAACTCAATGAACTCCCCGCATAAGATTAGCGCCCCCACAGAAGCTGTACATTGCGGTAGCCTCATAACAGCCTTGTTGAACTTGTATATTATTTCATTCAGGCTGTCCCTTTTCTTTTCTAATCCCCACAATTCAACCCCATATAAAGCTCTGCTTAGGACCAGCGATTTTAGTAGTAACCTAAGAATTTTATAGCTTGCTCCTGGGTTTATGGCGACTAGTATTTTTATTGCTGCAAGTGCTGCAAACCCCTTAGCTTACATTTATTTATGTTGTGTACCCTCAATAGGTACATCAAGACTCTTTACAAAACGTAAAATTGACCTTGAAAATGTTGAAAAGCTATAAGATGTGGAGAATTTTTAAAATCTACAGTATTCCATAATTCATGGAAAAAGAATCCAACAAAGCTAATGGACATACATCACATTATATAAATAGTACATTTTGAAGAGACGGTAGCATTAAATATTGGACGTGCTTGTCATTTTCAGAAGTCCAGCGCTTGTCAGTAAATACACTGAAGTTTTATGTTGCATTCCATAGTTGGCCCTAAAATAAACTATTAATATAATATCTTTCCGGAGAACAGAAAGAAGCTTGTACTTTCCAATCAGTAGAATATAGTACACTAAAAACTATTGTACATCATCTGTTGTGTGGCATATAGATCACTCAGTCATGTCGTGAACTAAAATGTTGGTACTAGAGTTCGTAAATTTTCTGGATTGTCAGGAAATTATTGATGTAGGTAGAAAAGAAATGAAGTTGTTTTCAGGACGCTTTTTTTTAAGTTCGCAATTTCGAACTCAGTCCGGTAGTAATTTTATTTCTTTTCGTAATGGTAATTTGTTCGCGCTAGACGTCACATCTGCCTACACTGCTGTGGTGGTGGAAAGTTGAAGTTTCTTTCTTTCTGTCTGTAGTCTGTGCAATAAGGTTCGGCACACGGCCGTGCTTTGCATAATCTTTTCTGAACGTATGCATCCCTCCTCCCATTCGCTCAGTTATCAATAGTCGTCCGTGCAACGCAGGTTTGTTTGTTTGTTTGTTTGTTTCTTTGTCCAACTCTTGTCACATTTCTCTACGGGGTCGGGTATGAGGGGAGATGAATCTGTCATGGCCCTTCCTGTCGTCAAACTCATTAGATGAGTTAATGAGTTGATATGAAGGACATGATATAGTGTATGATAGTAGGAAGGGATAGGCTGAAACCAGGTGCCGGCACATAGCCTACTCCTGTCGCCTCAAGGCTTAACGTCCCCAACCGACCGACGAATCACCTTCACCCTCACTCCATATGAACACTGCGGGGAGGATTATAATTTAGTCCAGGCCTTTGGCACGCAATCTGATGATTAGAAATTGTTACCACCACCTCCCTTATCTTGCCAGCCAACATTCTGATGGCGAAATATTTTTCGACCAACGGGACTCGAACCGGCTAACCACAGCATCAGACCGTTTACACTTCAACGCTTTAACGATCATGGCTACCAGGCTGTGTGGAAAAGATACCTGACAACGAAGTTTCGTCGAAGAATGTTAAATAAGCTTACCTACTTAGGGATGAGTCATTAAGTGATGAAAAATACCGCAAGTGGATATGACGAGATCATAATTCGAGTGATTCTAGTAGTGCGTGGTGTAAAGTATGCAATTGCAGATTTTCTGTTAAAACATATGGTGCGACTGCTGCGAAAAAACATGCCCATGCATCTAAACACAAAATAACATGCAATCAACAAAAATGTCAAAATAACTGCAATGTATTTATGAACACTACCGCCACCAACGAAGATGAAAAATTTGCAGCAGTGTAATTTCCATTAGTACATCACAGAATTCAGCATCAGCATAGCATTTTTTTAATCTCAAGCATGCACTAACTAATAAGTTGATTACGCACTTTTCTCATGATTCCAAAATTAGTCAAAAGTTTCATTACGACAATACGAAAAGTGCAGTACTGATTGAAAACGTGCTTGCCCCATATGTTTTAAAAATGGTAGTAGACAACTCCGAACAAAACTATTGTTCTCCATATCGTTAGCTGCATCAAATTAAGGAAACATTTTTTCCCTATACCTGCGCATTTCTTGTCAACTATTGAAATAGTAGATTGATTCTAGATTTTTGAGTGACGTCAGTAAAACCTCAGAAGCGATAGCAAAATTAACTACTGAATATTTTGGTACAAAATAGCCTTACACCTAAGTACATTGTAAAGTAGCTGGGGTGGTAAATAAATACACAACACAGGTAACGTTAAATTCTATGACTAATATTTATTAACTACTACACATTGATTGCTTACACACTACACAGGCACATCAGGACGTCAACTTTCAGTACACACAATTACACCTGCTACCGCTCTCTCTCTCTCTCTCTCTCTCTCTCTCTCTCTCTGCTCTCACTACCTAGTCACACTAGTTATTCACTCTACCGCTTACAAACAATCACTTTATACACTCATCCAGCACTGTCACTTTTGGTCTTTGTTCCACAGTTATTCACTCAGTACGCTGTCACAGCCACTTACTTGGCATTTTCCTCACCACATCTCACATTACCGTATGTCGTCCACTGTCCGTATGCTCACAGCAGACATCGTTCACTGTCCCTTGCTGGCTTCTCTCATGCTGCGCGACACACACACAAACACACACATATGCACACTCACATGTACGTTCACACACTGCAGCTGTACACGAGAAACTCATTTCCTGGGCAACAGACAGAATGAACGCTCACTTCACGGATATAAATACTCTCGTTGCACTGTTCACTGACTCATCAACTCAGACTGAACTTCAACTCGAACTGAATTGTCATTGTCCACTGGCTGATCCAGAGCTTCACAGCCGACCTACTCAACAGCACTCGCTCAGCAACATTAACTCTCTGACTGAACTCAAATCGAAATGAACTGAACTACTTGAGCTTGTCCGGCCCGCCTTAAATAGGGAGGCCGGCCCTTACAGATACTTCGCAAAAGGAGAAGCCTCTAGAGTCTCGAATCCGAATGATTTGTGTTCGCTTTCCAGGTATTTATCCCGCCGTCGGGAAGCCTCCAGTAAGATAACGGAGTGGTGGCAGGGAGGGTTGGCCTTGCAGGTCTGGCTTGTTCATCATAGGTTCGTCGCGCGGCGAGCGGGTGGGCCCCATCTCGATGACGTGTCTCACGGCCGGAGAGAGGCTAACTTTCTCGTCCAAAGGTCTTATAATAAAATGGCAGATTCTGTCACAATATGGTGAATTATTTTGCTGATAGTGCTTCAGTTAACTCTGGAAAGCATCGTTCTGTTTACAGAATACTGAAACAGAAACAGTTTCATCTGTTTAAAAGTAACTGCAATTACCCTGGTTTAGACAATGCTGAAAAACATGCCTGTAAGCAGCTGGCATATGAGGTGAAAGGCCTTGTATTAAACATTTACGAGTTTTCATCATCCACCAAGGAAGTTGAGGAGTTGAAAAGCAGCTTTCAGTTTGCTGTGAAGAATATCACAGATTTTTTTGTCATATACGTAATCGTTGGTTGTCCTTGGAAGTTGCACTTTAGACGAATACTCAAAAGCTGGAAAGGTGTTAAGTGTTACTTCCTCTGTGAGGTTGAAGAGGAAACTCTCCGACTAATATGGCATTTTCTCAAAGCTCAAGAGGAAGACTTCACTGATAGTGATTAAATAATTCTACGAGAAGCTGACATCTACTTTGTGCACAGTTTCATGCAGGTAATCACTTCTGCTATTAAACACCTTGATTCTAATTCACTGCATGTAATTGTATATTCTAATGGGACAGATTAAGGAATAAATTACTTAATAGATCTGCAGATGAAAATTTGGCATGGTTGTTAAATAGCATATCGGTGGCCTAAATGATTAAGAGAAACGTCTGTTTAGAAAGGGCGCACTACATGTATTTCACAGGACTACTAGCCAACCCATGCTGAACCGCAGCATTCGTTATAAATAGGTAAAATATCTCGTCCTCATACGCCTGTCACAGTCATATTGATTTGGCTGCCATTTCCAATAGTTTTATGAAAATTTAATACCGGTTTATAATGAATTATACATTCGTAATGCAATTTATAACACATATTTCCATACAATATTTACTGTGCTTAGACCATTCGGGCGTATCTCGATCTTAATATTTTCAAACGATTTAGCCCGAGATATTGCAACAGACAATTGGCCGTTACTGAATACTGGTTCGGGTAAGTAGGCACTCACGTTTCAAGAGGTTGTCCCTGCGCTTTATTACTGGTAATGGTCATACAGAATAGTGAACTTGACCCCTTTATGTATGTGCGTACGTCGATGTTTTCTGTTAGCAGCATATATGTTATTAGGAAAGTTCTGCCATCTCTTGAGTATATTTACAAGCTGGGGAAGATCAGAGAATCAAAGAGTTTCTAGCAGAAAATACTGTAGTATTCTTCCATGATCAGAGGAAGTGTATACTCTCTGTTTTGCCAGGCATTAATGAAATATGACTGCATGCAGTGGCACTACTATAGATGAAAATCACATATATCAGAATATTAAGTGTTTATCTCTTAGCAACCTGCTAAGTACAAAATGTACTACAGGTTAGAGTTAGCCTTCGCCTGCAGTTATTGGAGTGATCATTTAATTATTATTACTCAAATCTGGCTAAACTTAGAGACCTATCAATATCTCACGAATCACTGGCGGGAAATTCCGGAGAAAATATAACAAAAATGAAGTAAATCGGTCCAGTAGAACGGACGGACAAATTTGCCAAAACTGTTTCTTTAAACTCTTTTAATATATAGATTTGCAGAAATAATTTGATTATGATTCTTCACCTATTAAGGAAGTCGCTTTGTTAAGCCTCAAAGACTCTTTCAAATTTGATCTCCTTGTTGTTATTGTAAAAATCTTGCATATTTACATAATCAACATTGATAATAGTGATGCATTTTAATATGATGTTGCTTACTTCACTCCTAGGTGAAAAACCCCAGGAGATGGGATGCAGTTTTGAGCTCTTGTATTGGCAATGCACCAAATTCGAATGAAATAGCTGAGCTTGTACACTACCTTACAGTAATTAAAGCTCATACGGAGCGTATATATTCACAAATTAATATTTTTTGAACTGGACAGACCTGAACTAAGTAAATCAGAATTACCGGTACTAGTAAAGCAAACTGCAATATGTCATGCAAATATTTTCTTGAATTAGTGACTATAAGTGAGGAAGTTCTAAAGGAAAGTAACGGTAGGAGCAAGTACTCACTCAAAAAGCAATATTAAAAATAGTTGACAAAGTAAATACATAGTTCAAAAAAATTGGGGAACATGCTTTTGAACGTATGCCATACTCCACAAAATAATACCTCTCACACACGTATATATATATTTTTGCTAGTTGCTTTACATCGCACCGACACAGATAGGTCTTATGGCAACGATGGGACAGGAAAGGTCTAGGAATGGGAAGGAAGCGGCCGTGGCCTTAATTAAGGTACATCCCAGCATTTGCCTGGTGTAAAAATTGGAAATCACGGAAAACCATCTTCAAGGCTGCCGATAGTTGGGTTCGAACCCACTATCTCCCGGATGCGAGCTCACAGCTGTGCGCTCCTGACCGCACGACCACCTCGCCCGGTAGATATATTACCAACTAAACCTTTATTCTTAACCGTTGAAGTACACAAAAAACATCGATGGATTCGCGTTCATTTTCAGAACACAAACGTAAATGTACAAATAGAGTCCTCCAGGGTGGATTTTTTTAATCACAGTTGGAGAGCTTCAGTATGGTGTATGTCCTCCATGATCATTTATCACAGTTTGGCACCTACGTGGCATGCTCCGTGTAAGTCGACGGAGGTCACGTTGCGGTATCAGGTCTTATCCTTCGATGAGAGCCTATTCGAGGTCTTCGAGAGTCTGCGGTAGAACAGGACGCCCACAAACTCCTCTGTCAAGCCTATCCCACACATGCTCGATGGGATTAAGTTCGGGACTCATTGCTGGCCATTCTATCTCTTGAATGTCCAGTTCTCGCAAGACAGCTCTGGTGATGCACGCTACATGAGCCCTGGCATTGTCGTGCTTGAGTACGAATTCAGGGCCAACACCGTATGCAGCAATCAACACATGCTGCAGCAGTGTCTGCTCGATGTACCCCGCAGCGGTAAGACTACTACGGGCAACGGCACGATCCGTACGGCCATCAATACTGATGGCACCCCACAGCATCACAGAACTTTGTCTGAATCGGTTGCCTTCCTGGACAACCTTTCATCTACTACTCACCATGTCGTCTCCATACACGTTGACGTATATAACGCTGTGTCAGGGTAAATTCGGACTCGTCTGTTAACAACACAGGTCTCCATTGGCGAAGTTGCCAGTTGACGTGGGTACAGACAAACAGAAGAAGAGCTGCGCGGTGTTGCTGCGACGGGGCACTCGAACAGGACGTCTGGGTCGTAAGGACACTTCCCTTAACCCTTTTCTTACCATCTGGTCAGACACCGTGACTCCAGTGACCCTACTGAGGTCTTGTTGCAGTTCTCTGGCAGTTGTTGAACGTCGCCGCAACGTCCAGATGGTCAGATATCGGTCATCCTGTGGGGTTGTCATGCGTCCATCACCTTGTTCAACCCTCCTTTTGAACTGGCCTGTCTCATTGTAGCAATTCCACAAGCGTTGAATAACTGACGGAGAGTCACTGAGATCCACAGCAACACGACGAAAAGTCCATCCTTTTTGGATCAAAGTGACGGCCATTGCAACTTGAACCTCGTTAAGATGTCTCATGGGATGTGCTGGTTTACGTACATGCTCAAATGACCGCAGTATTCTGTGTACCTCACGACACTCGGACGCACCGCTATTTACTTTGTTTTGATGGGTCTCCTGACAGTTTAATGAATGGTTACACCTACAGATGGAGTATAATTTCAATTGGACATACCCTGAGTAGCTAAGGTATACTGTACGACGATTGAAACCCCATCTACCAAATTAACGTTCACATACCAGACGTTAAAAAACATGTTTCCTAATGTTTTTGAACTGTGTATTTCCAATGTGTTGTTAATTCATCATTTATGCGTAGTAGCATTACAACGGTTGTGACCTATTTCAATTGTCCGTTGGTAACAAAGTCGTAACAATGGCTTTTATTACATTACAAAGAGTCAAATGATGACGAGATTTTATATTTTATTTCATCCATGCCCTGAATTTCAGGACTCGTAAGTTAGCAACCCTAATTGGTACAAATTACGCAGTGGTAGACTACGCTGTACTTCAAGCTTTCTTCCTTTTTTCAATTGCGTTAGTTTCTTGTGGTACTTCTCCGAGAAAAGAAGTTTTACTTCCGTAAATGGTTGCCTTCATCGTCTCAATCCGGCAAGAAATCTTACAAGGTATTTACAGTGAAATCTAATGCAAGATAAATTATGCGTTAAGAGATCGGTGCATGTACTCCAATGATATGGGAGAGTCTGAAATGAAAGAATCACATCTGACAGCTCATCTTGGGAAGGTTCTGTTTTCGATGGTGCTTCGTGTAACATTCATAGATGCTGATATGAGTAAGAACAGCTTGTTACATAAATTCTAAGCCGAATGTGTTATTAAATTAATAATAATAATAATAATAATAACAAAAATCTTTGCATATGTTTTTGACCTTCCGTAGTCAATCTGAACTAATATGATCTGTGTGATCGAAGCTCAGGTCGTCTATCATAGCAATTGCAGAGAGAAAATACCGTACTTGTGGATAACGGAAGTCACAGCAGTTAAAATGCTCCCGAAAGGATGTGTGACATAGTGGTTTCGAACCCCACTGCCGGCAGCCCTTAAGATGGTTTTCCGTGGTTTCCCATTTTCACACCAGTCAAATGCTATATCTTAATTTAGGCCCCGATCCCTTCCCACTCCTAGCCCTTTCCTGTCCCACCGTCGCTAATAAGACCTATTTGTGTCGGTGCGACGTAAAGCAATTTGTGTAAAAAAAAAAAAAAAAAAGGCATGGGCGACAGGTCCCTTAACACTAGCGACGGGAAGTATTCGAGATGCGCCATGCGTCGGGAGACTTGTGTTGCTGTGACATAATCAATTGATCGATCGTCCATAAATTCTGTACACGTTCTGCGGAGTTAAGAGGTCCCGCGATCGACTATGTGATACCACATGTGGAAGGACTTACGCCTTACATGTTTTGCCCGTCCTCAGTGAATGACTGTGTATAGTGTCAAGGGACTGCTCATCCACTCTGTGCATTTTCAATAGAATATAATTTCTCCGTACTCTGCCAGTCATATTTAAATTTTTGAAGTCACTGTCTACTCTTGAATACATCATTTGTGGTACTGAACTGAAAGTGTCTTGCAGTTAAGTTCAAATTCACTGAGGAAAATAAGGTAATATACCCTACTGTACGTATATTTCCACTATTATTAGCGTCCATAGTAGTGGTAAAATGAGAATTATATAGGTATTTTTTAGCATAACAGAATTTGATAAACAGAAGTTTTTCTCAGTCCGGTAAAAGTGCACTCTACAGTTAATAGTAACCAGAATTTCTTCTTATTCGTATGAAACAACACACTTATTGCATTCTTATCATACAACATATATTTTTATCTTGTAACTGGTATGCTATCTACTAGAATAGCAACCAAAGGCAAAATATTATTATCTGCAGTATAAGCTATCATTTTCGATAGCTTTCACTCATATCTAACAGCATCCAAATCTATGCGATACCTATACTGTAAATTGAAATTCTGTACACAGTTTCCTTATGTTCAAACCTTCTTACCGAAAGGATACAAAAAGGACCGCCACAAACCATAGTCAGGAGCAACAACGTCTAGTCTGCATGTGGATGAGGTAGCAATTTTTTTCTGTCTAATTTCTGGATTTTTTGTTGATTTAATCTTGATGTATTTTCAAAATAAATCTTGTTGTACTTTAATGTGCTTTCTTATGAATAATGGTGAGTACTTTTGTTTTAAATCTACTTACATCCAATCCAGTTGTTCACAGTTGAACTCAACGTCAACTGCACAGGCATTACGGAAAAATTCGAATTGAGAACCACCATCGAACTTCAAAAAATTATAAGGAATGGCATTTGCCCAGAATTAACTTGGCGAACAACCAATTGAAGATTATTTTCTCAAGAGTTAAGGAGAAACATATTGAATTTTCCTTCTCAGGGTTACACAAAACACGTCATTTCACGTTCAATTTTACAATGCGTTTTCAAAACTAAACATTTGAGGTATTTTTGATTAGTTGTTTGCAGCTTACAACTCTGCGTTCGGTTCATATCACTCTCCTCATAGACTTTTGTACGTTATGTGAGTTAGTAGATGTACGAAAAAATGCCAGACTTTCTCTCTGGTCAGACGTGGTGGTAAGTGGCAGATTTTTAAGTTCGATGTACAGAAACTTATCTAAAAATGAATTTCGTCTTGAGCGAGATTTATCTTCTAGACTCATATCTCTATCACTGTACTGAATTGTACGTCGTCACCTCACATATTTCTTCTCCTATTCTGAAAACGAATCTCACACAAACTTAAATGTATTTTGTCGTATATTTTCATGAACATAAGAACTACATGCATACATAATTCATCTAGATGTAGTCGAAGACAACTGAATGGAATATTCATAGGAGTATATTCTTCAACAATCTTGTATAAGGCTGGGTAACATTTTAATTGGCAAAAGTTATCGTATTGAAATTATTTAGTTTTGTTA
The DNA here is from genome assembly GCF_040414725.1 of Anabrus simplex. Lineage (NCBI taxonomy): Eukaryota > Metazoa > Arthropoda > Insecta > Orthoptera > Tettigoniidae > Anabrus > Anabrus simplex. The sequence continues at coordinate 944,327,165 of NC_090265.1, read as the reverse complement.
CGGTTTTGTTTAATAGTTCGTAACGTCTTGCTTTGCACAATGTCCTTGTTCCTAAATCATGTTCTTTTAATTAAATGTGTTCTTCTTGCACAGTGGAAAGTGGTTGACGTCTTTTAATTTCGATTCAAATGTCCGCTTAGTTTTTACATGAAAATCAAGAACTCTTATAACTTTGTGAAATCACTTTCTGAACCTCTGACAGTTCATGGTGATCTCGAGGGACCCAATAGTCTGCCAGTGCGATGAATGATCACGAAATACTACCCTCATTATTAATCTCTTCAATATATCATTTTCACCACTACTTATTTCAGTAAGAACTTTTCGCTGAACATGAAAACAATCACACAAGGCCCAATTTATTAGTTATTAAATATATACAAAGGTTTTTGCTGTATCTGTTGATGTTCCTGTAACTGATTATGCGAGAATTAAAACAAAGCGTGGTTTGGTATACAGTTCATCACTTGTCTTTCGTATACTCAATATAACCTAATTATTTGTATATTGAACAAGTATGACACTTCTTTATTAGGAGAATAATTTTTAGTTTAAGTTTGATAATATTTAGACAGAAATGAAAGGAGCATGCATTACAGAATCAAATTGACAATTTATACTGCGAGGATATACGTCGATTGGTGCAATTAGATTTGTTCCTATGAATTTTACTTGTTTTTATACCACAGGAACTTTTGGGGCGTCTGATAAAAAGAAAGATGATCACTACGAACAAATATTTTTACCTTGATGCATGCTATTTTCATTTAAGGTTACGTCTGGTTCCAAAAAATAGAGTTTACGTCTTTATGTTTCAATTTCATTCCTGTTTTATAAATTTACTTTATGGTAGTGACCTGATACTGTAGAATTAACTGAGGTATCATTTAGGGATTAATGAAGATTTTTTTTTACTTATTTCGTATTTAACTTACACTTTTTCATGACTTTTATATTATTATTATTATGTTTAAATTATTACTATTTAAAAAGTCTCAGAAACTGCTTGTTGTGAAATGTAAGAGAGAACCATGAACCCTAACTTCGCAACTTTATTAGCACGTGAATAAACAAATGCTTCACTATAGTTATAAACTATTTTGCCTATTCTTACGTAACTTCATACTATCTCATGTAGGGATTATCCGTTCACCTCGTACCTCTTGTTATTCATGCATTCTTTGTCCTTGAGCAGCTGTTGAGGGGAGATTTTGTAATAATAAAAAATAATATTAAAATAATTCTTCTTATGTGTATTAAAATAGAACACATGGGAACAACACTACAGATCACTTACTCCGCCACAGCCTCTACCTTCTTCCATGCTTCCTTCGCTTGATGGATTACTTCAGGAGTGAGTTGTTTCTCACTTTTGCTAGCAAGTACCTGCAACAATTAGACATGTTGTTATCAATCGCTATATGCTCACACATTAAAAATAGAATAGTAGTTAAATTGATTAGAGTGTGTCCTTCTGTGACAAAGTCAAAGCCAGATTTTGGTTTAAAATATGTACGAATCAGCCTCAACTTGCCAGTCTTTTATATAGTCCTGACAATCGGGTAAGAATAATTTCAGATGTCCCTGGCTCTACCTGTTTAAGTCTTTTGTTTGATCACGTCTCATAATCAAATGAAACAAAATTCAATTGTTACTGTTACTTTTATGATGACGACCTGGATTATCATGCTTAAATTTTATCACATTTGCGATGCGGCCCATAAAATAGAGTTAAATCCTATTATGCATGTACTAATGGCTTAATACAGTGTTATACTGCATGCGGTCGTTAATTACTCCCACATGACTTTTATGGAACACTCTTGGGCAATTGGGAAGAAAGTATCCCTGTTTTAATACTCTGAAATGAAATAATTCGTCTTACAACAGCTTGTGAATGGCTCTGTGACTGACTAGTCACAGATTCGGGGTCAAAGGTTCGATTTCCGGCCCTGTTGTTGAATTGTAATCGTGACTGAATGTTTATGCTGTCCGCAACATTCTTAAAACTCAACGTAAAACTACCCTCCACCATATCAACAGAACAGATAGTGGATATCTTTACAAGGGAGAAATCAGAGAGCGCAGTCCTCTGAAGCTGAAATAACTGTCTGGGGAGTTCTGTGATGCCAACGGCTGAATTACTATGAAACAAGATGATCATGCAACAGCACACCTTGCCATCCATGACAATGAAATGATTAAATTTTTGAAAAAATATCCATGGCTCTAAAGAACACATTATCTTAAAGTAGCTGTTACATAAGAAGACAAAGTTAAAAAGTATCCTTTCTCGTGACTTTAACAGGAACACCCGCTCTGCATCGAGAATATTAACCAATTCCGTCAGGACGTTCGAGTCACGATATAACCACACTGAAAGAGCTGGAAACGTCTGCAAAACAACAACTAATTCAGAAGTCAGTCAGTCAGTCAACACTGATCTGCACTTATGTTTGTGGCCCATGTGGCAGGCTCCCTTTTCCTTCCTACTCCTAGCCCTTTTCTATCTCAGCGTCGCTGTAAGACCTAGGCCCTAACTGTGTCGGTGCAACGTAAAACAAAGCTGTAAAAATATTAATATCAGCATATCTTTTGGTTGTCAACATATGGGCCACAAAATCATAATGTTGTCTTTATAATTCAAAGTTAGATGTAGGTTCAGTTTAATTTTTGCCTGTTACGTCACGCTTTGTAGAATTCCTCGAAACTCACAAGGGAACGGATTTCGATGGTTGAAATTTAGCACACAATATCTCTACGAAGTTGCACAATGACGTAGTGAAAACTGCACGGGCAGCTTTCAATTTTGATAGCCAATGTTGAACGCCAAGAACCTGTCGGGCGACGGCATTAGCAAGGAAGTGAGGAGACGTAAAGCTGACCTTGAATCCTAGCAGTACGCGATGGCTCGTGGCCACCAGGCCACTTTAACTTTCCCCTCACTCCTCTACCCTCTCGATTAGAGTGTAACATGGAACATAATTTGATGTTTTGCTCCTGGCCATACTGTAAATACATAAACCGACCTTTCTTCTTGTTTTGCTCTTTTAGTCTTTGTAATTCTTGCAATAGTGGATGTTTACAAAAAAATCGTCAATGCAAAAGAGACTGCTTGCAACACGCGCACTTTGCAACACTTTCTTTCGTGCACATATCTCAAGTAATTCGGATGGCACTATCCTTGAAACGAAAGTGAATGGGGTTCACAAAGCAAGCGGGTTGTATTTCAACACAACCGGAGTTGTACCAACTCTACATCCACATGTTACGAAACCGCTGAGAAAATAGTTGGTTGTGAGTCAGTGATTGGGTTTTTAAAATATTGTTGCGAAAATGAATGTTAATATCAAGATTGCATAATATAATAAGGTCATATGGAAACGAACAAATAGTTTCCATATCCGGAAACCAAGCACATCTAACGGCTGAAACATTTCAGGAGTTCTCTGGGGAATAGTTTTAACAAAAATAGTTTCGATGGAGGATTTTGACGCTAATATATTTGCTTCGCTTTGTGCTGCCAACAAATCCAAGAGTAAAACACTGTCGTCTGGTACATTTTGAAAATAAACATTTTGTAACCACTTTTGAAGTACGGTAACTTTTTAGTTAACTTCCCGCACGGTGAAGCCAAAACAAATTATCTGCTGTAAACAATTTTGTTAACAATAGGGCCAAATTCACCGCCCTTTTCTTTTAACACAACTAACAGTTTAGGTAACAGTTCTCCATCGGCCGAAATCGGCCAAATCGTATAACTGTGTGTTAACGAGTTCAACGATTGCGCTTCTGCGAAAATGTTTTTCTCTCCCTTTCAATGTAGCGTATGTCCAGCATGGAAATCTTCGTTAAGCCCGTTTTAGTCTTGTATTGGAGAGTTAGTGTTTATTAATTCCGATAACTCTCCTACAAAAATTGTTGCGTTCGACGCAAGGTCAAGCTTTTCTGGAACCAATTTTGAATTTGTTTCTAAACTTTTGAACCCAGAAACTTGACGCGCGAAAGGTATCGTCATGAACACGCCGATCAATCTTCAGGGCCCCTTTTCTAATGTGTATGTCATAGACATTTTTTTGTTGTTCAGCCTCGCCTTTTTAAATTCTTCATATGTTTCTTTGATGATAATTTTCAGTTTTTCGGCCTTTGTGCCGCTTGATTCTATTTGTAACTCCCATCTAGGATGGTTCGACTGGTGCGTAGCTTTTTAAATCGGTGCTGAACGACTTCAAACGACCTTTTATCACTCCTTTGTTCAGCCAATAGCCGGGCTGAGTGGCTCAGACGGTTAAGGCGCTGGCCTTCTAACCCCAACTTGGCAGGTTCGATCCTGGCTCAGTCCGGTGGTATTTGAAGGTGGTCAAATACGACAGCCCCGTGTCGGTAGATTTACTGGCACGTAAAAGAACTCCTGCGAGACTAAATTCCGGCACCTCGGCGTCTCCGAAGACCTTGAAATAGTAGTTAGTGCGACGTAAAGCAAATAACATTATTAACATTGTTATTGTTCAGCCAATAATCAACCGCCTTATTTTTTGTATGTGATACTTATTGTAAGTTTTGTAATATCATCTATTTCACTGTCAGTGTCGGATATTTCGATTTAATCGTTTTAATAACATTTTTATTGTAAGTTAAAACTAACGTCTCGTGTTCAATGACGACCTGCACATCATCAACCTTTTCAGCAATAAGGCCTGTAAACAAGAGTCACGATTCAGTCTTGACGCATGTCTCCTTGTGGCATGAGAAAATGTAAGCAAAGAATTTACTTACGGTACAGTTCAAAAACGAATTATCTTTCACCAGGTGTTATTTGGCTTTCACAGCGATCACTTTCAGTAAAGCAGCTTTGTAGACAAACTACCATATTCCAAGGTTTACAGTTTGTAAGATGTTCCAATTGAACATCGTCGTTGTCAATTTCTGACATTTGTAAATAATCTGACTGTAAATTAAAGATTTAAAATGAATTGTTGTCTGAGCCAGTAAAATTTAAAAACTGGCAAAATAAAATTGTCCCACTTACAGTACATGGCTTCATGACGGAACGATTATGGACCTGCCCATACGAAACATCACGTTTGTTTTGCATAGCCCTACCGAAATGACAAGAGAATGAAGGGATGGGGAGAAGGTGGAAGGCGGGGAATGCAACGCGGCGCGGCCCGTCGCTGCCTGATTGGTGCGAACCACCGCGTGCTGCTGTGATTCAAGGTCAGCTTTACCTCTCCCCAGCTCCTCGCTAATGTCGTCACCGGCAGATTTTCGGCGTTCACTATTGGCGTTCAAAATTGAAAGTGGCCCGTGCGGTTTTCACTACGTCATTGTACAACTTTATAGGAATACTGTGTACTAAATTTCAACCATATTAGAATTTTACACCGAAATCAGTTCGTCTGTCGGTATTTGATAGCCGGGTTGGGCGTGCTCTTCCAGGCAGCTCTCAGAATGGAGCACACCGCCAGGATTGCCGAGGTGATAAAGAAACCTTTGCACACATTCTGGGAGCCTGTCCTTACGGAAGACCCGTCACCACAGCAATAGCATCAGCCCTGCGTGATAGAATGTACCCGGTGGAAGAGGAGTTTCAAGGGTTGGCAGAGAAGGGATCTTAATGGTGACTGAAACGATCCTTATCCAGAACGACTTAACTAATTGTTTCATTATTGACCCTTCCATCAGAATAGAAAGAAAAGAACGTCAGTCTGCATGTGTAAGGTGGCGGAATGTAAGTGTACGCAGGCGGCTAAGTATACGCAGTCAATTTTTTCAGCCGTTGGCATCACAGGTCGACAGCTGAGGGTGTAGGGTGGTGATGTGTTACATACAAGGTGGTATCAGCATCTTGGATGCGTTATCTGTACGATCATAATTCAGAAAAGGTAAGATATTATTTTTCGCGAAACGTGCTATAATATTTTAATGAAGTAAAATAAGCCACTGAGTTGTCCAGAATAACGGCACCAGTTTGACTTAAATGCTGTAAAGTATGCTATTAATGCTGGTTAGGATTCCATCATTCGCATTTAAAAATAGTATCACTAGTGCCATGTACTGTGAATCAAACAAAGAAAAATTAACAGTCGGGCAAGTGTGCGCGCCTAATTCGAGCGTGCGTACACTTGGCCGCCACACGGCTGCTGATATGAGAAGCTCAGTTTACGGTGCCTCATCTTATAATTATCTATTTCGAACTTACGGGGTGAACATGTTGGTCAGTCAGTAAGTGGTGATCAGCAGGATGAAGATGGAGACAAAAAGCAAGGAGAGGAAGTAGTAATGAACGACCAAGGAACAAACCAGGAGTCACAAAGTAATAAAGTATTTGCCTTACCTTAAATACCAATCACATTCACCCCTACCTGTGAAAATAACAACAAAATGAACAGGAATGGTCAGAAATCTCAGATTTTAACATCGTCTCCTTATGATAATAGTCTTGAGGAGAAACAAAATGTTAAGGAACAGGAAGAAAGGATGAAAGCAAGAACTGAAACACAACTTGCAAAAAGAAATTCTCAGATACCTACTCAAATATCTAAAATTGCAAGAAATGGTAAACAATATGAAGGTGCACGTCCAAAACATTCAACTTCACGAAAGCTAACATACAGGCCTAGCACATCCAGAGGTGAACAATCTCCGGGTGTCTACATCTGTTTTTGGTGTCAATTATGTGAAGACGATGATTGGGTACGATGCAGTGAATTTGGTGAATGGTGGCATGAGTGGTGCACGTGATATGAAGGACATGGAGGATTTGTTTGTGATCATTGTTGAAAAGTTGAGCGAAATGAAAGGATGTGATGAGAAAACAAATGCGCACACTTACCCGCATATGTCGTCTAAGTGTTCGCATACGTAAACTTGTCTAAACTCGTGTGTCACAATAAATCAGTATAACTGTATATTATTTTAACAATATATAAATATTCTTCATGTTCCCTTCTACCAAAATATGTACTAAAGTTACGAACATATTCATGGAAAACAATGTTATAAGGGCTTAAACATTAAGTGCGCACACTTACCCTCCTCTACCTTATATGAGGACAAGTGTGCTACCAACAAATCAACAGTTCCAAACTATAAGTAGACCATAGCATCTATTGAAGTAATAGGGGGGTGATGACTGGTGCTAGAGGTATAATAGCCTCGAGGTTTGTCGACCATTGTAAAAAGAGTTTGTCTTAAGTATTTTTAGGAGCCCTGTATATAGCCAAACGAGGAATTCATAACCATCATGATCTACATATGAAAAAATCAAAGGTCTCATCGCTGTTTCAATATTCGAATATAACAAATTAAGCCATGCCATTTATGTTAGGAACATCATTTTTCATTGTAAACGAGGGCCTCTCAGGGTGCATACACTGTTCACGGTGGAAGAGACGACTTCGCTTGGTTGACCAGAGTGCAGACCCCCACTCCTCGCTTTGGAGCAATAGCGCTATTTCTCTCTTTCTCCACGCCTGTCTCGCTCGCTCCCCCTGTCTCCCTCTTCCTCACTTGCTCCGTAGCGCTCCAAATCCGAGCCGAGTTGAGCCGAGCTTAGCGGAGTTGCCCAGAGATGGAGAGTTGGTCCGAGCCGAGCCGAGTGGGACAGATGCACTGTGCACAGGAACTCTGCGCCGCAGTTTTCACGCGTGAGATTTTGGGCGTTTGAGAGGTCCTTTTGTAAATGCACAGTAGTTGCCTCTTTTAAACACCAAATCATAAATTACTATATTTAATGAAATTAATATTATTCTATTGGAAGTTTAGACAATATCCATCAATGGGGAATTCAGAATACACAATTTATTTGAAATAAAATATTATTTGATTACTATGCAGATGCGTAGCAATATTGAAGTTGCCAGTATCGGAAATGTCAAATTTCTCCCTTAATATTACGTGTATCGAAAACTGTTCATGACGAAAATTTTGCAAATTAAAACTTTCAATATTTATTTTACGAGGCTTGTTTAAAATGTTCAAGCCTATGCTGACGACTTGGTCTTAATGGCAGATTGTGCCTGCAGTCCAATATCTTGAAAATAGGTGCAATGAGTATGGTATGAAAATTAGCCTTTCGAAGACTAAATTGATGTCAGTAGGTAAGAATTGAATGGCAGTTTGGTGATACAAAGCTGAAACTGGTAGCTAATTTCAAGTATTTAGAATGTGTGTTCTGCCAGGATGGTAATATAGTAAGTGAGATTGAATCAAGGTGTAGTAAAGCATATGCAGTGAGCTCGCAGTATTCTGTAAGAAGGAAGTGAGCTCTTGGACGAAACTATCTTTACATCGGTCTACACCAGTTTCATTGCCACTCACATGATGTACGGGTGGCATGCCTGCCTCCTATCCAAAGGCCTTGGATTCTTGTGGAACTGAAGACCTTAATGTACTATTAGAAAATCTGACATAATTCAACAAGGTAATCAGTTTCGTGTTGTTCGTTTGTACGCGGTTATCATTTGATCACATGTATTTTAAATCAATCACCGTAAGTCATAGTGTCGCTTAGGTCCATAATTTTGTATCACTTACTGGAATAACAGGGTGCTCTGTTTGATATTACTCTGTGAGCGAGGTACAATCTTGGTAGGGTCCTTCTGATAACGCATTTCCAGAGCATCGTATTCAGCAATCGATTAGACAACTATTGCTACATTAAAAGTATGGCCTTGGTCATTGGCCGAGTCATAAACTGTCCCATCTACATGAGGGTCTTTCAATTCAGTTAAGATAAGAGACAATAAACTGCTAAAAGCTATTTGTCCCATTTCCTTCTTTGGTAATAAAATAGATACTTCATCCTGAAACATTATGTCTGTGTCTCTGCTAATATAGTCCCATGTCGGATAGGCAGAGTAATGGAAGAGTTTACCATTAGACTTACAAGATAAGATACATAGTCAGTAGGAGATAACTGACTTTACACTTTAAACAAAATAAACTTTTTGATTCGGAAGGAGGGAATATTAATCAAACTGTCTCTCTCAAGTGTAAACAGAAGATACTACTCACGAACATTCTTGATAAGAGTTCTTGAATTTCTGTTTTGGGGATCTAAATCTTTTTAAATTACCCCTAGGTGAATCTTTTCCTTAATAGTGGCATGCAATATGCAAATTAATGCGTTTCTGGCTTTGTTCTGAAGCACTGTCAGTGATAGTCATTGTCTGTGAGAGGGAAATGACAGTAAATTTGTAAAATAATAATAATCGTATGGCCTCAGCTACCGTGTGCAGACATTTCAATTTGACGCCATCTGGCTGTCTGCTCGTCAATTTCGACGTTCACTTTTACTCTAGGCCCCCACTAGATGGCAGACCGAGTAAACCGAAACTCTCTTGTGCGTCTATGGCTGAGATTTAATTAATTTTGTCGGGTAAACACCAAATGTGTCACCAGAGATCTTTTACATGCCGACATCGTACGACATGGAGTGTCGAATGGACTTTTTTCCGCCCTTCAAAAATCCGACTACCTCTGCCGGGTTTGAACCCGCTATCTTGGGATCCGGAGGCCGACACTCTACCGCTGATCCACAGAGGCAGCTAGTAAATTTGTGAAAGTTATGAAAAAAAATGAAAAAAAAACTCTGTACATCATTTAGGGTGAGGTTCTTCATTCAGGTGTCGCTAGATCTGACCATAAATTAAATCAATTATTTCACCCATATCATGAAAATTGAGATAACTAATCAAGTTAATTACCCTAGTTTCGGATAGTCCCTGTAATTATTTATTCAGTTGTACTGTTTTTCAAGTATGTGTGTTGATCAACTATAAATAATCCGTTTCTGATTTGAGGTGTAACTTTTACTGTAAATGCGGTATACATATTTGTGGCAAAGAAGTCGTGAAAATCGATCACATTTATTCTTCCATTACCCTTGAGTCCTCCGTTAGACGAATGCACTGAAATTGGTAACAAAAGAATTTTAAGGATAAAGAGTCCCGAGCAAATTGGCAGTGCGGATAGGGGCGCGCAGCTGTGAGCTTGCATTCGGGAAATAATGGGTTCGAACCCCCCTGTCAGCAGCCCTGAAGATGGTTTTCCGTGGTTTCCCATTTTTACACCAGGCAAATAGAAATCCCTCGCTTGTTTTTTAAAGGGGCCCTACATTTACGGTCATCGGACCAGAAATGCCTTGAGAAATAACTAGCGATATTAAATAACCAAATTCACCATATCCGAGCTTCGAGGTGGGGTAAGACTCTTTTTCAGACGACGTTAGTTGCGTCTGGATATTAAGATATTGTAATCCTGGTCACATTTTATAAATAAATCATTGAGTGTACACCGTACTCACACTTTTTCTGTTTGTTTCGTTGGTTTATGTCCTTGTTTCTAAGTGAGCGATCGCAACGGCCATTGATCTTGTATACCGATTACTTGCCTTCACAATGGAGTGAAGATCCCAAAGCCCTGTGCGATTTTAATTGTTGACTAACAAGAATTATTTTAGAATTACATTACTACATTAAGGTAAATATATTAATTACCTATCTATAAATTAATATAAAATAAGAGTTTTGTCTGAGGTTGTTAATTGGGTGTGTCTGCGTCAGTCATGCCTACAATAAGAATAATGTAATTTGTAAATTTCTATCAAGTATTGTATGTATGTATGTATGCATGTATGTGAGATTATCACAAGAAAAAAGTCTGTTAGCAGTTATCCTTTTAATCCCAAGATCGCAGTTTTAATGCGGACTTAAGATGATGGCATTCCCCTGACTCACGTCACGTTAAGCAACTCCAGTGGAGCAATATTTCGACACTCCGCACCTTGTGTATCAACTGTGGGGACGTTAAACGGGAGCAAAATAGGTGAAACCGTAAATCCACTGATGTGAAATTTTATTATAGATACGTTACTTAGAGAAATAGAACCTAGCCGAGGGATAATTAACAATCAGCTGCCAATCAGAGGCTTTACAGCATTTTATGGGAGCTATTTGGTGGGAGCGACCAGGTCTGCTTAACTGCACAATAATGGCCTCTTGTCGTACACAACATAAATTCTCTGCTAGGCTTGTGACTTCAGCAGGGTGTTACCAATCCACAAGTCATCTTCAAAGACAGTTATTGAACTGAAAAAATATTTCTGGATGTATACAATATCTGAATGAAAACTCTGTCAAACATGATGAAATAAATAATATTTAAATAATCAGGAAACCAATTGTTATAGCTTATATAAGAAGAAACTTTAATTTCTTGTGCACTGTGACTAATATATAAAGAGTTTTATCGACATCGGAGCAATAAAACGAGGACACTTATGTTTATGACTTATTTATATATAGCCTAATATAAACCACAACATTGACATTACAAGCACTGTACCTATAATCGTACGTGAGATCGTAAAATGAAATATATATTTGAACCAGCATTAAAAATGTGGTAAAACAATATTTTGAAATTATACTGCAGTAGCTTGTTCAATTTGTTATCATTTAGCGGTGACTGTGATTGACTGTGTGCATGAAATTGAGTACGTTATCTTTAGTTAACGTATCAATTTCTTAATTAAAACCACAGTAACGATTGCCACTATGAATAATGGTTTGAACTATCATGGTCTGACACATATTTCCTTTTCTTTACAGGTACGGCCACAGCCTTAGTAAAGTGGTATACTTTGATACTCATAGCAGAGGATTATCTGGTGGTAAGTACACAAAAAGGGATATTGGAACATTGGTATGAACGATTTTCATGCATAAATTACTATGCGCCATTGTATTATAGTTTCTAAACTGTGTTCCAAGATACATTTGTGAGATGATTCTTAGTCCATGTCTCTCCATGTATCCATCTTCCTCTTTGTCCTGTTCGATTCTAAAAGTATTTGATATGTTTAAAGAATGCCGGTACCGCTCTCACTCAACTTCGCTAACTTTCAGATGATAACTGTTGCGATTCTAATTCAGTTTCAACTGTATAAAAATGTTCTGCTTCAAGAAAATCAAACGTCATAGACATGCTTCTCTTATCAAACTTTTCTACCTTTAGGTATATCACTGTCTCCAACTACAAATAATGCGAGGTCTAAACGTTTCATACACAGAATGTGTAATTCATTTTCAACGAATATTGACATAGGCCTAATAAGTACTTAGGTAATAATGAATTGTTGCGTCTATGTTCCTTTTACAGGACTATGTAATATTTCAATATATCATTGCTTCCAACCGTAAAACATTTTCTCAAACAAGAAGGCAATTTCAGCCAGATTTGTTACTTTTTAAGGAAAACGGTATAAAACAGGTAGGCTTCTTTTATCCGGGTTCTGTTATTTTCAGTAAACCATTGTTCCCAACCATCCAGGAAACATACTCGAATTTCAACTAAACATGATATATAATTGCTACTGGTGACAAATTATAATCAGTATATTTCTCTTATCCGACTTTTTCAACTTATAATATGCTATTGCTATCAACTGTAAGCACAAAGGGTAGAAAATATTCGTATTTAAGTTGCAGACTTTATATGATACAATTGATAACTAAGGGAAATCCTTTTCATAACTCTGTTTATGCTAGTGCTGTCAATCACAAATGATATATGACTTTTTTAAATTGCACATTCTATGGTGCATTCATCTTGTATTTCAACGAATCTTTATTCTATGAATGAACTGAATATCAACATCTATTTTTCGTATCGATTATGTCAATGTTGCCAGCTGCAATAGTGCAGTTTTTCTTCACGACCAGTACAAGCAAACTCGGTATGATATAAGCACAATTTTATTTACAGTGCTTTGTACAACAATATAACAACGCTGACACACATAAAAGAAACATGAAAATCTGCCTTTAACCGCATTATCATAGGTTCAAATTTTATGAATTTAGTGCTGGACAAAATGAAGAAATCGAAAAACTGGAAATCCCTTGTTTATGATCACGATATCAACAGTTATGTAAAACTATAATCCTCTTGTTTTTATTATTAATATTGTTTCCAATGTTGTTTTGATTGTTGCTGTTGTTGCGTTTCCTAGATCCATGGTTTCTAAGACAATTAAATCCTAGCAACCCTCCATAATCATACTTCGCCGGCTGCACATGTTCCTTATACTTGGGAGCTATTTGGAACTTCATTACCTCACTAGTCAGTTGCCAGAAATCAATGTAAGAATCTAACAATATATTGCTAAATCAAACGCATAAAATCCCATACGTGTAACCGAGCGAGTTTGACGTGTGGTTAAGGGCGCGCAACTGCGAGCTTGTCTTCGGGAGATAGTGGGTTCAAACCCCACTGTTGGCAGCCCTGGTTTTCCTAGTTTCGCATTTTCACACCAGTAAAATGCTGGGGCTGAACCTTAGTTATGGACATGACTGCGTCCTTGCCACTCCTAGACTTTTTATTTCCCATCGTCGCCATAAAATCTATCTGCGTCTGAGTGACGTAAAGCAATTTATGAAAAAAAACAAAAAACGCCATACCCAACTAAAAGTGTTGTTAATAACGACGAAAATGGCATTGTAGTGAAATAAAGTTAACTGTTGCAAATGAATCTATTTTGATAGGGTATATCTCTGATATTCCTGAAAATTAGAACAATATAGATGTTAAAATATTTAGTCTTTTGTACTGCTTATGAAAAGCTTACGAACGAGAGTGTATTCTGTTTTCACCTCGGTGCTTATAAATTTGCTCAAGGAAACGATTTGAATTCGTTATAGATTTCCCTTCTTCTTGCAATCTGAAATTTAATAAGACAAGCAATTAAACCCCAAGGACATTATAATTGAGAAGTAAGCACAGTCCACTTTTTCAGATTAATAAATGTATAAGAAGGACGACAGACTAACTGCATTTTTCAGACTACCCAGTCAACTATTTGCAACTTACAGTCCATGCTCAGAAGAGCACATTTTTTTTCAATAAATATGCCACACGGCATTATCGGCTGCTTATTGAAAACCTTTTCCATAGGGGAACGATTACAATTTTGCCTTTAGTTGGTGTGAACAGCGTTTACCTCAGAATAGGACGATGATGTGTGGGTGATTTTTTTATTAAAACGGGATACATTCTTTTCACCGTCGACTAAGTTAATAGAACCTCTATCGAACAAAAAACAAATTCAGCAACTATTATTCAGAAAAATATTCCCTTTCCCAGGTATGTTATAACGTTTCTTAAATTTGCCTTTTGTGTTAGAAAGACGACGAAATGTTCAATTTTCTAGTCATTATCACAAGAATAAGACTCTTAATTAGCATTGCGGTATACCTTGAGCAGGAGAGTTACAGCTGTCGGTGAGACAAAAATTCTTTCCCTACTTAAATATGACTCAAAGGAAAAATTAGTAATCTTAATTTGATAAAATATGAACAATGCAGCGCTTTTATTGAGTTGCAATATCAAGCTGCTTTGTGGACTAATGATTTCCTAATTTCTTTTAATTAGTAAAATTGTTTCGTCTTGACAAATTAAATACATTTTATTGAATCTTAGGATGCCCAGAAGATACCAAAACATTTCTATACTCATAGCTTGTAAAGATATGTAGTTTAGCTAAATGTATTCCTTAATTTTTTTGATTATTAAATTGCTCTGGCACACCTGCTATAACAAAATTGGCATTACATTCAGCAAACAATTCATAGACTATGATCGATAGGTACGAACCAGACGCTGTGGAGCACTTCCAACAATATCAACAACGTTGTGCTTTCCTAATTTTCCTAATCAGTTCGTAAATTAAATTGGTAGCGGTTACGGGAATTTTGCGTTCACCATAAAATCACGGAACGCAAAAGTGCCCGTTTATAAACATATTTAAACGAAATGTCAATGTCAGGATATTGTTTCTGTAAATAATGCGCGCGAGAGAATAATGTTGTTTCTGAACCGTGCGAGCAGGAGCCCAGGCAGGTTAGCGGTGATCAGTTCATAGTAATATAAAACGTGTGTGATTTTATAAAATCTGATGATGCTCTTTCAAGGAAAAAAACATGTCAATCTAATTTAATTGTTTCTTTTGCAGGTATTATCCGTTGTTAGGAATTTTATCTTTCGGATATTTTCTACATTTAATTTATTTATAAATTAGTTTTGACAGAGTTCTGAACCTAACGGTTAATTATTTTTTATTTGTTTTAAACCCCTAAACCGCGAGGATGTGTTCTTTTTTATCGAATGAGTTGCCTATATAGTACCTGTCGTTTAGCTATATTACTTACGTAGGGTAAAAAGTTGTGTTTGGGTCCCATGGTCGGCAACCGTGAAGATGATTATCCGTGGTTTCCTGCTTTCACACCAGGGAAATGGTGGGGCCATGGCTGCTTACTTCTCAGTTGAAGAAACTCTATGAACCGTTCTTTTTTATACAATGGATTGCCCGCAAAATTTTGATCACGTTTTAATGGGCGTATGTTAGACTATGATCATGATATCAACAGCCATGTAAAACTCCAAGCTTAATGGACGTATAATACTGCGCTGTGTACACTATAATGTTGTTTGACACACCATAAATCTCCTGCGTAGCTAACTGAAGCTGTGACTATCAGTAAAGTTAAATCACCCTTAGTAGAAGCTGTGTGTCCTTGTTTGGTATCGCTGAATGTTGAATAACCCATGAATAGACCGCATCAACAACTATGAGGTGATGGGGAATCGTGGTAAGTCCTAACCCTCACAAATTTCAGGAAAGTAGCAACCGTTAAAGTCTTCCGAAATAACAAATGCAACCTGGTTAACCAAACATAGTAGGTTTAATGCTTTATTTTACACAGTGTTGTGATTCTATATGACATTCCCTGTTCTGTGAGTTCCTTAAAATAGTATTTAAAACTTCGTCCATTGATAATGGCTAACCTCTAAATACCGACTGAGTTTCATCACTACTAAAGACGCAGATGTTTACTATTTAAAGAAAATGTGGACGCGGGCAGAGAAGATAATCTGGAAGTTGAAACTCCGATAGCGGCTTGACATCCACGATATCACAAGCTTGTTACAGAAGTACGAAGAAGAATAAGAATGAAAAACGTTCCTTTAGTTCATCTTATGTTATTCTTATTACAGGAAGAGAAAAAGAGACGTGTTACAAACGTGTAACGCCTTTGGAAGGTACATGGGAAAGTGTGGCATTAAAAATAAGCAGTTTGCTAAAAATATATATCACAGAAGTAGTATGATGATCTATTTCTAGTAAGATATAACTTTTGCACTTCTATATTGGAGCTCCTCAGTTGGGCGCCCGTTGAGGCCAGCCCAGTGCTGCTGAAACACGGGCAGCTGACCTACCAATTGTACGTCACAATCAAGCGAGAGACCAAACACTCTCGGCACGTTCGATTGTGACTACGAAGCTCTCCTCGCACCACTGAATGAAATGTTGGAGTACAGTATTAAAAATGCAAGGAAAAACGACCTTAAAAAATATTCGGGTTTGATTTTTATTTTCCTATGTTTAAATATTCAAGAAAACTGGCACGATACAAGTTTCGTGTAATAGTGTAAAAATATGCGAAGTTGAAGCGTTCAAGCTACTGTTCACAATTTCTTGTATGGGAATGACTGAATTTACAGTAAGAAAGTAAAATTCCTCTTATGCTTTCAGTGAAACGTAATATATTTACATACAAAACAAATTTCCTTTTGGACGGTGTTGTGACTATCCCTGGTCACCGAGTTTCTGAAAATAGTATTTTCAAACTTATCATCAGACGTCCATTGGTAAAGGCTAGCCTCTAAATACCGAGTGAGTTTCAAGGCTAGGAAGACACACATCTTTACTACCTAAATACAACACTATAAATGCAGTAACAAAAAGATACAGAGTATGTATTCAAATCAATAATCTAATTAATGTTACTGGTAAACATGATTGAATTGTTGACGATTTTATCAGATTATTTTAACTCGAGCAATAAGAAGCCCACACTCATGTGGCTGCGCGCCGGCCTTTCACCGCTGGATACCGTGGTTCAAATCCCGGTCACTCCATGTGAGATTTGTGCTGGACAAAGCGGAGGCGGGACAGGTTTATCTCCAGGTACTCCGGTTTTTCACTATCATATTTCATTCCAGCAACACTATCCATTGACATTTCATCTACCAATCATTTATCATTGCCCCAGAGGAGTGCGAGAGCCTTCGGCAGCCGGCACATTTCCTATCCTTGCTGCTAGATGGGGGTTGCATTCGTTCCATTCCTGACCCGGCCGAATAACCGTAAACAGGCTGTGGATTTTCAGTAAGAAGCCCACAGCTTATCCGCTTTACTCCTTGTTATATTAGCAATGATTCTACAGCATATCCCTCTTAAAGTTTAATAGTGAACATTGTAATTCATTGCATAGAGAGCAAACATATTTTAAGGTGTCGGTAAACCAGAGGCGTAACGAATGCGACAAAATAAAAATTCGGGCCCCCTGAAATAAAAAGTAAAAGTAAACTCCTATGAATAACTAATATAAATTTAAATACAGCAAGTAGAAGTAATACAGTATATTGTCAAGTTATATAAAGAAAGGTATCATTCGTTAATATTAAAAAATAATATTAAGTCCGACTCGTTGGCTAAATGGTCAGCATACTGGCCTTCGTTTCAGAGGGTACCGGGTTCGATTCCCGGCCGGGTAGGGAATTTTAATCGCTTCTGATTGATACTTCTGACTCGGGGACAGGGTGTATGTGTCCGTCCTGACACTCCCCTCATTTATATTCAGACAACATCCCCTCCATATATGGTTGGCGTCAGGAAGGATATCCGGCCGTAAAACAGGGCCAAATCCATACGTGCAACCCAGTGGGCATCCGCGATCCCACAGGTGTGAGAAAAAGCGGTAGCAAAAAAATAAGATGATTAAAAAATAATGTTACATAGGTTTGGTTTGACTGCCTCCGTGGTTTAGTTTGGCTGAGATGCCAACCACGAACCATTTAGATCTTCGTACTTTACTGCAAGTGGTTTCATTTATCAGTAACTAGGTAACTACCTATATTCTTTTACAATAATTTATTCGATTACAGAAAAACAAAACAAAATTACATCAGTAAATGTTCAAATATAGTTTGATAAATAACAAACCGCACAACTGATAAGGTCAGTCCATTATTAACTTTGCACAGAGAGAGTTTGGTCGAAACCGAGTTGACTGATTGCTACTACAGTGGCTTCTTATTGGCATTATACACTATTGTATAATAAATGTGTGTGTAAAGATAAATGTTCAGCAAAATTTGTGTATAATACGATGTCAAGTGCACTACGCATCAACAAATTGTCACTTTCTAACTATGATATTTTGTTATCCATATTCATTGTTGTAATTCATACATACATAATCATTATAGACCGTTATGCCTTTCAGCGTTCAGCCCGCAAGCCTCTGTGAATTTATTAAATGTCGCCACAATCCTTTATTTGCAACCAGTGCTGTGGCCTAATTTAGTTCTATAGCTCTTATCTTTAAATCGTTAGAAACTGAGTCCAACCATCGTCGTCTCGGTCTCCATTTACTTCTCCTACCTTCTATAACAGAGTCCATTATTCTCGTAGGTAACCTATCGTCCCCTATTCGCCTCACATGACCCCACCACCGAAGCCGTTTTATGCGCACAGCTCCATTCATCGAGTTCATTCCTTAGCCTTTATCTCCTCATTCCGAATACCCTCTTGACATTGTTCCCACCTGTTTGTACCAGCAATCATTCTCGCTACTTTCATGCCTGTTACTTCTAACTTATGAATAAGATATCCTGAGTCTACCCAGCTTTCTCTCCCGTGAAACGAAGTTCGTCTGAAAACAGACCGATGTAAAGATAGTTTCGTCTGGGAGCTGACTTCCTTCGTAAAGAATACTGTTGATCGCAACTGTGAGCTCACTGCATTAGCTTTACTACACCTTGATTCAATCTCACTTTATATATTACCATCCTGGGAGAACACACATTCACCGAGCTCGATAGCTGCAGTCGCTTAAGTGCGGCCAGTATCCAGTATTCGGGAGATAGTAGGTTCGAACCCCACTGTTGGCAGCCCTGAAAATAGTTTTCCGTGGTTTCCCACTTTCACACCAGGCAAATGCTGGGGCTGTACCTTAATTAAGACCACGGCCGCTTACTTCCAACTCCTAGTCCTTTCCTGTCCCATCGTCGCCATAAGACCTATCTGTGTCGGTGCGACGTAAAACAACTGGCAAAAAAAAAAGGACACACATTCTAAATACTTGAAATTATCTACCTGTCCCAGCTTTATATCACCTATCTGACATTCAATCTGTTGAATTTCTTTCCTTCTGATATCAATTTAGTCTTCGAAAGGCTAATTTTCATATCATACTCATTGCACTTATTTTCAATTATCAAGAAATTATTTTTCAATAATTTGGTGCAGGTGAGGAGCATGTCGCAGTGTTGTGAGAGACCGGAAGGGTAAGGGAAATTGTAAAGTACAAACAACTATTTTGACTAATTCTACAAAACCGCCCTGATAATTTCCGTACGGAGTGACATTAGGCTAAGAGCAGTCTGCGTGGCCCCTAAAAGGCCCGGGCCCGCCTAACGTTACGCCCCTGCGGTAAACTCTTTACTGTACCCGGTCATTATACGTAAACAGAGTAGAGCTTTGAGCTTTTGCGGTGTCAAGAAAACAAGGTGAGATTCTTTACGTTTCTCTAAGACTTTGCTCCACGCCTTCAGAAGAAAATCCCATCTGCTCACGAGGAAGACTTCTCTAATAATGACGGTTTGAATCTGAGAATACTCTCGTTCGTCACCAGACAAGAACAAGAACCATATTAATTGTATATAGCCTTTCCACTCGGAAGGCTAGCGCACGGTGAGCCATCTGGTGACGAAACAGAGTACCACTTAAAATAAACCTATCGTAAAGCATTCTCATATATAAACCGTCATTTTTAGTGAACTCTTTCTCGTGACAACGAGATTTCCTTTAGAAGACGCTGAGCAAAGTCTCCATGAAACGCGATTTTATCTTGTTTCTTGATACGGCAAAATCCCAAAAGCGACATTATCTCGTCTCTTATTACGGGCCGTGAGAGAATAAATCTAAATAGAACAGGACCAATTTCTTATAACGTAAGTAGTTAAATTAAGGTGGGCCGCGAGTAGTCAGAGTGTTCCAAGAGGAATAGTCAATATTCACAGATATGACTGGAACTATCATTTGTAGCAAGAAACTTCATATGGGCATATGACCTATTCCCATAGTTTCCAATATATAAATTTAATATACATTTGTTTTTAGGCTAGTGGCGCGAACGTAGTTACCAATTAGAAGTAAACGCTGGTTGTATGTACAGTATTAAACTTTAAGTATTGTTCGACTCATTGGCTGAATGGTCAGAGTTAAGGCCTTCGATTCACAGGGTCCTGTGTTCGATTCCCGGTTGGATTGGGGATTTTAATCGCCTCTCATTAATTCTTATAGCCCGGGGACTAGGTATTTGTGTTTGTCCCAACACTTTCCTGTTCGTATTCAGGAAACACACTACACTACCAACCACTACAGAAACATGCAATAGTGATTACATCGCTCCACATAGGGCTGGCGTCAGGAAGGGCATCCGGCCGTAAAAGAGAGCTAAATCCACATGTGCGACACAGTTCGCACCCGCGACCCAACAGGTGTGGAAAAAACGGTAGAGAAAGAAGTAAACTTAGATCAAGTATTGCAAGAATACAATTAGTTAAATTTTTATTAAGTTTAATAGTACTTTAACTTTTATATTTCATTCGTTGTGTATTGAAATGAGTATTTTTTCAACTAGCTATTATGTATGTATGTATGTTCAGTCCGTCAGTGATTCCGCTGGTGGGACCCTCAACAGCTCTGCAATCAGCTGTCATAGATGGCCTAGGCATCACTGAAGAGGTGTACTAAGGAAATGAGGAATGAGGTAGTTTCCCGTTGCTTTCCTCACCGAGCCGGAGTTGCTATTACATATCAGTCTGCCAAGCCTACTGAAATGCATACACCAACCGACCTTATGAGCAACATTTTCACGCCATTCATAGCAGGGACTGGCTGCATAAGGATTGGCATTACTAGCATCTCTCATACCTCAGTCACTTTCATATTGTCAAAGCCAAGGATAAGACAGTGACAGATTTATGAAAGTAACGAAATTGCTCTAGCCTGTACCAGAAGACAGTGCACTGTAAACACTAGGTCCTGCCAGCAAAGGCATAGCTATTATGTAGGCAGTTCCTTTATATTTTTCTTCTTTGTGTGTATGCATATTAATATTTTTTCTTATGCATTAGTATTATTTGTAGTTCTTAGTATTTTAAGTTTATCAGTTTCATTGTATTAATAGGTAATAGTATGGGTGTGGTTAAGAGTAAGGAAGGGACAGGAGTCCTAACTTCACCAAGGCTAATAAGAGCTTTATCCAAATATCCAACCTCTTTGACGTTTCGAAATGGCTAAATGTTTTCCGCACGTAATGTTCTCCATACACGTATTCGTGGGACTTCGATACGTGCAGAAAGTCCTGGTAGTAGGACTACACTGCACAATTTCAACAATGCATTGCTGTTCCTTGTTGAACTACATGTTCAGAAGAAAAATAGGAACTTGGAAGAATAGTTGTTTCGCGCATTGTGCTGAAAAATCTGGTAAACGCTCTACGATCAGGAATTCAACGTGTAGGAAAGCGCTCACGGGATTCCTCGACAGCACCAGGAGCACTACCATTGCAGAAGCCTTAAACATACACCATATCTGCATACTCCTAATTAGTATGTGGCAATTTAGCCAGCACGTGTACAAACACAGTTAATTGATTTTTCTCTATGATACACTTTCAGTCCCTCGTACTACTTCACTCACAACACACCATGGACAACTGCGCATTCAAAGGGCTTGTTTAATGGCAGAAAGTCATCCCGAGCAAAGAGGTTGAAAGCAACGAGGTAGGTTGGGCTAGACTAAAACGTCAAAGAGGTTGGGTGGGTAAGACGCATTCCCCCCACTAGCCCAAAAACAAATGTACATTAAATGTGTTCTATGTCGGGAAACATTCGGGATAGGGTTTATGTCCAAATGTTGTTGTTTTTTGCTTCAAATCGTTCCTGTCTTATCCTTGTATATTGACAATTTCTCCTGGAACACCCTGTCTGTGCGTCTTTCAACACGCTCTTGAAGACAATATTTATTACCCTATTCGATACATAAATATACAGGTTGTGCTCACTCGACACTTAAGAGTACGCAATGTAAAGCTGGCCGTAACTTAAGCCCTGATTCTCTAGATGCAGTCCTACTACCTGACGTGTCTGACCATGTGACTTGTTTATTCATATTGCAAACGGCAATCTGAAAGTGAACTTCAATCTCTCGAAGTTAAATGGCAAGTGTGATGATGTTAGTGGGATGTGCGGGATGGAAACAGCTGGACTTTGGCACAGCAAAGAAAAGGGAAGAAGCGGGAAAATGAATTCCTCTTTAGGCCTCGAATGCTCCGATAAGATCGGGATCGGGAAAGAACAGGATTGGACGAAGAGGGGGGGGGGGGCGCAGGAAGGATTACAGGAGGAGCCTGCCACAAGTAGCCTAAGTGTCACTAACGCTGGACTCAGCTCTGCGACCGTGGTCGTCACACCCAAAATAAAATGTATATAAATAACTGAATAAGAGATACGAACTGCAAGATTACGCCAAAATGAAATGTGAAACCTATCTCCTATTAACGATGATGATAAATATTTAAACAACTTGAAGGATGAAGAAATTAAGGAGTCGTCAAAGAAAAGAGAAGTGTGATG
Organism: Anabrus simplex; assembly: GCF_040414725.1. NCBI lineage: Eukaryota > Metazoa > Arthropoda > Insecta > Orthoptera > Tettigoniidae > Anabrus > Anabrus simplex. Next base: position 944,304,392 of record NC_090265.1, on the reverse strand, counting down.
AAAGGTGGTAAAATGAAGGCCTTTTTCTGCCTCGAATACTCCAATGCCGTCGGTGCGGAAGAGAACAGTTGTTGGCGCAGGGAGGTCGCACAAGAAGAAAAACAGGAGGTTATTACCACAAGTAAGTGGCACCAATGATGGCCTCAGCTCGGGGACCGTGGGCGTCACATCACGTCTCACAATAAAATATATGAAATTATTTGACTATAAATAAAAACGGGAGACTGTAAAGAATGTATAATAATAAAAATAACTGAAAAAAAGATGTGAAATTTAGGGATACGCAAACTGAAATGCGGAATCTATATGTACTAAATATAAGTACTACACCTACAGAGTATTAAAAAGAAATAAACCCCCCAAACCCCATAGCACTACAGCCCTTGAAGGGCCTTGGCCTACCAAGCGACCGCTGCTCAGCCCAAAGGCCTGCAGATTATGAGGTGTGTGTGGTCAGCACAACGAATCCTCTCGGCCGTTATTCTTGGCTTTCGAGACCGGGGCCGCTATCTCACCATCAGATAGCTCCTCAATTCTAATCACGTAGGCTGAGTGGACCTCGAACCAGCCCTCAGGTCCAGGTAAATATCCCTGACCTGGCCGGGAATCGAACCCGGGGCTTCCGGGTAAGAGGCAGGCACGCTACCCCTACGCCACGGGGCCGACAAAAAAGAAACAAACACGGAATACAAATATGATACTGACGCACAATGAAATGTAAATAATAAAACTACTAAATGAAAACTCCTCGGCCTGTTTTCAGTCATTCGATCGGGTCAGGAATGGAAAGAATGACGCCCCAATTTAGCGGCGAGGATAGGAATTTTACCGGCTGCTGAAGCCTGTCGCACTCGTCTGGAGCAGTGATTAGTGACTGGCAGATGAAATGATATTGGAGAGAGTCGCTGGAAAAATGGCAGGGAAAACCGGACTACCTGGAGAAGAAACCTGTCCCTTTGTCCAGCACAAATTTCACATGGAGTGGCCGGAATTTGAACCTCGGAACCCAGTGGTGAGAGGCCGGGCGCGGCTGCCGCCTGAGCCACGGATGTTCTACTATAAACTTACTAAATATAAATTCTAAAGCTGCAAAATGTTAAGAAGACAAGAACACGGAATATAACCATAATATTACCTGGATTTGTATCAGTTGGAAATAAAAAGTTACACTAATTCTGAAAAGAACATTCGCCATCCATTAACCTTCAATGGCCTTTGACGTAACTACAACCTTGCTGTCGCTGAAGCGCACACTGATCGCTCGTCCGCCCACATATATGCTGTGTGTCCGCGGGACGAATAGCCTAGCGTGAGCATCTCTGATCTATACCATGAAATGAATAAGTTTGATTTGTATTACAACCTTCTCAAAAAATCTGTTCAAAAGCAGAGCCCAGAATTAGTGAAGGAAAGGATGTTGGATTACACAAGCAGACGGATGTTAGGTTATCTGTAGTGAGTTGCATGGTTCCGCATTTCCCAGTTCCATTTCCTTTCGTTTTAATCTCTGGAGAATTCTTTCAACAACAAATCACTGATGATTTCAGTACTATGAAAAATAATGTCGATTATTTTTCCATCTCCAAACTAGAACAGTATTATCCATAAATAATTTTAAAACTACCAAAGTGATGAAAGTCGTTGAAAAATGTAGAATATATTGTTAAAATATTTATCCTAGGTTCATCAAAAGTATTTATGCCCTTTAAGAATATCTTGAAAACTCTCCTACAACGTAACTGCACGATCTAAAATTAATTCTTCATAGGCATAAATGATTCGTCAAAGAAATAAGCAGGAATAATCACGTGACGATTCCGAATGTTTTCAACATAATAAATAAGTAGTTTTTTAAAATGCTATTTATTCGGGGCGTCGACGTAAGAAGATATTTTGCCCCTACTTTGCACGATATGTTATGAACCTGCATCTATTTGGAAATTGCAGAAGTGTAATGTGTTGAATGTGAGGAAAGGAACATTAAGGACGACACAAGCACCCAGTCCCCAGGCCAGGGATGTTAATAATTTACAATTAAAAGCCCCTGACCCGGCCGGGAATCGAACCCGGGGCCGCCGGGTGACGGGCGGACGCATTGGCCTCTACACCGCGGGACCGGACAAGTTGTTTATTATTATGACTTTCTCAGTTATTTTATAAACGTAGAAGTTGTTGATGTGGTATAGTGAACTTCTCACTATGTGCCGTACGTCGACTGAATTGAGACCCTCAGAGAAAAGTTGCCATTAACTTTAACATTAAGACGCAAATTTTCGTGGCGTAATTATAGCTCGAAGAATTTTCAGACCAAACCTATTTTGTAAACTTTCTCGATAGGATTTCAATAGATAATCTATTTTGGCTTCCATAACGACACAGTAACAACACCTTTATCAGAAGAAATCTTCGAAAAAGGGGTAATTTTCGAATCGAGCCAGGATGGATTGATAGGCCTAGGGCATCCCAGTAGTAAATGAACATGTGATCGAGCATACCAGTAGTAATTATTTAAAATCGGTCTTCTTGCTTAAGCTGAGTATACTTTCTATGTAAACAATAATTTGAACATCGTAAAAATGCACTTCGACAAACATACATATAAAATATTAATGACATTATTGTTTCATATTATTTTAAAAAATAATTTGAAATATTTTAGCTACACGATTCTTTACGACGGGTACCATCTCTCTCCCGACCATGAAAGCCAGTCGCATATTCGATATTGTTTTACAGGGTAATTAATATGAACTGCCAGCTGCCGAGAACATGCAAGATTTCTGCACTGATCATAAATCTCAAGGAATCATCTGTAAATCGATAAATTGCAGCCGAATAAATTGATCCAGAATACAGTATTGTGAAAATTTTGTAAATTAATAGACTACAACAGTTATGAACAAATACTCTATAGGAGATTTTCAATTTTCGGAGCATTGAGTGCGTTAGCTTGAGGTTGAGTGTAAATGGTCTCGATATCCTGATAGATCCCTTCAGTGCTGAAAGGGCAATGGTAACGATGACGTCTTAGTTGATTTGGAGTCTCTTTACAAGTCATAATTCTGTAAGTACTCCAATACATTCTTTCGGTTCTGTTCGTGTCAGGCGTCGATAGTGATATATATTTGAAGTGCGAAATATTTTCTGTGTGCGTGAGAACAAAATGAGTCTAGATTTCCTCAAAATCATGCTATATGCAGCTCACTTAGGAGCTTCTCTTGCCAAGACGACTGCTATCGAGAAAACTGGATATGCAGTAACGATTCGTGTAGCTACGACCTTGCTTCTAGGAGATGATGGAGTCCAGACTCCACCGTCAGCATCCCAGAAAGTGATTTTCCTTACTTTACAACTTTCACGCTAGATACATGCCGGGGCTGTATTTAAACCCACGGTCAATAACCTTCCTAGTGCTTAGCCTTCCCACGTCCTAGTCGCCGAAAACCAATGTATTGGTGCGACGTTCAGCTGCCGGCAAGTGAAACACGGCTGCTGGCCAGCCTGATGGCATGTAAACGCTGAAATTTCCTGTAATCAGCATGGTGATTTCATAGCCTTATTCATTGGCTATTCGTACATTGTAATGTATTCTCCATTCGTAATAGTAGTTAACGATGGATTTTTAACATGTTAAAAAGTGTTATACCACAAAATAACGAAGAGTATCCAGATTAAATTTGCGTATCAATGGTTAAGAACATTGTTTGAGAGAAGTGTGTTAAGTTACGCATGCAGAGATAGGTTGTTTGGCCATTCTTGTTAACTTACAATGACCTATTTTTCAGCATTTGACACTCTCAATGGAGTGTAACTTAGACCTATATATTAAAAACTCCTGAATCGATAATATTGTGGCGAGCTATCAGAATCCTTAAAACTAAACATCACTATATATAAGTAGCTTGTTCTACTGTCCACTGTATTAATTGAACTACGAAGGCTACTTTCTTTTGAAGGTCCTATCGGTCGCGAAATTAACACTACAGTGAAAATCAGAAATGTTTTATTGGTAACATTTAGGTACACCGTCGAGCTACTTCTCTACATAGTCACCGCTCCGACATAGACATTTGTGGTAGCGTGGTACCAACTTTCCAATGCCCTCATCATAGAACAGGGCCTCTCAAACGCCCAAAATCTTACGCGTGCAAATCGAGGCGCAAGAGCTCCGTGCACTTTGCATCGGTTCCACTCGGCTCGGCTCGGACCAACGCTTTGCCTCTGGGCTACTCGGCTAAGCTCGGCTCAACTCGGCTCAACTCGGCTCGGATTTGGAGCGCTGCGGAGCAAGTGAGGAAGAGGGAGACAGGGGGAACCAGCGATTCAGGCATGGGGAAGAGAGAGACAGCGCTATTGCTCCAAATCGAGGAGTGGGGGTCTGCACTCTGGGCAACCAAGCGAAGTCGTCTTTTGCACCTTGCAAAGTGCATGCACCAGGCGCACCAGGTCCTGTGTTTTCAGCCACTTCTCTACGCTGGGCTGCAGCTCTTTTTCTGTGCCAAAATTCTGTCCTCCTAGCCAGCATTTCAAGTGAGTGAGCAAAAAGATGAAAATCAGAGGGAGCCAAGTCCAGGATGTATAGTGGGTGATCAAACACTCCCCATCGAAAGCGCTGCAGGAGCGTCTTTTTTGCAGCTGCAGTGTGTGGCCACTCATGAAAGTTTCACCGTAAACATCACTCATTCGTCGATGAATTTCGGCTGCATTGCACCCGTCAGCATGAAGGAATCGAATGACTGCACGCACTTCACACTTGGTGGGCGACTTCACTGTGCGCTCAGAACTGAAAAGTGCGACGTGACGCGGTCGACGGGCATAATGGAGACACTGCGTAACAAATCTGCGCAGCGCTTCATTGGATTCTCATAGTGGTTTTAATTTTGCGACCGATCAGACCTTAAAAAGTAGCCCTCGCGTTATTTAGTTATTGACAAGTTCACTCGCGTTTGAGTTTCTCACTCGACACAGTTTTAGTTACGATCGTATTGCACACTAACACAGTCCATCACTGCATACCAGCACGTCGAACTCCAGGTTCTCAACACGACCTCCGCAGTGCAGTTTCGTTCCGGAAAAGTTCACTTCTAACAATGCTTCTTGAAACCCCCGTAGCCGTTTGACGGACACGCGAACGTCCCGTAACTGCTTACATTCACTCAGGATTGACGCACACAGGACTAACTCATTTGAGACTGAGTCCAGACTGACGGGCGTGCGCCAGTTTGAGGTCTTTATTATAATAGTTTCCAATTCCAGATCATCCTGGGTGCCGAATCCATTGTTAATTAGCTTCCTTCTTCTTCTGGATGCTCCCTTATCGCGAGACTCAAAAATTTGTAGGCACTGTTGTTTCTGTTCACTGCTATCCACAATCACCAGCTAAAAGTGCATAATAGAAATGTAAAGAACAACGGTCTATTTGACGCTCTCTGGTTGAGTTTTACTTATTTTTTTCGTATAAACACCAAACATGTCACCAGAGATATTTTACATGCAGTCAACGTACGACATTGAGTGTCGAATGGACTTTTCTCCGCCCTTCGAAAATCTGACGACCTCTGCCATGTTTGAACTCATTATCTTTGTGATATGGAGACCGAATTTCTAACACTGATCCACAGAAAGAGCTAAAGTACTATGCAAACCCCGAGACGGCTGTTATCATCATGATTATGATGATGATCATCATCATCGGTTCAGGATGTTCTTCTGGTTTTCTCTACACTATGTTTAGCTTTGAACCCAATTATGTACACGAATGCAGAACACTGGTAAACGAATGAATCTAAACGTATGTTTCACATTTCCTATCTTCTGTATATACCGGTACCTTGGTAGGCCATTTTCTATCCCCAAGGTGGTTAAATAGTCCCACAGATAACTAGATATTGTTCCCATGTAGTGCCCTTGTAAAAACCTCCTAATGAGAGAAGTTGAATAATAATAATAATAATAATAATAATAATAATAATAATAATAATAATAATAATAATAATAATGTTATTTTCAATGAATTGCATTACGGTAATTTAAATTGTGAGAAAACAGATGACCAGATGTCATTGAGCGCCAATCGTTCCATAGCGTGAAATCCGAATGTCCTCGGAAAATCACGAATTTTTATACATTATTTTCTTATTTTCATGAAGTTCGCGCCCCCGCTATGCGATCCTGTAGTTTCCTGCGACGAATACGATATGTTATGTTACACCAGCCCCATGTTATTCTTCTCGCATGCCCATGGCAGGTCTGGGCACGATGGACACCAAGGAATAAATAGCCGGAAAACACATTACATACACAGCACTATAGATATAAATTTCACTCTCTAATCTGGTAGAGTAACACAGAACGTCGATATTGACGAACAGGCAGCCTAGATGGTGCCAAATAAAAATACCTACACATAGTAACTGAGATATTATTAGCATTTTTGGGTACCATTTCTGAATCAGTTCCGAAATGAAGTTAGATCTCAGGCCCTATAATGTGTTATGCTCAATTTCACATAATATGGGTCCTTATTGTAACTCCCGGCGAATGTTGGGATGATACTTCAATGAAAAATACGGGCACTTCATTTCTGATAGTTCTCCCCTCCGGCATGAGTGGTTGAGACTGTTAAGGCGCTGGCCTTCTGACCCCAAGTTCGATCCTGGCTCAGTCCGGTGGTATTTGAAGGTGCTCAAATGAGACAGCCTCGTGTCAGTGGATTTATTGGCACGTAAAAGACCTCCTGAGGGACTAAATTCCGGCACCTTGGCGTCTCCGAAAACCGCAAAAGTAGTTAGCGTGACGTAAAGCTAATAACATTTTTTATTATTATAGTTCTCCAAATGAATTGTAAATAAACATACCGCTAGAGATAGCAGATTGACTCAGGTTATCTTAACACGCTCTAAATCCACAGAGTTCTTGATCCGGATGCACCAAGCCTCTACAGGAGCAGTGTTGCAGCTATCACAGCAGCAACAACCACTATAATAACAAGAATGCTTTTTGTTGACACCATCTGAGTGGCTTCCAAGGCAAATTAGCCGTGCGTATGCTATTGCCAGGTTTAATCGCCATAGTCAACGGAATGACCAGTGTTACCAATTTGGAAACTGAAGCTTCGTAGAATACAGATCTCTCTGTGAATCAGTGGTAGAATGTCGGCCTCTACATCATAAGATTGCAGCTCAAACCCAAGAGCGGTAGTTGGATATTTGAAGATGGAAAGAAGTGCATTCGAAACTTCATGTTCTGCGACGTTGTCAGTACATGATATCTGGTCACACATTTAATACTTGCCCGACAAAATTAATTAATTAAAACACAACCTTAGTACACTATAGATAAATAGACATGCTTTCCTTTCTGCTACCAGGGTCCTATTCCACCATCACTACAAGTTTAATATTATAAGTATTTGAAATAGCTTATAAAATGTAGTTCTACAAAAAACTAACGGTTTCGTTTACAGTATTTATAGGTAGCTACAATATGTTACTTCACCTAATATTGCAAGTGTTTTGTTGCACAATCACAAATTAATGTTTGCAAGCTTGTAAAAATATTCGGTATTTTGTTAAATTTCTTACTAGTAAATTTAAATTCGTCCGACACCTTGGATGTATGACCCGCTTTAAGGCCTTCGGTTCAGAGGGTCGCGGGTTCGATTCCTGGCCGGGTCGGGGATTTTAATCGCGTCTCATTAATTCTTCTGGCTCGGCGATTGGGTGTTCGCGTTTATCCCAATACTTTCTTCTTCGTATTCACACAACACATCCGTGACCCTACTGATGTGGCAGAAGCGGTAGAAGTGGAAGAGGAAGAAGAGGAGGAGACTAGTAAATGTATATTGTGCAATGAATATATATTTGTTAACATATAATCCAATTGTAACGGTTAAAATGAACATTCATTAATAACATTTCATTACCACAGCTCAGTACCATCACATGCAACCATTTCAACAGATAGCTGCCTCTCTGGATCAGTGGTAGAGTGTCGGCCTCCGGATCTCAAGACAGCGGGTTCAAACCAGACAGAGGTAGTCGGATTTTCGAAGGGCGGATAAAAGTCCATTCGACACTGCATGTCGTACGATGTTGGCATGTAAAAGATCTCTGGTAACACATTTGGTGTTTGTATGTATATCGGACATTCAGCCCGAAGGTTGGTTTGGTCCTCTACAGCTCCGCCAACAGCTGTCATAGATAGCCTAGGTGTTACTGAAGAGACATACTAAGGAAATGAGAAGTGAGGTAGTTTCCCGTTGCTTTCTTCAATTTGGTGTTTACTGAACAAAATTAATTATAAATATCAGCCATAGACGTCCAAGAGAGTTTCGGTTTACTCGGTCTGCCATCTAGTAGGCCTAGAGTAAAACGAAACGTCGAAATTGACGAGCAGACAGCCAGATGGCGTCAAATTGAAATGTCTGCACACGTTAGCTGAGGCGATGCTATTATTAAAAATCAATGCTATTATTGTTTCAACAGATTTTTAAAACATTATCCGAGATGTGGTGTTGGCGTCGACTGTAACGGATAAGTTGGAGAACAAGAGCAACACGGAAGAACTGAACGTTGTGTAAGAAAAGAGACAGCTGTTGAGTCAGATTAGAAAGAGACAACTTTCTTGGGTAGGACATACGCTTCGACATAGGAATATGTTGATGGAAATTTTGGAAGGTAAAATATCAAGGAAACGCCCTTGTGGAAGACCAAGAAAGACATTCATGATGACATTTCTTGAGAACTCAGCGTGCAGGAGCTATGCAGACACAAAACGTACTGCACAGGATTGTCCTATTTGGAGAAAACTCATCGCAGGGCCAAACCAGTCATTAGACTGAATTACACAAGAAGAAGATTTGAAATATGGCTGACCGGGCAAGTTGGCCGTGTGATTAGGGCCGCGTAGCTGTGAGCTTGCATCCGGGAGATAGCGGGTTTGAGCCCCACTTTCGGTATCCCTTAAAATGGTATTCCGTGGTTTCCCATTTTCACACCAGGCAAATGTTGGGGCTGTACCTTAATGAAGGCCACGGCCGCTTCTTTCCCACTCCTATCCCATCGTCGCCGTAAGACCTATCTGTGTCAGTGCGACGTTAAGCGGATTGTAAAAAATATATATATATATATGCCTGTATAGCAGTAGCAGCAGCCTTGAAAAATGGGAAATTAGGTCAGTGAATTTGCAATTCAATAATAAATCGGCGTTCAGTTTTGTACTTGAATTGAATCAAAGAACATGTGTGTAGTAAAATGCAGTCTCTATTAGATGCTGTAGGTTATGTTCTGCTACATACTACTTCAAAAGTGCTGCTCTAATTCCTTATCAGCCGAGCGTCTGAGCTCAAGTTTGTGGGTTTTGATCCTGATTTAATGTCAAAATTTCATTTTTGGTCCGTAATGAAACGAAAATTACAATCAAAAATAAAGGTAGTGTTCTCCACCTGTTGAATACTACAAAATAGTGAAATTATCAAAACATCTCATTTTTGTTATCATTTTTGATCCTGACTCAGTCCTGTGATATTTGGAGGTGCTTAAATACGCCAGCTATATCCTGGTAGACTAACTGGCAAGTAAAAGACCTCGTGCAGGCAGTAAGTCTGGCACCCGGTGTCTCCAAAAACGGTAAAAGTAGTTAGTGGGACGTAAAACTATTATTATTATTATTATTATTATTATTATTATTATTATTATTATTATTATTATTATTATTATCATCCGACTGATTGGCTGAAGGTTCAGTACTGAGGCCTTCACTTCATAGGGTTCTGCGTTCAGTTCCTCTCCGGGTCGATGATTTTAATCGCGTCTGACTAATTCTTCTGCCTCGGGGACTGGGCATTTGTGTTTGTCCTGACACTCTTGTCTTCATGCTCAAACAGTATACCGTACTACCAACCACCAAAGAAACACGCAATAGTGATTACATCCCTCCATATAGGGTTGGTGTCAGAAGGTGCTGTAAATCAGAGCCAAATCCATATATGCGGCACAGATGCACTCGCGGAAAAGTGGTGAAATTATTATTATTATTATTATTATTATTATTATTATTATTATTATTATTATCCGACTGTGTAACTAGTGTCTTGGTAAAATAACAGTATTTGTATGTAACGGCGATGAGAGGAAGTTACGAATTACTTCTTTCGAATTTTTCTTGTAACAATCTTCTTCTGAGGGATGTTGTATAATAATAATAATAATAATAATAATAATAATAATAATAATAATAATAATAATAATAATAATAATAATAAAAAGAAGTAATACTAAACAGAAACAGAAATGTATGTGGTTCATTGATAAAAATCCAACGGCCGTAGCCGTGTTGAAACATCGGATCCCGTGAGATCTCCGAAGTTAAGCAACATTGGGCGTGGTCACGATTTGGATGGCTTACCACGCGCTGTTGGTGGGGGTAACGGAATGTAGGAACAGAAATGAACTGGCCCCCCTACCGCACGTAAACTCCGGCTCAGGCACATCTCTGCGGAGGTTCGGACCTGCCTTCGGGCAGAACACACCCTTACCTAACCTCATTGATAAAAAGACGCAAATTACGTTCAAATACAAGTTACTCAGAGCTACGAGTTGTTACGGAGTAAGGCTTGTGGTGGGAAGGCATGCTCTCTCATCTTCACACAGATTATGAAGGCCCATGGCGGGATGGAAATTAAAGGCTATTTTATATTCTTTCTTTTTTTTGCAGTTTGTTTTACGTCGCACCGACACGGGTTGGTCTTATGACGACGATGGGCTAGGGGTGGAATGGAAGGTGCCGTGGACTTAATTTAGGTACAGCCTCGTGTGAAAATAGAAAACTACGTATATCCATCTTTCGGGTGTCACCGTCCACAACAGACGAACGACCGGCCGTCCAGCCACCCTCGATGACCGTGACCGGCGACATCTGAGACGGATTGTCAATAGTGACAGACGGGCAACCGTGCAACAAATCACGGCTCAATTCAACACAGGCCGTGCTAGACACGTCTCCCAGTGGACAATCCGTAGGAACATGGGTTCTATGGGGTATGGGATCCGGCGCCGCACAGGGGTGTCACTGTTAGCCCAACGTCATCGGGTACAACGACGCGCATTTGTCGCCAGTCACCAGAGATGGACACTGGAACAATAGCGTAACGTGATATGGTCGGACGAATCACTATTTCAACTGCACCATGCCGATGGGAGGCACCGTGTATGGCGCAGACCACATGAAGCGATGGATCCGGCCTGCCTCGAAGGTGTGGTCCAGGGCGCTGGTGTCTGTGTTATGGTCTGGGGTGCATTTTCCTGGTATGGAATGGGCCCCCTAGTTTTTCTGGAAGAGACTTTGAATGGTACGCGGTATGTTGAGCTGCTCGGAGACCATCTCCACCGATTTTTGACCTTCCAGCGCCCAGACGGTTCTGCGGTGTTTCAAGATGATAACGCGCCACCACATCGCTCCCACGTCGCCCGGGAATGGCTCCAGGAACATGCAGCGGAGGTCCAACGACTGCCATGGCCACCTAGGAGTCCTGATATGAACCCTATCGAGCATATCTGGGATGTCCTGGAACGCAGGCACCGTGCCATTGATCCTGCACCCACGAACAGACCAGCATTGGCGGCCACTCTGCAAACGATTTGGTGTCAGCTGCGTCCAGAGGACTACCAGCGACTTGTCGACTCACTTCCACGGCGTCTCACTGCAGTTCGCAGGGCCAGAGGAGGCCCCACACGCTATTAGATGACTATCCCATGGCATTTACTATGTCGTTGTAATATGAATTTGTTAGTGATTAATTATATAGATTATTTATTTAAAACTGATTTATTATTGTAAGTCATTGTGATGTGAAATTATATTGACATGAAAATATTGTAAAATATTGTTATAAAATCGGTACTGTGATCGTAGTCTATTAGTGAAAACTACGGTGGAGTAGTGTCTACTGGCATACATAAAGACAGAAATAAGACAAATCCCAGAAGTATATTAATTTAATTATCATAAAAACTGGAATTAAATATAATGGACCTAATTGATAGGTGTTACAGCTATAACAGGTCACTTCTGGCGAATGTCTGCTGTGAGGACGGGAGCTTATCGCTGTAGAATAAGGGATAAAAGGAGATGTTTAGTAGGAAGCGTTTTTACATCATGAAAGTGGGCCAGATATACCCGTGTTGCGTGAGCCCGGGCATTATCTTGCTGGAAAATGAGGTTGTCGAGTTGCACCAGGAAGGGAACCACAGACGGTCGCAGAATTTCCTGGATGTATCACCGCACTGTCAGCGTCTCTTCACTGGAGAGCAGGAATCGTAGGAAATGGTACCCAACACCAGGACACACCTCGTTGAGGCAATGTGGCACTGGATCACTGCGCTGACCAGGCCAACTCGAATTCGGCAGTCATCCGTACTGTCATTCACCGCTGAGCACCACCCGTCGTGAACCCCCCATGCTGCCCGTTCCTGGCAGAAGTTTAATGGTGCTCAGCGATGCTAAGGTCGTAATGATAGACGTCATGTGGGGGTCTTACTCTTCTAGCCACCTGGATATGACAATGATCGACACTGGGGTATACCCAGCAGTCGTAACATTTCTCTGGATAGTGCACGGCGACACCTGTGGTGTGCTTACAGCCTGTCGCACGATGAAATGATCCTCCCTGCCCACCGGAGTAGACCTGAGCCTTCTCGTTGCACGCGTGCGTGCACCCTCACTTTTCCACTGCGTCCATCACCGACGTACAGAGTAGTTACAACGGTGGGAGCGATGCACCGAAACGTCCAATCTGTTTCTTAAGTCGATAATGTGGACTTCCTCAAACTCATCTAGGCGGCTTACAATATGTGCCATCCGGGTAGCTCTGTGGGTCACAGAGCTTAAGTGCGCATTCGGTGCTTTGCATCTGTGAATGCGCGCGGCTGTGAGCTTGCATCCGGGAGATAGTAGGTTCTAATCCCACTATCGGCTGCCCTGAAAATGGTTTTCCGTGTTTCCCATTTTCACACCAGGCAAATGCTGGGGCTGTACCTTAATTAAGGCCACGGTCGCTTCCTTCCAACTCCTAGGCCTTTCCTATCCCATCGTCGCCATAAGACCTATCTGCGTCGGTGCGACGTAAAGCCCGTAGCATCTATGAATGAGAAATGGACATGTACTCCCCTCCCAACCCCCTCGATGCACTTCCGCGCATTAAACTCAAATGAGATACATGCCAGCCTATGATGAAACTGTGTGGCAATCTTCGTTGTACGTGTTCGATTCGTTTATGGTGGGGAACTTTTTCTTGCAAATGAGTGTACTTTAATGTAATTTTGATTCAGAAGTTGATTTATTTATTTATTTATTTATTTATTTATTTATTTATTTATTTATTTATTTATTTATTTATTTATTTATTTATTTATTTATTTATTTATTTATTTATTTATTTCACTTTCGATCAGTATAATACAGTGGATGCCTTTGCTGGTAGGACCTAGTGTTTACAGTGCACTATGTCTTCTGGTATGGGCTAGAGCAATTTTGTTACTTTCATTCACCTGTCTCAGTCTTACCCTTGGCTTTGACAATATGAAAGTGACTGAAGTATGGGCGATGCTAGTAATGCAATTCCTTCTGCAGCCAGTTCACGCTATGAATGGTGTGAAAATGTTGCTCATAGGGTCCGTTGGTGCATGCATTTTACTGTGCTTGGCAGACTGATATGTAATGGCTCGGTGAGGAAAGCAGCGGGAAACTACCTCACACCTCATTTCCTAGTACGCTTCTTCAGTGATGCCTAGGCCATCTATGACAGCTTATGGTGGAGCTGTTGAGAATACAACCAGCCTTAGGGCTGAAGACTGAACATACATACATTAAACAAATTAATGTTATTTGGTTAACGTCCCTTGAAATGCTGTAGAATTTAAGGGATGATAGATTGACGGAATTTTTCTCCCCTTAAGGTGGAGTGAACACTGCTGCGATGCGATAGGCTATACGATACGAAAGCGACATGGATCGCGACAAAGCGGGTGCACACTGGTACGAAAGCAACGCGCTAGCGATATACTGTATATTGGCGTCCTCTCTCGAGGAGACTCGAAATGCTGGTCATCTAAGATCAGCGTCGCGTTCCGCACCGGTCAACTAACATGACGGAAACGTAGCAAGATATAGCAGCCTTGATTTAATTCAATTCACCAAACTTGTTGAAAGCAACCCCTGGGTACTTAATTATTAAAATGTTACTCTTCGTCAGATTTCTACAATCTGGCGTGGAAGAAAATTACAGGCGATTCAAGGATAGAGAAAGTAAGTAAAATTATATTACATATCAGATGCATGGCTTTAATGCAATATACTGTAGTAAATTAAGATATATGTACGTACGATTGTTAATCTAAAGATTATGAATTTTAAGATTTCGTTTCACTGAATTCAGGACTAAGGAATAATACATAGATTCAAAATTCGCTCGATATTTAGTTACTAAGTATGAAATCCAGCGTGTGTACTGGACTTCAATACTACTTCGTTAGTACTATTTTATTTTTTGTCTTTTGCGCTGTTAATACATGTACATCATAACAACTTCTTCACTTGAAGAGCTCATGATAACACTTCAGCCAAAAATTGTTCTCTTCCTTGTACTGTGTCACTTATCATGCTCCAGTGGTAACGAGAATGATTCTCCGATAAATGTCTCGTCTCGAGATAATAATCGTATCGTATCGTTATCGTGCCAGTGTGCACGCTACCTAACGTGCCGGAATCCAACGACACGGAGTTGTTACATTTAAACATCCTTAAATGTCATCGATGTCGGCCAAAATCGAACCTACCGAGCTCGATATCTGCAGTCGCTTAAGTGCGGCCAGTATCCAGTATTCGGGAGATAGTAGGTTCGAACCGCACTGTCCGCAGCCCTGAAAATGGTTTTCCGTGGTTTCCCATTTACACACCAGGCAAATGTTGGGGCTGTATCTTAATTAAGGCCACGGCCGCTTCCTTCCAACTCCTAGCCCTTTCCTGTCCCATCGTCGCCATAAGACATATCTGTGTCGGTGCGACGTAAAGCAAGTAGCAAAAAAAAATCGAACCTGGTACTTGGAAACAGAAAGATATATGTCTTGCCGTCTATGAAAGTGAAGATATGTTACTAAACTTATGCTGTGTGTGACAGCAGAGTTTAGGATAATAGGAGGGGAATTATGCACCTTTCAATACAAAACTAAATGGAATAACTAAAAATATCACACAATTTCATATGTATGTGATCGGTTTCGGCCCTTGCGTTACAAGTTACAACCTAGAAAAAGCACATCCAAAATATAGAAATACTAAATACACAGAGCTTAAAAATACTTTAAATTACTATATGTGAGCCGATAAGAGCTTTTTCAAATTTCCTTAATGTTTCTTATTTGGATAAGTTCGACATGAATGGTTATCACATTTTGTCACTGCATGTATGGTAGTTCTACCGTATTCTATTTTTTTTACTCACTACTTCGGATCGAGTAGGTGTAAATTAGTCACCTTCATAAAGAATAAAACCGAGCTCGATAGCTGCAGTCGCTTAAGTGCGGCCAGTATCCAGTATTCGGGAGATAGTAGGTTCGAACCCCACTGTCGGCAGCCCTGAAAATGGTTTTCCGTGGTTTCCCATTTTCACACCAGGAAAATGCTGGGGCTGTACCTTAATTAAGGCCACCACCGCTTCCTGCCCACTCCTAGCCCTTTCCTTTTCCATCGTCGCCATACGACCTACCTGTGTCGGTGCGACGTAAAGCAACTAGCAAAAAAAAAAAAAAAAAAAAACACATAAAGAATACTGAAACGTATTTGAAACGTTGGAAGTCTTTACATGAAGTTTCTTGTTTACGATATGACAGCAGAGTGGTAAATAACCAGAAAAGAAAAGCAAGATTCTAGTTTTATGTGACAATAGTTATTGTGATTATACCCACTGAACCTCCAGATTTACTTGGAAACCGACCGGTACAGATGCCACTTTTGTTTTTAAAATACAACATGCATAATCCGGTATTCGAACCGTGGCCGTCTTGGTAAGAAGCCAATGAGTATGACTCTCAGTTATCACGCCTCACAAGACATTCATAGCAGAAGTGAATTTGTACTTTATATGAATTTTGTCGAAAGTTCATGTTACTACTTTATTAAATACACAGTGCATGCCTCCTATTTAACCACGGTTTAGATTGAACAAAGAATCCCACCTTCCGATATATATTGCTTTTTAGGGCTAGTCTATGTAATCACAAACATATTCCAGGTTAAAACCTAGTTAATTGACTTAAAAAGTACATGCTTCGTTCCTGACGTCGAATATCTGCTGCTAAAAACGTGTGCAAAGATACAAAAATTGGCAGATATGAAATAAAACACGTATTGTGATGATGATCATATAAAATGTTTCTTCGTGTTGAGCTAAAACACTCAACAATTAAATGTTCAAATTTGTCATGAAATCTGTGTGTAAGGGATCCTAGAAAGGGATATTCTTTCTTCAAAATGCTGGAGAAGTTGCTATAGTATTCTGGTATGTACTATAAATAACTTGTAGAACCACAACATCACCATATGCTATTGACTTTTGTCTTACGTAAACAAATAATTACAGGTCACTTGACATGGGGGAAGTTCCTTAAGAATAACCGAAGTTGAGGTTAAACCTTGATACAAAGTTTTGAGGTGTTGAAGGGAGCTCCCTTGTTTTACCAAAACATGAAGGTACATTTTATCTCATCATTCATCGCAAGTGTTTCATTTCATATCTGCCAATTTTTGTATCTTCACACACGTTTTTAGCTGAAGATGTTCCAAATCAGGAACGAAACATATACTTCTTTATTCATTTTACTAGATTTTAAGCTGGAATATATTTGTGATTATATAGACTAGCCATAAAAAGCAAACAAGTACTGGAAGTTGGGATTCTTCCTTCAACCTAAACCTTAGTTGAGTGGATGCAAATACGGGACAAAAATGAGATTTACAAGTTGTGTTTAGTTTATTTAAGTAGTCCACCATTTACTCGACTTGACTGTAAACAGTCACCTTATGATCAGGTATAATCGTACGAGGTCGATTATTGTCTTCTCCCGATAGTGATACTGTAGGTTGCTAGTTATTTTCTTTCACGTACGGCCCTCTCTCTATATTTGTATTATGTAGGCCTACCTTGGCCGAGGTTTCAAATAGATTACATTTCAGGTAAAAAAAATTACTGATCTCTTCGGATCGTACTCAACTTCGTAAAGAATACTGAAATATATTTGAAACGTTGGCAAACTTTACATAATGTACAGTCGTTCATAAAATTAATATGAACATGATATTTTGTAACTTCCTCGCATGTACACTTTTACCAAAAACAAGTGTTTGTTGTGGGTATCGACAGGGTTTGTATCTACATGGGAAATAAATTATATTGTGATAACATTTAAAATTAAATATTAACAAAATTAAACGCAAGGAACATAAAATACCGTGCGCTCACATTTTTGAGTGACTTTACGTGGAGTAACGACACGGTCTAAAGCCCGAGAAAGAACTTAATACTAATATCTAAAGTCTCTGTTAGTATATTATGATGGAGGATTTTTAATGTCCTAAAATCGGTCCCACGACTTCTCAATTGACATAACTTCTCCTCAGTCCCTTCTGAATCCTATTTTTGTTCACTATTCCTGACCCTAGATTCCTCTTGCTATCAACCTAGACACTCTTCAACTAAACCTAATATAAGCTAATTGGCTTTTGACCGTTCAGTCAAAAATCTTAAGCCATTAACTATCATCCAGCACGCATAATTTGGACACATCTTCTGCAATAGGACGAAAAACATATTTTTCAAAGACTTAAGGATTATTCACTCGACAAATACTGCATTAACTGATAAATTACAGAGACACTCGCGAAAGTGTTAACTAATTTTTAATTTTGTGCTCCAACTCACCAGAAAGATGAGCAGCAGTCCGGCTGCACAGTAGCGAACCATGTTCTCATGTGACAAACACTACTCATGTGACCAGTCGGTATTATGGCCTTTGCGTGTACATTCAGAGTTAACGAACCGTTTACAACAAGCGTTCCAACGTCCAACGTAATAAATGTTCGAGTGTCCTTTTTTCTACTCTTCATGTTATTTACGAACCATTTGAAAAGAAAGCGCACATTTTACGGCAATTACCAAATGCTCACCGGTATAAACGTATATCAATTACATATAGATAGCGTATGTTATTTTCGTTGCTGACAGAATTGTACCTGATTGATTAGCTTCATGTTTAGCAAATCAGCTTCAGCTCACAATTGATAGTGACTTGAGTTATAAAGCTACATAAAGCGTAGTTGAGGAGTCATAAGACAGACATAACTGAAATGACAATGTATGAAGGGGAATATCCACAACTACAGCTTGATAATATCTTCCATAAATTCGAAAATCGTTCTCATAAGGTACATAGACATCTAATTCCGTAATGAAATATTTTATTTCGCAAATAACCCTAATATTTTCATTGGACTGTTGTCTCTATAACCGAGAGTATTGTTGAAGGATATTCTTCTTTTTCTTTTCTTCTCCTCCGACATTATCCTCGCAGAAAGTTTATGACTATTATTAGTAGTTATCCATATGTTGCGTACCCAAGTGATTGTTGCAGTACACTTGATTTAGAATCACTGTTAGACGGACATGCTGAGTAGTAGGCTATATACCGTACCGAGCTCGATAGCTGCAGTCGCTTAAGTGCGGCCAGTATCCAGTATTCGGGAGATAGTAGGTTCGAACCCCACTGTCGGCAGCCCTGAAAATGGTTTTCCGTGGTTTCCCATTTTCACACCAGGCAAATGCTGGGGATGTACCTCAATTAAGGCCACGGCCGCTTACTTCCCACTCCCAGCCCTTCCCTGTCCCATCGTCGCCATAAGACCTATCTGTGTCGGTGCGACGTAAAGCAATTAGCAAAAAAAAAAAAAAAAAAGTATATACCGAGCTAAGTAAAATGTTAAAGAATGAAATTACTGGACAACAATACGGCTCATTATAGGCAAACATTACGCCGCTATCCAGAGATATTGTTGTTTGAGTCATCAGTCCACAGACTGGTTTGATGCAGCTCTCCATGCCACATTATCCTGTGCTAATCTTTTAATTTCCACACAACTGCTGCATCTTACATCTGTTCTAATCTGCTGGCCATGTTCATACCTTCTTCTACCCGCACCGTTATTTCCGTCTACACTTCCCTCAAAAACCAACTAAACTAGTCCTGGGTGTCTTAAAATGTGTCCTATCATTATATCACTTCTTCTCATCAAATTTAGCCAAATCGATTTCTTCTCATCAATTCTATTCAGTTTCTCTTCAATCTATCTTCGATTCATCCATCTCACCTTCAGCATTCTATCCAGAGCTATATCCCACAGAAACTTTGGTTCAATCTTCCAAACAGGAAGCAACCATACAATTTTAGGATGCACTAATACAAATTACAGGTAATCAATTTATATCAATCTCTCATAAAACATGAAATTCCCCTTCCAACGCCTGTTTCGACATTGTTGACCAGCTGTGGCTTTGCCAGAAGGAACGGTTTGTTAATAAATCCTAACAAAACTAGACTATAATATTTGGTACCGAAAGAAACAGTAATTCGTTAAAAATATACATGTGCCCCCAATTATGTTAAATGATACTGTTGTGTACTTGTCTTCTTTGTTTGTGCTTAACGTCATATTAACACATCAAACATTTAAGTGACGCAAGAAAGGGAAACTAATTATGATATAGCCCCAGCATTTGCCTGGTGAGAAAATGGGCAACCACGGAAAAGCATCTTCAGGGCTGCCGACGGTGCGATCTGAACCCACCATCTCCCGAATGCAAGTGCATAGCTACGCGACACAAACCGTAAGGCCAACTCGCTCGGTCATGCACGATAAGGAACGTTCATGTTATAATGTTTGAGACACTAAACTGTTCTGGTTAAGTGACAAACGCATGTCCTAAATTAATTCAGAAATCCCTTTCTCCTCCCAAATGCTACTGTGATATATTTCCAAAACATCTTAAAATTAAAATTAAATACAATCTTACCTGTTCTAGACTACCGCGACACTGTACTTACGGACATACCTCAAGACCAGGGCCTCTCAAACACCCAAAATCTCACACGTGCAAACAGCGGTGCAGAGTTCCTGTGCACAGTGCATCGGGCCCGCTCGGCTCGGCTCAGACCAACGCTTCGTCTCTGGGCTACTCGGCTAAGCTCGGCTCAACTCGGCTCAACTCAGCTCGGATTTGGAGCGCTACGGAGCAAGTGAGGAAGAGGGAGACAGGGGGAGCGAGCGAGACAGGCGTGGGGAAAGAGAGAGGCAGCGCTATTGCTCCAAATCGAGGAATGGGGGTCTGCATTCTTGTCAACCAAGCGAAGTCGTCTTTTGCACCGTACACAGTGCATGCACCAGGCGCATGAACCCTGAGAGGCCCTGCTCAAGACCAATAAAATACCCGAACGAAGTTTAAACACATGCATTAGATTTATATTTAAGGCTCAACATGATTTTCACCTTGTTATAGGGACTGTCATGGCTTTGTGTGCTCGAGTCTTTCATTCTCCAGCATTGCCTCTTCTGCATGGAGTTCTAAATTCAAGCATATCGCATTACAATTCATCAAATTTAAATTATCTCTCCTCCTACCGTAACCACGATATTATCTGGCTCCTCTTTTACATTGCCTGATCAAATGCATCTGGACACGCTTATGTAATGCGGAATTGAACCGTATACGCCACGAAAGGTAGACCCACCAGTATACAAGGAGGCAGGGAGTATTGTGTTGTCAGTAGATAAGCAGTAACAGCAGAATTGGTCGGTCAGGTGAGCTCAGTGACTTCTAAGGTGGACTTGTCATTGGTTGTCACTTAAGTTACAAATCCATCGGGGACATTTAAACCCTTCTAAAGCTGCCCAAGTCGACTGTTGGTAATGTGATTTGAAACAGAAATGTGAAGGAGCAGCCGCAGCTAAGCCAAGGCTAGGCAGACCTCATTTAATGACGGACAAGGATCGTCGAGCATTGCGGAGTATGTTTGTAAAATAATCTTAAGAAATCAGCGAAATCACATGCGAGTCTAGCCAGCACAAGGGCTGTGCGTCGGAATTTTCAAAGAATGGGATACAATGGTCGAGTTGCTGCTCATACGCCAAATATTTTTGTATTCAGATCCAAGCGACGCTCCAGGTGGCAATCCGATGAAAGTGTTTGGGTTTAGCGAATGTGTGTAGAACGTTATCTGCAATTATGTGAAGTGCTAAGAGAGAACTACGGAGGAGGTGGTGTTATGGTATGGGAGTGTTTTTCGTGGTTAGGGTGTGGGCTCCTTATTACGTTTAAAAATACTCTAAATCCGGAAGGATACGAACGCTTTTCAAACCATTGTGTACTGCGTGCAGTCGAGAACCAATTCGGAGACGGTGATTGTTTGAATCAGCATGACACTGCATCCTGTCATAAAGCTGCATCTCTGAGGCAATGGCTTGTAAACATAACATTCCTGAAATGGATTGGCCTGCCCAGAGTCCCGACTTGAAGCCAATGGAACACCTTTGGGATGAGTTGGAACGTCGACTTCCCTCCAGAACCCAGCGCCCAACATCACTAACTTCTCTGGTTTCGGCTCTTTAATAAGAATGGTCTGCCTTTCCTCCACAGACATTCAGATACCTCATTGGAAGTGTCCCCAGCAGAGTTACAGCCGTAAAGGGTGGACCAACACCACACTAATGTCCAATAATTGGGAACGTGACACGGGTAAAATCTAAGTGCAATTTCAGGTGTCCAAATACTCTTGATCCGGTAGTGTATCTCTCAGTCGTTTCAGAGCTTACAGTTGCTACTTCATAGTCAGCGCCTTTAGGTTTTAGAATACCCTCCCGGACAACAATTTGCTCTTGGAAAATGTAAATAGTGGGGGTGAAAAGGGGGTGGATTTTAAAAATGAGTGTATCTATATCTTGAAACATTAAAAGTTTACAGATTAAAAATTGATATTTAGAACCTCCTTTAAAAGTAATTAAAAACGTATTTTTTAGTTTTCTGAGAATCCCAATAGGAGGGGTGTAAAAGGGTGTATAATGTGTTGAATGCCTTTAATGAGTATACATATATCTCAGAAACTTAAGATATTACAGGACTGAAAATTTGTATATGGGATCTCCTTTAAAAATAAAGAAACGTATTTTTTTGTTTTTGGAAAATCCAATTAATGGCTATTAAACAGTAGTGACAAATTGGGGCTAATTTTTTGAAAGACTATATCTAGAGAATATTTGAGAAACGTTAAATGTTACAGACGTAAAAGGTCTTATTTGGAATCTCCCATTTTTGCGTTAGCCAGCATTCTAGGTACCGGTACGTGAGATCTGTTATCTGTTTTTAGAGCTGCTTCCGTCCACGATAAGAGCAACGTTGTCTATTTTACGCTTGCTGATAATCATGAATTAAGTTTACTGGATATTTATTTTAAGGCCAAACAACTTGCTTACTTCAATGATCTTGTTGAAAAGGAACTGTAGATCTTCTACATTGTCAGGAACTATCACAGTGTCATCTGTGCGGTACATGGAGTTTACTGGATATTTATTTTAAGGCCAAACAACTTGCTTACTTCAATGATCTTGTTGAAAAGGAACTGTAGATCTTCTACATTGTCAGGAACTATCACAGTGTCATCTGTGCGGTACATGGAGTTAAGTCGCTTCTCGCTGTTCTTGATTACATTATCAATTTAATCAAAGACGTTTCATAGTTGAAAAGAATTGAAGACAGGGTCCATCCTTATCTCACATCTATGTAAAAGTATCATGACCTCTTCAGAAACGTGGTCTACCATTGTAACGGGAGCTGACTGATTCCAGTACAACTTCTTAATAATGTTCACTTTTACTTTTATATTCAATGAAGCAAGATAAGACAATAATACATTCTTGAATGAAAGCGTTTTAATAATGTTATTTGCTTTACTTCCCACTAACTACTTTTTACGGTTTTCAGAGACGCCGAGGTGCCAGAATTTTGTCCCGCAGGAGTACGTTTACGTGCCAATAAATCTGTCGACACGAGGCTGATGTATTTGAGCACCTTCAAATACCACCGGACTGAGCCAGGATGGAACCTGATAAGTTGGGGTTAGAAGGCCAGCGCCTCCATCGTCTGAGCCACTCAGCCCACCATTTTTTTTAGATAACTCATTTTTATTTTTGTAATCAGTGACAATACATTTTTGAATTAACACTCTGTGGACACCTCACTATTATTTTTGTAATCAGTGAAGCAAGAGAAGACATTTTTTTAAAATTAGAACACTGTAGACACCTGGGTGCCCCTTGTACCAAGAGCGTTTCTGAACTCAAACTGAGTCTCACCGACCTCTTCCCCCCCCCCCCCCACTTTTTGTGCCATAATCATATGTGAGCAGTTCTTAAAGACATTTGCAATTGAAGTGATTGTTTCTTTGGCGGGCCGATGACCTTAGATGTTAGGCCCCTTTAAACAACAAGCATAATCATCATCATCAGTTTCTTTGGAAGGGTGATGAAGGTAGATTGCAGCCAGTAAGCAGGAATGTTTCCAGTGTTATATGTTTGTTTGAGTAACTTCCGATGGATCACATTATTATTCATATCCTTCAGTTTGAGCAGTCCCGCCTTCATATGACCTTAAGGGACATTATAGGACCATGATTTTGCTGTGAAATGTTGTTTTTACTTTAAATATGGATTATTACATTTAATCATTCTTCAATTCCTACTTTATAATTTCAATCTTCCAAGCTTGACATAAAGTGTTGAATGTTTAACTGACGGGATATGGAGCAAGTCTTCAGCAAATCGGAAACAGTAAAAGTTTAAAGGTAATAAACCGTTGATGAAAAGGAATATATCAAACGATTGGTTCACCCACTTAAAGAAAGGAAAACTGCATACTTACAAGGGGGAAAAGTCATTGCAAACTCGGAATAGACGTTTCGATTACGACTTCAATGGTTGAACCTATACCGTTTCTTTCTTGAACGCTCTCCTGCACGATCCCTTGCAAGTACTCTGGTGAGTATGGGAATCTTTCTCAGTGGGTGTTTCAGAGGGTTAAAATTACACAAATCACTGGCTAATACAGTACTGAGCTGACGAGTTGATTCCTGGCCAGTCTATGGAGTGGAGATTCTTGATGGCAGATTAGTAGCGAGGAAGGCATTGCTAGTAATCGGTCCGAAATCATTTTGATGGAATCTAGACTTGTATATGATACGACAACGATTGCACCCAGGCTTACCATATTTTAATCACATAAATCCGCAATATTCTACAATGAGTTTCTCTCATTGGTTGGCCGGCAGGCGCGCCCAGCCTATCTACCTCCCGTTGACTCTTCACTTCCCGTTACACAACGCAGCGACAGCACGGGAGTGTCCCGCACTTCACAATCAGGCCGTGCTTAGAACGTGTCTTAAATGTTAATCTGTCGCTCCAACTGTTCTCGAATTATGAAGTGTTACTTCAGGGTATAATTCTCACAATGCCTCCACATGTGTGCACGGTAGAAGAAAGGCTATTTAGGTACGATAATTATATTAAAACAGAGTCTTTCAGGGAAGTTGTTTGGCGACTTGTAACACAATTTCCAGGTGCAAGACCTCCACATAGAGAGACCGTGTGGAAACTCGTAAACCAATTGAGAGGAACTGGTTCTTTACTCAATCAGAAGCGAAGTGTTAAAAAACATGTACTTAACGGGGAGAAAGTAAATGAAATACCTGAATGATTAGAACTTACGCCTACAGAATACCTAAGACGACTTGGACAAGAAGTGTAGTTACGAAGAGCTCAGCATGGTCGGGTACGAAAATGTTAAAATAGCATCTCCTATCATAAGGTATGAGCTTATTTTCTTAATTCTTATCTTTCTTAATTTTAATTGTTATCTAATTTCATTCATCGATAAAGTGAGCGAAGTGCGGACATTGTTGCTATGCCGTGGAGTGGGGAGTGATGAGTCAATGGGAGGTAGTAAATCTGGCCAACCGATGAGAGAAACTCACTGTATACTGTGCCGGGATTGACCGTAAATCAAGTATTTATTAAATAAAATACGTCATAATTTATAAATTATTAGCGAGTGTATTTTCAGCGTTCATATCAACAGTCTCGCAGGAGCGAGTAGTCAACCCGCACAACGCTACCTCCGTCATCATACAGTCAGCGTGGTGTCAAGGAACAGATTGCGTCATACGATCTGGATACATCCATCCAAAATAATTTTCTATATCCTAAACCGATTGGTGTATCGATTCAGAAACAACGGCATCTTATAGTGCACATTTCAAACGTATCCTGGTGTAAATTTGTCTAAAATCGATCTGGGAATTACGGTGATATTCAAGATTATATAAAACATTACGTCAGAGCTAATCTATATAAAAGGCCATCACTCTTGGTCCTGTCACGGCAGTTCACACCGGCAACACGACGATGTTGGTACGCCGCATGATACGGAGTCAGTCTGCAGGGCGAGAGTATGCCTATGTGACGTGCGAGTTGTAGGACATAGAATAATACCGGCGTTATGGTACTTATAAACTTTCAGTAAGTTGAACCTGGTTTAGGACCTTATAATATTGCATAAGGTGATTCTAAGACTTGTATAACTAACTTTTAGGTGTGTGTTAGAAGTCATAATAGTGATTGTTTCAAATGAACGTGACTTAAAATTTAACATTACGATGGGAATATCAGAATGTTCAGAGACATTTCTTTTCGTACAGCAAGAGGTGTATAAACATTCACTCTAAAATGCGGTAGTGAAAGTAATACGTTGTTTTCCTTCGAACAGATTTTTAATAATAATAATAATAATAATAATAATAATAATAATAATAATAATAATAATAATAATAATAATAATACCGAGCTCGATAGCTGTAGTCGCTTAAATGCGGTCAGTGTCCAGTATTCGGGAGATAGTGGGTTCGAACCCCACTGTCGGCAGCCCTGAAAATGTTTTTCCGTGGTTTCCCATTTTCACACCAGGCAAATGCTGGGGCTGTACCTTAATTAAGGCCACGGCCTCTTCCTTCCCTCTCCTAGCCCTTTCCTGTCCCATCGTCGCCATAAGACCTATCTGTGTCGGTGCGACGTGAAGCAACTAGCAAAAATAATAATAATAATAATAATAATAATAATAATAATAATAATAATAATAATAATAATAATATTAATAATAATAATAATAAATGCTTCGCATTTAATACAGTAGTTAGGAATGATTAGTGATGTTTTCCTAGTGACTTACACGACATAGACACAAGTGCACTCAAAGATATCCAAAATGCAAGTGAAATTTCCATGTGAACTTTGCTTCCAGTAGGTCATTACAAACATTCGCTTTCTTTAGAATTGTAATTCTAAGAGTACAGTTATTCCATCAGACGTTCTGTTTCTCGACGTGAATAGGAATAAACTTTGTTGCTATGAGTTCCAATGAAGTGTGCAAATATTAATTTGACAGAAAGATAGTACGCAAGTGATAGAAGTCAAACTTTATTTCTTTGTTTCTTGTGGATATCCACCACAAGTTTCTCAAGTGAAACTTATTTTTTCTAATTTTACTTGTGGGTTCTAAGTTATAACCGAGTCAACAATTACCGTTCTCAAAGTGGTGTGGTTCATGTGCGTCTTTCCGATACTTGGGAGACAGTTAAATGTGGAAACTCGCGTAACATAAATCAGTGAGTGGATACCCCGCGCCGGGACCTTCAAGAATCAACGACGACCCATTGCTGTCTGCAAGGGATCGTGTTTCCATGGTTGGGTCTCTGTCCATCAAGGAGGATCTATGGATCCAACTTCACTGTAACCAGCACAATTGTAAGGTGAAGCTTATGTGAATAAATTAGGTTTAAAAATTTGGAACTCATTGTAGATAGGACCTCTCTATTTACCCAACTGCAGGTCTACACCCAGTGTACCCTGTGATTATGATATCTTTACTCTCCGAAATATCAAGTCGTGGCTCATTATCAAATAATTTCCTGGTACTATAATTATATTAGTTTACTAAAAATAGTTTTGTTCAGTCCTTCCGTGCGTTCTATTGGACCGATTTGCTTCATGTTTGTTTTACACTCTCCGGAATTACCTGCCGGTGAATTATCAGGTCTCTAAGTTCGGTCACCTTTGAGTAATCCTAAAATTAAGTTATTAAATGATCACTCCAATAATAAATTGCAGACGAAGGCTTGCCCTAGTCCGCAATACATTTTGCACACAGTTAGAGACCCATCGTAAAGTTATCAGCGAAGCTAAACGATTAAAAATATCGGCGACTACAGGCAAAACTGCATTTCAACCAAACCTGGTACACATATGAGGGGCTGTCTGGCCGAAGCGGTAAAGGCTTACTCGGTTCGCCCGGAAGGACGTGGGTTCGAATCCCCGTCAGGAAATCGTAAAATTTAAGAAATGAGATTTCCAATTCCGGAGGTGCATACGGTCCTGAGGTTCACTCAGCTTACATCAAAAAATGAGTACCCGGTTAATTCCTGGGGGCAAAGTCTGCCGGGTGTAGAGGTAACCACTCTACCCCATCAAGTGCCGAGGTTACGAGTAATGGAAGCCTTTACCTTCCACCACTCCTAGGGCCTTTATGGGCTGTACAGAGATAATTTTGCTCGTTTTTCCTACACATATGACTTAATACTAACTGGAGAGAAATGCCGCGGGCGTGAGGTATATGTAGCACCCCTAAGGTTGGAGTGTGGAAGGAGTGACATGTAAAAAATAATCGGAAATGACCTTTATTAATGTTGACTTGGTCGATGAGATGACTATTGACTCTCCAGATGAAATTTAAGTCAATGTTCAGCCATCATCGTCATGGGAGTGAGAAGGGGTGAAAAAAGAAAATTTTCAAAATGATTTAGATTATGTATATGTTCCAGCATAATTTTCAATCAAGCTTGATACACATATGAATTATATATGGAGCAAAATACTGTGGGGGTAAGACACCCCTAGCACCCCTGCGGTTGGAGGTCGTGAAGGAGTGACATATAAATATCACTGAAAACGACCAATATGTCCGCCTCTGTGGTGTAGTGGTTAGTGTGATTAGCTGCCACCCCCGGAGTTCCGGGTTCGATTCCCGGCTCTGCCACGAAATTTGAAAAGTGGTACGAGGGCTGGAACGGGGTCCACTCAGCCTCGGGAGGTCAACTGAGTAGAGGAGGGTTCGATTACTACCTCAGCCATCCTGGAAGTGGTTTTCCGTGGTTTCCTACTCCTCCTCCAGTCAAATGCCGGGATCGTACCTAACTTAAGGCCACCGCCACTTCCTTCCCTCTCCCTTGTCTATTCCTTCCATTCTTCCCATACCTCGCCAAGGTCCCTGTTCAGCATAGCAGGTGAGGCCGCCTGGGCAAGGTACTGGTCATCCTCCCCAGTAGTATCCCACGACCCAGAGTCTGAAGCTCAGGACACTGCCCTTGAGGCGGCAGAGGTGGTATCCCTCGCTGAGTCCGAGGGAAAACCGACCCTGGATTGTAAACAGATTACGAACGAACGAACGAACGAACGACCAATATTAGTGGCGAATCCATCAATTTCGAGGTCACTGAGGTAAATTGTGACACTCTGGATGCAGTTTAAGTCCACGTTCAACCCCCATCGGCATGTGGGTAATAGGGGGTGAGAAATAAAATGTCCAAAATTACCGAAATAAATTAGTATTGAATTCATAGTTAGTGACAATCCCAATATAAATCGAATTCGTGTATAGGCCTGTCATATCTATACTGCAACGTGTAAGTACACTTACTTGTATTGTTTGAAAGCAATAGTTATTTCCCAGACAACGTGAGCTGCCACAAGGACAAAGTTCCACGCGAAACAAAATAATCTATACCTAAAACTTTAAATTGCTGGCTCCGTGGTGTAGGGGTAGCGTTCCTGCCTTTTACCCGGAGGCCCCGGGTACGATTCCCGGCCAGATCAGGTATTTTTACCTGGACCTGAGGGCTGGTTCGCGGTCCACTCAGCCTACATGATTAGAATTGAGTAGCTTTTTGACGGTGAGATAGCGTTCCCTGTCTAGAAAGCCAAGAATAACGGCTGAGATGATTCGTCGTGCTGACCAAACGACATCACGTAATCTGCAGGCCTTCGGGCTGAGCAGTGATCGTTTTGTTGGCCAAGGCTCTTCAAGGGCTGTAGTGCCGTGAGGGGGGGGGGAACTTTAACTTAAGCACACAACATTAACTCTAAAGCCACAAAACAGTTCGTAATAACCGAGCGAGTGGTTGCGCGGTTTGAACCACGTAGATGTCAGCTTGTATTCGCAGATAGTGGATTCTAGCCCCATTGTCGGCAGTTCTGAAATTAGTTTTCCATGGTTTCCTATTTTCACACAGGCAAATGCTGCGGCTGTACCTGAAGCTCATGTTCGCTTTATTCTCACTCCTAGCCCGTTCTTATTCCATCGTCGCTGGAAGTTCTATCTGTGTGGGTAGGACGTAAAACAAATTGTTAATTAAATTTTGTAAAATACCAGTGAACGTCACAATAAAGCAATGTACAAAAATCGCTTCACACATAATTAATCTATATATAAAATAAAGTTGTAAGTGGCTTTTAGCTTTCGTGTCTGGCTGTTTGCTCCATCATCACGGCGGAACGGCTGGAATTTCGACCAAACTTAGACTATAATCGTCCAGGGGAAGGTTTATATATGCGTATGATTTAAAAATCACTGAATAGACTGGGGGTTTATCGGAAAACAGGAACAGTTTTCTTCCATTTTCTCTTATACCTTGAATAGATGTAAAATCCATGGGTTATATTTGAAACGTCCTTTGAATTTAAACAACTTTTGTTATGTACATAATTTCGCATACTCTTCAAATGACTGAGAAAATTACTATTTTCTGTGGGTTTCATGCTCTGTATTGAGTAACCCGTCAGACAGACAACGAACCTATCGGTTACAATGGCAACCTCTCTGGCTACTTGCCAGCAGGGAACTAACATTCATTTCGTCAACTCTCCTGTAAACTCGTGGTGT
Source organism: Anabrus simplex (assembly GCF_040414725.1). NCBI lineage: Eukaryota > Metazoa > Arthropoda > Insecta > Orthoptera > Tettigoniidae > Anabrus > Anabrus simplex. The sequence continues at coordinate 944,274,253 of NC_090265.1, read as the reverse complement.
CATTGGTGAGGAGGGGAGAGAGACATCAAGCTGCCATTCTGCGGGATATTTTCGGAATACCGTTGGAGGTTGCAATCATCCTCGGATTGTACTTTTTTTTGGTATGGGCTTTACGTCGCACCGACACAGACAGGTCTTATGGCGACGATGGGATAGGAAAGGCCTAGGAGTTGGAAGGAAGCGGCCGTGGCCTTAATTAAGGTACAGCCCCAGCATTTGCCTGGTGTGCAAATGGGAAACCACGGAAAACCATCTTCAGGGCTGCCGATAGTGGGATTCGAACCTACTATCTCCCGGATGCAAGCTCACAACCGCGCGCCTCTACGCGCACGGCCAACTCGCCCGGTAACGGATAGTACTAAGGGGGGCTGTTAATATTTGAACAGTACCGCGGAGTGTAGCCCGTTATTTCACACCGTGATGTGTTTTCTGACATTTGCTATAATTTTTACTGCAATTCTCTTCTACTTCTCTTTTTCGCTTTCGTTTCTTGCCTCTCCCTTGCCTCTTTAGGCTTAAGTAATAACACCATAAGTCATCTTCTTATCTGTTTACCTAAGAATCACTGCGTCTAAATTTCTCCTATGTTACCGCCTTCTTATATCCGTAATTCATATCTTTACAATTTAGTGAGGGACATTTCATTCTCCAATACATCCACTTCCTGTTTACATATTTTTCCTATGCGGCTGTCCTAAGTTATAATCCTATTTTCTATTAATTTCAACTTTCATAACTGTATTACTTTCTTCCTTAATTTCTCCGTACGTATGCGAGTGCTAATCCCTAAACCTTGTCACTCTTTGCGTTGAAGAAAATTTCCTCCAAGCTGTTGAAATGTATAACGTTTGGCCACGGAAAACATCGAAATGTGGAAGCAATTTTAATGACGGTGCAGACCTTTGTTTCGGGGTAAAGGTGGATAAACCGTAAGTCGTATCACATAACATATAGCACAATCGCCGTTTAGTTTGGAGAGATCTTCAACTTTGGTCCTGTAACTTCGTGTTGTATCTCGATTCTTTATACTTCAGACAGCGCTGCATTTCTCGATTTTAATGAAATCTCTCCAACTCGATTGCGGATGTCATTAGGAAAAGGGGCCTGACTTTATAATAAAAAGTCATCTATATTAATGGCAGTTGCCAAGTGAACCTGCTGTTATATTTGAAACTTCCCAACTCGGCTGTCAATGGCAGTGAGGCAATGTGGCCTGTCATTATCATCAAAACTTCCCCAACGCGCACCTTACATCGGAAAAAACTTATGGCGTCCACCCCGTTTTGTTTCTCGGATAGCGCCAAAAGACAAGCAATTAATATAAACTTACTCACTACGTGTACAGTAATTTACGTAGAAATCCGTATACAAGGTATAATACCGTAGCGAAGCACGGGTACATTTGCTAGTAGGGAATACAAATACTAAAAGAAAACGTTCAAAAACGTACCCGGGGAGCACACGGAGCAATTTCGTATCAAGACACGTTATCTGACCTATTTGTAACGAATGGTGCGTAGCAGCAAGGGTCCTCTAGTAATCTTCTGAATATATCTCTTGATTTACAAAAAATGCCTAAATTTCTGTCTGTTAATTTTGCACAGTCTCTCCGTTATGGGTCACTATAACTATTAGACCTTTCTATCTGTTCGAAAGTACCAGGTCTCTCGATTATACTCTAACAGTGATTATATTACTACAAGTATAATCATAATAATAACAATAATAATAATAATCCCTGCGCCGGACTGAGTGACTTAGCAGGTTCAGTTACAGGATTAACAAAGATGAAGTTCAGGAAGCGGTGAAAAGTATCTCAGCTGACACGTCTAGCAGTGTATCGGGCGGCGTGTATCTCAGGGTACCAAGGAGGGTCCGGCAGTTCACAAAATGGCCTCGACAGCGCCAGCGCGGCCCAGATCATGTATTGATGAAAACCATCGAGAAGGGCAGAGCATCTGAGGTTATTGCAATAAATGCTGAGGTCTGAGATTGTACCGCCTGTACTTGCACTTGCTCGAACCGTCCTTATTCATAAAGCAGCAGATCCTTCTCTGCCCACAAATTGGAGACCAACAACCATCACGCCTATCACCAGATGATTAATCGAAAGAACGAGCAAGTAATTGCATGGTTTGGCTCACGTGACTGTCAAGCTAGCAGTCGGAAGATAGTGGATTCTAACCGCACTGTCGGGAGCCCTGAAGATGGTTTCCCGTGGTTTCCTATTTTCACAACAGGCAAATTCTGGGGATGTACCTTAATTAACGCTACGGCCGCTTCCTTCTCACTTTTAGCCCGTTCCTTTCCCATTGTCGCCATAAGACCTATCTGTGTCGGTGTGACGTAAAACAAATTGTAAAAATGAAATAAAACAATTATAATCGAAGGAGTACTTAACCAACGCATCCGGTATTATGTCACTTTTAGTCCTCACCAACGTGACTTTTCTTCCTCTCCGAGTGCTCAAATTAATACAATTGCACTGAATGCTGTCTTGAAGACTGCCCAACAAAATAAGGAATATGTTACCGTGATATTCCTACGTATTCGGAAAGCCTTCGATAATGCAAGTCATTTGAATCTACGGAAAACACTTGATTTCATCGGAGTCTCTAATAAACTAGCTAATCGCCTTATGAATCTACAGGAGAATAATTCTACTATAATTGAAACACGCTGAAGTAGCACAAAAACCATCCTCTTAAAACGTGCTTTCTTGCAAGGCTCTCCTCTTGGAAAAGATATGTGAACCATCCATTTCTGGTGAATATGGTTATTCACTATCAACGCCCCATAATTGAATCACATTGATTTTCGAGGATGATACAGTTATAATAGGAAAAATTCTATAATCGTCTGCAGAACGATTACAAGAAATAGGCTTTACTGTTAATACTTCGAATTCCACTTGCTTATCTATCAAAGATGGAGTTTTTTCCCCTGTGGGTCTACTTATCTCAGAAAATAATATCATCCGGGAACAATATTCTGGTGAAAATATACGCTACCTCGTAATTAACATCTATGATGGAATTGTCCTTGATAATCGTGAAATATTGGATAGCTTTGATGATAAGGTTGACAATTCTCCTCTTTTGCAGGTTGATCAGAACTGTGTTGAACTTTTCTATTTCTTCAGCACTGATTTATAACTTCCCCTTAATAAGGTTCCAAATAAACTTTAAAATGATACTGACAACATTTTGAGACGTGCCATCTATCAGATTCTGTAATTATCTACGGATGTTCCGAACTACATGATTTACAACGATGTCAGTCTTTCCTGTGCCACATTTCTACAATTTTCAAGCGTGCCTTCTACTCCTAAGTAAGTCTTACAAGAGACTTCGACCAAGAAACACGAATTTCTTGAAGACTCCAAATATTTCATTTAGCGAAATGTTCCAAGACCGCAACACTCTGTTCCCAGATGCCAAGAAGCTGTGACATCAGAGAGAAGGAGTAGCCTATCATCAGTGGTGCAGGTTTGCTCATAAAGATGAAGGTTCAAATAAATGGATACGAGATCATCGCGGACTTTCCTGCTCCGAATGGGGAGGTTCCATCAAAAGGACTGATGCAGTTTCAGCTGTGCGCTCCATGCCGGGGAGGTCCCAGAACAATGCCCTCTGTCGCCGCTGTGGTACGGAGTACGAACCCCTTGCACATGATCTGAGTGCCTCTCCGTATGGGGAAGTTGTGCTTAACAGTCAACACCATCAAGTTCGGAGTATGGTGGCAGAAGGTATGGGCAAGAAGCTTCCTGGTTTATGAAGAGGTACATGGACTGGTCACTGACGGAAGTAATAGGCGCATTGACATGATTGATTTCAAACCACCATGCAAAAGCGGAGTGATCAATAATCCCACCATTCGTTCTGAGTGGCACAATGGTCGATCCGAGCAGGCAGACGCTGAAAAGAAAGCCATTTACGAACCATTGAATATTATAAGGAGATGTATGGTCTTCAAGGTATAACTATTAAAGGATTCATGAATTCTGTTACACCAGTTTTGGATGAGCCAAGTTTTGGTAAAGGAATTGCTAAACTCAATTGCCCCCACTTCCTCAAGAGGATCCTTTTCTTTTTCTTTTTTTTATCCTGAGGAACCAACTTGATAGCCTGTAATAATTACACTTAAGAAAATGGAAATTGCAACACTATGAAGGCATTGGTCGTTTGTGTTGATTTTCAAGATATGGAACGATGCCATGTAGATATGTAAACGATCAAAGTTTCAGACCCATTGGATTGTTGTTACAGGTCTCTCCACGTGATTGGTCGCGGAGGAATCAACTCCAGTATACGGACTCTGGTGCAGCGTAGTTGACTTGCAGTCTATGCAGTGAATTGTTCCCCGTCAAACATGCCTCGACGACAGAGAAGAGCACGCTATCAACAACTGTCGCCGTTTGAAAGGGCTCGGATAATTGGGCTGTGTGAGGCTGGATTATCGCTTAGGACTGTCGCTGCACGTGTTGGCCGACAGGCATCTACGGTACAAGGTGTATGGCAGCAGTGGTCAAATGAAGGTACCCACACTCGTAGACCTGGCACAGGCCCAGCGCGACAGACAACTGTGAGAGAGAGTCGCCGAATCATTCGGATGGCCCAGATGGAACCCCATGTAGCAGCAGCGCAAATTCGAGCAGCTGTGGCACCCCACGTTACACAACAAACAGTTGGTAATCGCCTGCGTGCAGCTGGCTTACGAGCCAGTGTCCCTGCAGAAGGTGTTCCATTGACTCCACAGCAGCGACGTGTAAGGCAGGCCTGGTGTCGAGAAAGATCGACGTGGTTCGACGAATGGCATAGGGTCGTCTTTAGTGATGAATCGCGCTTCTGTTTTGCCCGCAGTGATCGCCGGAATCGTGTGCGCTGACGTACCGGGGAGAGGGGCCGCCCAGATCTTATTGTCGAGAGACACACAGGACCAACACCAAGCATTATGGTCTGGGGAGATTGGCTTTAATGTAAAATCACAATTAGTGCTTGTTGAGGGCACTATGACTGCTTGACAGTACGTTGATAGGGTATTCAATCCGGTGGTTGTCCCTATGATGGCGAACATTGCTAATGGGATGTTTCAGCAGGACAATGCCCGGGTTCACACTGCACGCATCTCCAGAGAAGCTCTCCACAATATCACAACCTTAGAATGGCCCGCCAGATCCCCGGACCTGAGTCCTATTGAGCATGTGTGGGACATGATGGGTCGACAACTGGCCAACCGCCCTCAGAAACCCACAACTCTGGAACAACTGACCCGTGCAGTGCAGCAAGCGTGGGCCACAATTCCTCAGAAAGCGATCCAGGGCCTTATTGACTCCATGCCTCCACGAATTCATCAATGTATTGCAGCTCGTGGTGGGCACATCCTGTATTGATTTTTGTCCAAATTTGCAGTCAGAGGGACCTGAAAGTGTAATCATCAAATCACAACCGAACACTCGTCCTGCATGTTCAGTTGCAGCTATGTAGCATCACTCTTTCTGGGTGTTGCAATTTCAATTTTCTTCAGTGTATTATGGTTAATATTACGAATGTTATTAATTTTTAAATAAAATTATATATATACTTCGTCATACGGGAGGCCTCAAATGAGGCACTATAAATAAATAAATAAATAGCATTTTGAAAGTGGAACCGAATGGAAAATACGGTATGAACAAACAGAACTGCACGTCGAGGCTTAATGTACCTGCCTCATCTGTGATCGCTTCCTCATTACTCACCATCCTCGACTGTTGATCTGTTTGACTACGTGGTTTAATTCTGCTTGAAGAACTCATACCTGACATATGCCACTTTTATTTGGTTGATCAGAACTGTTTTAGAATCTGTCTGTCTGTCTGGCTGGCTGGCTGGCTGTCAAGTTATCTGGCCAGAAATTGACTCGATCCTCCAATAGCTCCATTGGAAGTTATGCAGATAAAAGAAAATAGAAAAAAACCTATGGCTGCTCTGCAATGAGGCGCCCCAGGCAATAAGAGGAATGCGAAATTTTGTCATTACTTTCCTCACCGAGGCAAAAAATGCTATTGTAGCACAACTGACCCTATGAGAAGAATATTTCACAGCATCTAGACGTACTAGTCATGCTCAGAATGTAGTTTACTCAGCAACCCTCATACCTCAGCAGCTTTTATACATTTACTGTAACAAATAAGACATACTTTGTTATTTTGATGGTTTATATGGCCTGTGTCATAAAAAAAAATTGTGAAATTACAATATCTAGCAAGGTAAATGGTATATGTTTAATTTATGCCTGGATTATTACATTTTAATAATAGTCTTGAGCCAGTTTATTTATTAAAATTAGTATGGATTCTCTTGTACTCATAGAACCATTTGCGTAATGTTTTTGAACGCTGAGATAAAGAAGCTACACTCATCTCTAGCTGAATCAGTTTAATAAAAATGAACTAATCTCACGGAATTAACTCCCCAGCGAGGGTCGAATAGCTAGTCTCTTCTTTGCAATATGTTCCATTGTTGATTTGCTCTCAAAAGCCATGAAATAACATCATTGTATTTTATGGGTATTACTAAAACTCCAATTACGGGAAACGAATATGGTGGTCGAACAATTGACATGAAGTATATGGATCGTGCATGCTTATCGATTTTCTGTGGTAGAGTCTAATCCAGGGCCACAGGTCATAGCCTATTCAATTGGTACATAACGGAAATGAGAAAGGATATCTCCCATATTAAAGACTCATTTCCTTTGGTAACATATTGGTGAAGAGATTTATAACTTCCTCTTATGAGTCTTATGAACTCTCTCTTTGTGATATTATTAGTGTATCCTCTAATATAACATGCCTCTGTCGTATATAAGGATCTATTCGTTTGTTCATAACATCATCTCACAAACAGTCAGAAATCCTGTTTACATAGCATACCATATGGAATACATGAAGGAATGAACACTCCATCCTTTTATCTATTCCAAAGAACTCACTCTTGCTATTAAAACACAAAAACGAACAGATATGCATACAATTGATAGTTAAAGTTCATGCACTAAAATAAGAATTATGTTATTCAAATGATAAAGGCTCCTCCATTATGTTTGCTGTTATACAGTTATAAAACCAACGTGATATTATAGATGAAAATATTGCATTTCGCATAATATCATGAGGGCACCTGGTCTTAAAACACCGGCCAAGCCAATAAAGTGGATCACTGTGGTTCCACATCTTACCCGAGGGAACCCGCTGAGGTAATGGTGCAACCACTCAACTGCCTTCCCGAGCCTCCATGGTTCGAAAACGACAGTTTCGGGTGAAATAACTACTAGGATCAGGACGTGGCACGTCGTGAAGCAGCCAGTCATAAACCCAGAGTAAAAAGTGGAAGGTTTGGGTGAGCAACTCAGTAAGCAGAGACGTGGACTTCTGAGCTCAAGTTAGTGAGCTCGATACTGCTATTTGAAGATGCTCAAGCTCGTGTCGGTAGGTTTACTGCCATGTAAAAGAACTCCTGCGGGACGAAATGGAGGCACTACAGCGTCTCCGTAAACTGTAAGAGTAGTTAGTGTGATGTAAAACCAAAAAAGTTGAACTGTTATTTAAACGTAGAAAACCGAGCTCCATAGCTGCGGCCAGTATCCAGTATTCGGGAGATAGTAGATTCTAACCCCCACTGTTGGCAGTCCTGAAGATATGTTTCCGTGGTTTTCCATTTTCAAACCAGGAAAATGCTGGGGCTGTACCTTAATTAAGGCCACGTGCACTCCCTTCCCTCTCCTAGCTCGTTCATGTCCCATCGTCGCCATAAGACCTATCTGTATCGGTATGACGTAAAACAACTTTAAAAAAAAGGTAAAATCAGAAAAGTAGCATTGGGAGGGGCCATAGGAACATCAATCAATCAATAAGTCAATCAATCAATCAATCAATCAATCAATCAATCAATCAATCAATCAATCAATCAATCAATCAATCAATCAATCTGCATTAGGGCGGTTGCCTAGATGGCAGATTTTCTAACAGTTGTTTACCTCATACTCACATTTATTTATAATTGTTTACCTTCTGAAATATTTTCAAGTATTCGGGAGATAGTAGATTCGAACCCCACTGTCGGCAGCCCTGAAAATGGTTTTCCGTGGTTTCCCATTTTCACACCAGGAAAATGCTGGGGCTGTACCTTAATTAAGGCCGCGGCCGCTTCCTTCCCACTCTTAGCTCTTTCCTGCCCATTGTCGCCATAAGACCTATCTGTATCGGTGCGACGTAAAGCAACTAGCAAAAACATATATATATTCAACTAACTTGGAAATTTATCGAACACCGGGCGAGTTGGCCGTGCGCGTAGAGGCGCGCGGCTGTGAGCTTGCATCCGGGAGATAGTAGGTTCGAATCCCACTATCGGCAGCCCTGAAGATGGTTTTCCGTGGTTTCCCATTTTCACACCAGGCAAATGCTGGGGCTGTACCTTAATTAAGGCCACGGCCGCTTCCTTCCAACTCCCAGGCCTTTCCTATCCCATCGTCGCCATAAGACCTATCTGTGTCGGTGCGACGTAAAGCCCCTAGCAAAAAAAAAAAAAAATATCGAACATTTCAATCGATAATTTATTCCATTCCCTTACTCCTCGTCCTATAAATGAATATTTGCCCCAATCTGTCCTCTTGAATTCTAACTTTATCTCCATTTTATGATCTGTGCTACATTTCAAAGCTCCACTCAAGTTTAATCTTCTACTCGTGTCATTCCACGCCAACTCACCACTCACAGCTCGAAACATACCGCATAGACGAGCATCTAGTCTCCTTACTCCCAAGTCTTCCTAGCCTAAAGTTTGTAATATTTTAGTAAGAGTACTTCTTTGTCGGAAATCTCTCAGCACAAATAGTTCTGCTTTCCTTTGAATGTTTTCCATTTCCCTTACCAAGTAGTCCTGGTGAGAAGGGTCTCATATACTGGAGCCGTACTCTAACTGCGGTCTTACCAGAGACTTATACGCCCTGTCGTTTACATTCTTACTACAACCCATAAAATCCCTCCATAACCATGCGGTGATATCTGTAACCTTTTATAACTACTCTCGTTAGCTGCCTCCGTGGATCAGTCGGCCTTCTGATCCCGAGATAGCGGGTTCAAACCTGGCAGAAGTAGTCGGATTTTTGAAGGGCGGAAAAAAGTCCATTTGACAATCCATGTCGTACGATGTTGGCATGTGAAAGATCTCTGGTAACACATTTGGTATTTATTCGACACAATTAACTAAACATCAGCCATAGACCCCCAAGAGAGTTTCGGTTTACTCGGTCTGCCATCTAGTAGCCCTAGAGTAAAACAGAACGTCGAATTTCACAAGCAGACAGCCAGAAGGCGCCAAATTGAAATGTCTGCACACGGTGGATGAGGCCACAGGATTATTATTATTATTATTATTATTATTATTATTATTATTATTATTATTATTATTATTATTATTATTATTATCATTATTATTATTATTATTATTATTATACCGCAGGTACTCCAACTTGGTTCGTTTGAAGTGTGTTTCCAATTGTGTGGACAATTAAATTTCAAGATAATTTTTGTATTCATGTGTTTCCAAAACGGAATTTCTTGTAGATTGTTTTTGGTGTTCAAAGTTTGCTAGCACTTCTGCCTCTCCCGCCTGCTTAAAATTGTAGCCAGTAAGGAATTTCGGTATTTTTGTAACCAATCGAAATTGTGGGTGTGGACTGGGCTTCGGCCCAGAGAGTTCTGAAATAATCCCCTCTGCTATAAAAGCTGGGACCTTTTGGACCATGTTGTTTTTCGATTGCTCCATTCAAGAAGTAGTGTGTGTTCGTAGAGGAGACTAACCTGGTCCATCTTCGGAAGGCTCACCAACTGAAGGTAATGGAAAACATCTTTTAATCATGTAATAGCCTGAGCAAGCTAGTTTGAGGGGATAGTTTCAAATTATTTCGTAATGTAAAATTCAATCTTTAAATGTAAATTTTCAACCAAGTCTATCTTAGGGAATAAAGAGTCTGAACTCTCTTTAATTCCCCTTCAACCTTGTATTCAGGTGACTATGATTTCGTAAACTTCAAAATTTTCTCTTTCTTTTGTAATTTAAAATTCTCTCTTCATCTAGTCATCTTCGTAGTGTAGGCTTAGCCTCTTTTCCACTATGGTCAGGTAGAATGGGCATTTATTGCCTCTATTAAAGTTCAGCTTCCAATTTAAATGTAATTCAGACTCTTGAGCGAGTAAGACAGTGGAAAATGTTTGTATTGACCTTATGTTAAAATTAGATTTGCCTTGGACAGGCTTGAATCTTGTACATTTTGGAAAGTAGCCTTCTAGATATTTAAGTGTGTGGAGCAAACACGCTCTTTTGAATGTAGTAAATTTCTTGCCTTAATACTAGTTTTGCTTCCTTTATTCCATGTCAATACTTAGTCTCTGATATTGCCAAGGCATTCGCATCTAATTTATTCCTAAAATTATGTTTCGACCTATTCATCTCACATGTAACATTTGCTTATTACCCACAAACATCCCTTACCGAGCGTGTTAACCGTAATCCTCAATCTGCCTTGATTGCTTTTCATCATGAAGACCATTCTACTTCAATGTATTGGTTAGCTTTCGCATTCAACTCGGCTGTTCGCGAGTCACACAAGTTTTCACCTGCATCTCTCATGTTCAAATTCGTTCCTAATACGCCGTTGTCTAATCTATGGTCTACCAATGAAATTTTTACCAGAGACAATAGACCCCGATAATATTAGGGATCTGTGGAGAAAGGCAAAAAGTAACCTTAAAGCTCCTCATGAGAAAGTTAAAGATATTTTCGTAGACAGAGACCCACAAATTTAAAGTTTGGAGAGCAGTTCACTATAAAAAATTTCGTTCCTTCAGGCAAGTTTGGCCACAGATTTCATGCACCGTGCATTATTCTGAATTTCATAACGACGGTCACCCGCTCTGTGAGGAATCCAGACACCGAAAGTATTTTTAGGGTTCATCTGTCCCAAGTAAAATATGTATGACATCTCTGTTTTTCAGTATAGGACACCTAGTCACGGCATTGCGAATGTACCGTAATTATAGTTCTTTCCTTAACAGCTTAGAATTTTAAATTTTTGTCTGTAAGTTGAAGGATGAGGCCTTCTGCCCTGTTAATTTTGTAAAAATGTGCAGAGTTTAATTTTATCAACATTGGAACAGGCCTTCCCTACAGTAAGTGTTTCTTTTTACCCTTTCCCGTCTGCCATTACCTTGCGCCTGCCTCCAAACTTGAGCCTGGATTCCACACACTCGTCCTCTACGCCGCCTGCCTTAACTGCACCACCGTCAAAAAAAACACACTTTCCCTCCAATAAAAATCCAGTCACTGTTGTCCAGGAAATTATTGTTGCAGTGTCCTAATGGCATCTGAGGCTGTCTCATAACAACTGGCGAGAGATGCTGGCGCGGGGTAAGGACCCACCCTGTTCCCGCCTAGTCTCCTTCACTACGGCACTTGAGCACCATCATTAGAGGCAAAGGCTGAGATGCGGCTCCACAACCGCCCACTTCATCATTAGGCAGAACTTCTGTATTTGGTCCGTGGTGACCATCACCGTAGTTACCCCTCTCAAGGTAGCGGGAGAGACGTATCTGAGGGTACTTGGGGGGTGGGTTCGGGGGCCTCCATCCTGGCATCGGCAGTGGTGGCCGCTCTTGCTGTCAACCTTGGACACAACTGACCGGCCTTATAGAACATCATAAGCACATCAAGAATGAGTTTCTTCAAAATCCCTTGTGAATAAACTCTCCATCAAGACATTTTCTGACTTCGATTTTTAAATTCAAAATTTTCCTAATAATAAATGTCAAAACTATATCAACCGTGGAAGGACTTTAGAGGGTGGAGGTCTCTACCGGAGGTACAGGAACTGGGTGCGTTTAGAGTAAGCGTCTTTAGAAGGCCATCTGTTATATGAACGGTGAAACTCATTTCTGAGGAAGTTGTGAACTTTATCTCCAGGTAACTCTGCTGTCGATTTGTGTCCTTCCTCCAGTGAGAGGGTGGACAGTTACATTTCAAGAGAATTTTTGTATTCATCCGCTTTCAAAACTGAATTGTTTGTAGATTGTTTTTGGTGGTCTAAGATTACGAGCACTTCTATCTCTTCCCGCCTGCTTAAAATTTTAGCCAATATAGAATTTCGGTATTTAATTTTGTAACTAATCAAAATTGGGGTGTGGACAGTGATTCGGCCTAGAAAGTTCTGGAATCTTCCCCTTTGCTATAAATGCTGGGACCTTTTGGGTCATGTTGTCTTTCGATCGTTCCAGTCAAAAAGTAGAGTGTGTTCGTAGAGGAGTAAGGGGGCTAACCTGGTTCTCACCAGATCAAGGTAATGGCAGGCATCTTTTAATCATGTAATAGTCTCAGAAAGCTAGTTTGAGGGGAAGGTTTCAAATTCTTTCGTAATGAAAAATTCAATCTTTAAATGTAAATTTTCAACCAAGTCTACAGGCCGTAGTCTAATGTAGGGAATAAGGAGTGTGAACCCTCTTTTATTCCCCTTCAACCTCGTATTGAGGTGACAATCATTTCGTAAACATAAAAATGTATCTCTTCCTTTTGTAATTTAAAATTTTCTCTCCGTCTAGTCATCCCCGTAATATAGGCGTAGCTTCTGTTACTTCGTGCCATAAGCCCACATAGGGTTTTTAGAAATGTCAGGTGAATTTCAAATGAGTGCAAGAGTTTGCCTCCTAACATTTTGATTTTCGGCCATTAACTTTAATCTTTACTTTTCCCACTAAGGCCAGGTAGAATGGGCATTTATTACCTCTGTTTAAGTTTAACTTCCACTTTAAATGTTAATCAAACTGTTGAGCGGGTAACACAGTGGAAAATATTTGTATTGACCTTATGTTAGATTGTGCCTTATATAAGCTTGAATCTTGTACATTTTGGAGAGTAGCCTCCTAGAGATTTAAGTGTGTGGAGCAAACACGCTTTTTTTTAATGAAGTAAATTTTGGAGCTCAGCCTCCTAGTCGATTAATTGAATGGATCAGTGGTAGTCTTATAAAAATTTGTAACTTGGGAGCTTCAAGCTCATTTTGTTAAATCGTTGTTGTCTGCTTGTCTAATATTGTTCCTCAAGCTCACGAAATAAAATTCATCTATCCAATTGGTATTTGTTATTGTTTCTGAAAAGAAACAAAAATCAAGGAAAGAATTAAAATTTCGAATTTTAGAGTTTAAAATTTACTTTGGTATTTTCTCTGTCCACCCAATCATTCCGGCACCTTCTTACACCTCTGAGTTTCACAGAATTCCCGGAACAATTATTATTATTATTATTATTATTATTATTATTATTATTATTATTATTATTATTATTATTATTACTTCGTTAGTATGATTACCCCTATGAAGATCGTCATTCCTTACGTTAACAATTAGGTACATACATTGTTCCCTATGAGGTACTTTCACCCCATCAACACAATAATTAAAACTGAGAGGACTTTTCCTATAGGCGAAATTTACAACTAGACTTTTCAACCCATTTACATTCATACCATTGTCCATCTTCTTGCATTTTCAATGAGTGGCCAAATAATCAGTTTACTGCCTTAAAAGGTTGAAATACTACGTAAGCTGCATATCATGTGAGTTTATTTTGTTATGTTCTCGCTGACAGGTCGCGTCGCTGTAGTTAACTGTAGATTTTTTAATGAGAATTCTTTATGGAATAATTGGAATACCAGCGCGCGGCTGTGAGCTTGCATCCGGGAGATAGTAGGTTCGAATCCCACTATCGGCAGCCCTGAAGATGGTTTTCCGTGGTTTCCCATTTTCACACCAGGCAAATGCTGGGGCTGTACCTTAATTAAGGCCACGGCCGCTTCCTTCCAACTCCTAGGCCTTTCCTCTCCCATCGTCGCCATAAGACCTATCTGTGTCGGTGCGACGTAAAGCAACTAGCAAAAAAAAAAAAATAATTGGAATACCGACAGAATATAGCACTGAATGTGTTCAGCAGGTTCTTTTAATTCTTTACTTTTCTTTATACCGAGCTCGATAGCTGAAGTCGCTTAAGTGCGGCCAGTATCCAGTATTCGGGAGATAGTGGATTCGAGCCCCACTGTCGGCAGCCCTGAAAATGGTTTTCCGTGGTTTCCCATTTTCACACCAGGAAAATGCTGGGGATGTACCTTAATTAAGGCCACGGCCTCTTCCTTCCATCTCCTAGCCCTTTCCTGTCCCATCGTCGCCATAAGGCTTATCTGTGTCGGTGCGACGTAAAGCAACTAGCAAAAAAAACTTTTCTGTACCCCATGATGTTGGGTACAGTACCCACCCGATAAATGGTCCCATAAAAAGCAAACCATACCCCATGGCGCAACAGCCGCGGTAGGCCTTGGCCTATCAAGTGGCCGCTGCTGAGCCCGAAGTCCTGCACATTACGAGGTGTGGTCGGTCGACGAATCCTCTCGGTTTTCTAGACCGGAGCCACCATCTCACCGTCTGATTGCTTCTGAATAGTAATCACGTAGGCTGAATGGACCTCGAACCCGTCCTCATATCCAGGTAAAAATCCCTGAACTGGCTGTGAATCGAAGCCGGGGCCTTCGGATAAGAGGCAGCCATGGTACCCCTACACCACGGGGTCGGCACTGGTCCCAACAACAGAACTATGTAAGAACTGTTATCTACTGTTCTCTTGAGATTGTGTGGATATTATAATATAGGCCTTATCATTGTATGCAAGGAGGAACGGTTCCTTCGTTGCGTACTAAAGTAACAATTCTTTTACGTAGTGATACTTATTTATCATAAAAGGCGAAACGATCGCTATTCAGACAATAAAGGCATTTCAAAAGTGATGGGCCCCTTGAAAGTCTTCCACTAGCTCAGTACTAAGGGATCGGCTCCATGCTTGCTAACTTTTCCTCCAAGGAATTAACCTGGTGTTTATTTTTGTTGTAAGGACCTTGCGCCTCTTCAGAAGTCAAACTCCAGTTTATATTTTTTTCGACTTACCCAATGCGAAATACAAGATAAGTACAAATATTTGTTCTGCTAATTATTGGTAGGGCCCAGAATACATACGACGTCCAAAATAATGTCCTGTTTCAAAAATAATAAGTTAAATTTTGATGGCTGTAGCTCAGGTTGTATTTAATGATGAGGGACTAAGGGCTTTTCTGACATACGTTGCGTTCGCTTCTTGTGCTTAGAACGTTTCCATATAACTTAGGGGTCCAGAAATCCCGGGCGTCAGGTCGCCTCGCCGATTATGCTTTTGCTACTGGCATCTAAGTTTCGGCCCCCTGAAAATGTCTGTTTTTTTCATACTTTCTTTCTTATGCTACCCATCAATAGCAACAAAAGTCCCATCACATATGACATGACGTCACCGAACAAGCTTCTCGAAAATATATAAATGCGAGACCAAACAGAATATTTTCTGCACATGACCACCGATGTATATCAAGGAACGAGAGATTTTACAATTTATTACAACAGCAGAGCCCTTGGTGGAAGATGTGAGAACGAATTATCTCAATGTCACATATAGTCAAAAGTACAATAAATAGGTGGTAATTTATATATATGTTAGTGGTTGTACGCGTATCCTTTGTTCAAGTATAAATAATTGCATGGCTTTGGCCTGTAAATCACGCATCCTGTGTCTGTGCGGGTGTTTAATATTGTGCTAGCCTTCGAACATGAGACTTAATAAGAAACCCGAGTCTGATGACCAATCAAACCAGGCTAATTTAGCATAATTCTTCAGAACTCCTCTCTCTCTCTCTCTCTCTCTCTATATATATATATATATATATATTGCACCCATAAGCCTTGAAAAGGGCACAATATATATATATATATATATATAACGAGGTCAACGGTAAGTACCACAACTCTATTATATATACTGTAGGTATGAGATTGGTAGGATTTATGCCGGGGCCTAAACGTTTGGGCTGACTCCTGAATTTAGAGGAAATTTCTGCACCCCTGATATAACTTACACATGAATATTACCTGAAGCTGCAGTGCAATAGAATTGTTTCTTGTACACTACGCATGCATACGTTTTTGGAGTGATATGTTCAACTGCAGTAGAGTCATGGACTTAGAATTGCTTGTTACACATTACGTATGCAGAATACGTCCTGAAGCCGCAGTGAAGTGAGGTGTGCAGCTGCAACGCAGTGATGTAGATGTAATTGCTACTTACTCGTACACATTACGCATGCACACAGTCTGAAGCATGGTACGGCGGGTGGTATAAGCGGAGGCGCAAGCGAAGCTATTGCCTGCCTCACAAACATCGCAATCTGCTTCAACCTCCTCCCTCGAACAAATCATTCGCTCAGTTAAATATTAGCTCACAGGACAAAATATTATCACAAGCATCATCTAATACCGTGTAACACTGCCTCTGAACTTGATAACCACTTGTATTCGGTTAGGACGTAAGTCCACAGGGTTGTGCAGATACGTCGCATCCAGATTAAGGCGCTCGCTGAGAATTTGATCGCGCAATTCCACCAAATTGTGGACATGCTGATGACGGCGTTTAACCCGATGTTCCAATATGTCCTACAGATTTTCGATGGGGTTCAAGTCAGATGATTTTGCAGCCCTATCGAGATGTAATAGGCTGCAGGAGTGTTCATAAAACCAGTCACATATGCGCCCAACTAGATCAACTTTTCTTTTGTCATCTTGAAAATCGGGGTATCAGTAGGATACTCATCATCCAAATGTTGACTGAAAGGCAACACCTTGAACATCAAGATTGAAATAAACATGCTGGTCACCTCAGTGAGCGGGCTTAATTCATGATACGAAGAACACTCCCGAAACATCACAGACCCACCTCTGGTTTGAACCTGACCTTGCACACATCAAGGATGAAATAATAATAATAATTTCGTGTGACTATTTCTAGCCGAGTGCAGCCCTTGTAAGGCAGACGCTCCGATGAGGGTGGGCGGCATCTGCCATATGTAGGTAACTGCGTGTTATTGTGGTGGAGGATAGTGTTATGTGTGGTGTGTGTTACAGGGATATGGGGACAGCACAAACGCCCAGGCTCCGGGCCATTGGAATTAACCAATTAAGGTTAAAATCCCCGACCCGGCCGGGAATCGAACCCGGGACCCTCTGAACCGAAGGCCAGTACGCTCACCATTCAGCCAACGAGTAGGACAAGGATGAAATACTTCATTTGGACTTCAATGCACTCGACGATGTGCGTCATCAGGATACAGGCAAAAACGTTATTCGTCAGACCACATTACGTTCCGCCAGTCAGCTACTGTCCACGTTCGACGATTTCTAGCCCATTGAAGACGTGCAGCTTTATGTGTTTGTGTGAAAAATGGTCTCTTGAGAGATGACGAACTCCAAGCGTTCAATTCATGAAATTCCCGTCACAAGGTTCTCTCGCATACAGGTTTAGATGCGTGCGCGTAGAGGCGCGCGGCTGTGAGCTTGCATCCGGGAGATAGTAGGTTCGAATCCCACTATCGGCAGCCCTGAAGCTGGTTTTCCGTGTTTCCCATTTTCACACCAGGCAAATGCTGGGGCTGTACCTTAATTAAGGCCACGGCCGCTTCCTTCCAACTCCTAGGCCTTCCCTATCCCATCGTCGCCATATGATCTATCTGTGTCGGTGCGACGTAAAGCTCCTAGCAAAAAGACAGTTTTAGATGGACCTTCATTCACTGACTGTAGCAATTCCTGTCGGGTTTGGAATAAATTTTGATTCACAAGCCGTGAAACGCATCTCCAATCCCTCTCAATCAGGATCCTTTCCGAGCACAATATTCTGACATTGTGTTTCGTGGTCACGTGTAGTACAAAACTGCTTCTAGACGCATTGAACAGTCCGCTGTGAAACACCAACAAATCCAGAATCTTCACGCACCGTATGGCCATGGGCGGGGCCAAACACGGTGCTCCTTTTTGCGACTTTGTCACATCCTTACATCGACTCATGTTGACGTGCACTGTCCGCTCGAAACATCACTGTATCACTGAGCCTTATGCTCACGTAGAGGCAGTGCGCGTGCGGTTGAGCACGGAACTCGTTCCTTGCGCCATCTGTACAGGCTTAACGATCCATCTGTGAGTGTGAACTTAACTTATACATGATACCTGAAGCTGCAATGCAGTCGCAGTGAAGTAATGTGTACAACTGCAATGCAGCGATGTACTTAGAATTGCTTCGTATACGTATATAGAATACGTCCTGAAGCCGAAGTGAAGTAATATGTACAACTACAATTCAGTGATGTACTTACAATTGCTTCTTAAACATTACGTTTGCTGAATACGTCCTGAAGCTACAGTGAAGTAATGTGTACAGCTGCAGTGCAGCGATATTCATAAAATTGCTCCTTACACATTACTCATGCATACAGCGTGAAATACGGTACGGCGGGTGGTATAAGCTGAGGGGCAAACGAACCTATTACCTACCTCACAAACATCACACTCTGCTTCAAGCTCCTCTCTCGTATAAACTATTTGATAAATTATATACAATTTACGAACTGCTGACATTCATGCCCTCCTTCTGTAAGGGTATTTGTACTTGTCTCCCAAGCACACTTCGGCTGAACCGAGCATACATGTTTCACAACATCTGTTAGGATATCTAAATAATCAACACAAAATAATTATATTATCTCTCTCCTGCGTTATATGGTAAGTTTTTATTAGTTTAACCATTTAGATTTTTTACAAGTTGTTTAACATCGCACCGACACAGATAGGTCTTGTGGCAACGATGGTACAGAAAAGGGCTAGGAGTAGTAAGGAAGTGGAAGTGACTTTAGTTAAGGCACGGCTCCAGCATTTACCTAGTGTGAATATGGGAAACCACGGGAAACCATCTTCAGGGCTACCGACAGTGTGGATCGAACCCACTATCTCCCGGATACTGGACACTGGCCGCACTTATGCGACTGTAGTTACCGAGCTCGGTAGAAATAGTTCAAGGGCAACTTTATTGTGATGTTGATAGCCTGTAATTCTTCATTCAAGATGACTTTCACGGAATATAAACTTTTTTTGAATGGAAACCTTATCACGAAGTTGTCTCTTGAGAGAGAATGCGTGCACCGTTCTTGCATTTTTGCTTATGTGCTGTTTCCTCGTTCGATTGAGTGTGTATTCAATAAAGCAATTAGCTTGTGTTTTCAAACCATTTTGCTCATGGACGCCAAATGATTACACATTTCATACTCTCAATGGTCTGTGCTTTGTCCACTCTTACCATAAATATTGTTGTGTATTGTTATAACAATGTATGGAGATAATATACTGTAGTTTTTATTATTTAAAATTATACTTCTTTACACTAGGAATTTTAAGTATATTAACCAAAATGTTAATTTTTCTCTTACACAGACCTTTAATCTTCCTCGTACCGAGTAAGTTGGCCGTGCGGTTAGGGGTGCGCTGCTGCGAGCTTGCATTCGGAAGATAGTGGGTTCGATCCCCACTGTCGGCAGCCCTGAAGATGGTTTTCCGTGGTTTCCCATTTTCATACCAGGCAAATGCTGGGACTGTACCTTACTTAAGGTCACGGTCGCTTCCTTCCGACTTCTAGCCCTCTCCTACCCCCATCGTTGCCGTAAGGCCTATCTTTACCGCTCTGAGTGGCCCAGACGGTTGAGGAGCCGGCCTTCTGACCCCAACTTGGCAGGCTTGATCCTGGCTCAGTTCGATGGTATTTAAAGGTGCTCAGATTTGACGGCCTCATGTCGTAGATTTACTGGCACGTAAAAGATCTCATGCGGGACTAAGTTCCGACACCTCAGCGTCTCCGAAAATCGTAAAAGAAGTTATTGGGACGTAAAGCCAATAACATTATCATTATACCTATCTGTGTTGGTGCGACGTATAACAAATTGTTGCGTTCATTTCTCTTGCCATTTTGTTTTGTTTTCACACAAGATTTCGATGCGATCTTGGCTTCACGCCATTGGTGAGATGTGGGGTCCTGGCAAACCTTGGATGGTCTGAACGAGGGCGGTCAGACATACTCCCCGTCATGTGGAAGCGTTCGATTGCTGTATAGATGAAAATTCTGTTGATGCCAAAATATCTGAAGGTTCTCTTTATACCCTGTGCAGCACTTCTACATGATGTTCATAATCCCCCTTCCTATGACTACGAGACACTGAATGCAACAGAATAGCTCTGGTGGTTAATGCAAACTGTTCAGAAAAATGATCCCATATATGTCACCAGATGGCGTCGCAGGAAAAGTGACGAAACTTGGCGGGTTACTTTTAACAATATTTGTAGCCAGACCTGGTTAAATAGTAGTGGACTGAATTTTTAAATGCCGTATATTTCGTTTCTAAATTTCACTGCTGTCATCAATGGAGTTAATTTTGAATTTCTTTATATTATTTGATTACACTGCCACTACGGATCAGTTCGTTGGCTTCCGGATCCTGGGTAGATGCACTGACCAATTTCCCTGGGATAATAGACTCAGGACAGAATTAAAGGACCTTGAACTCAATGAAATATTCAGTAGAGGAATTTGAAATAATATCGTAATAACAATAATAATGGATTTACGTCTGACTAACTAGGGTACATTTTGTGGTTCTGGGAGACGCCGATGTGCCGAAATTTTGCCCCGTAGATCGTTTACGTGCCAGTAAATTTGCCAACACAAGGCTGACGTATTTGAGCAACTTCAAATACCGCCGGACTGAGTGAGGATCGAACCTGCGAAGTTGGGCTCAGAAGGCCAACGCTCTACCGTCCAGACTACTTAGCGCGGCAGTAATTTGAAATATTAAGAACATATATTTGGAGGATTGGCATGAAAATAATGCAGTATTAATAAATATCACAACTTCTGGATAGTGGTCGCTTTCTTAATGATTTAAATTTGCGAATTGTCCTTGCTTTGAATACTTGATCACAACTGCTCCTCTGTTATTAAGCTGAGCTAAGAAAACAGAACGTTCCTTACAACATTGGCTGAGAGGGTGTGCAGACATTCCGAAATTTTCCGGCCAAAGCAGCTGTTATTATCTAGGCCTATCAATCTAGAAAATTAATACTAATGACCGAGTATTTACATTATTACATACTCTAGTTGAACAATGATTTTAAAAACCCGCCATTATCATAATTTCCGTATTATTTTTACTTCTTTGTTCGTAACATTTATGGCCGATTGCCTTCGATGTTAGGCCCCTTAAAACAACAGGCATCATCATCATCATCGTAACATTTACACACACAGCGCCTTATAAATCCTTCAGATATGCAACCCTTCTAACATACTGTCAATACGGTCGCTGTTGCTCTGCTTGCAACCTATTTGTCCGCATCGAAAAACGCGTCTGTCGCGAATAGGAAAAACGACTATACATGATCCTCGCACCGAGGATCCCGGGCCGTTTCAATATCATAGTGTGTATGACTTGCTGTCATTGTTCATATACCAATAATACGACCAAGTTAATAGGTTGCGTGAAGTGATCTGTTTGCAGAATGGTAAATGAACGCTACAAACCATGTATCACAGATGTTACACGAAAATTAAATGTCGAAGTCTAAATATCATAAGTTACTCTTTTTTTTTTGCATATCCTGGAACCCCGTACGTGTTGTATGAATGATTGAATTGGTAAAACACTGTTCGCCTAAGAGATGTGAACAAGGACAGTATTTCTCTCTCTTTATCCGTGCATAAAATGAGATAAGAATTAAATTAAGAAAATAAGATCGAAGAAAATTATTAATTTAGAATTAAGAAAAATAAGCTCGTACTTTACACAGATGTTGGAAATTTTATCCCCCTGCATCCACACATTTCTGGCATCGTATCAGGAAACTCCAATTCACACGCATAAGTTCGTCATCCGTAATTGTGGCTATTTCTGCCCGGATATGTTGTTTTAGTTCATCCAAACGTGTGAGGGTTTCTTGCATACACTTTATTTTTAAGCTACCCCATAAGTAAAAGTCAACCAACATTTAAATCTGGGGACAGTGACGCCATACGTCCGTATTAATAACACGGTCTTAAAAAAATTTCTCAGTTGAGTTGAATGTGTCATTAGCTGTTTGCGCGGTGGCAGAGTCTTGCTGAAAATATCCCTTTTGATAGTTATTGTCAGTCAGTTGGTCAAAATATGGTTTGAGAATATTATTCCTGTTTCTTTGTGCATTAATTTTGTCCTGAAACAAGATAAGCCCTGTAATTCTGCACCCACTCACTGCGCACCATACCCCGATCCATTCATCATTTTCAACATTTTCGTAGCCTATGTTCTAATCTTTCTGTATTTCATTTACTTTTACAGGTTAAGTACACGTTTCTTAACACTCCGCTTCTTATCGAGAAAAGAATCCGTTCCTCTCATTTTTTTACGAGTTTACGCATGGTCTCTCTCTATGTGGATTGCGTACGCGTTGAAATTGTTACAAATCGTCAAACGACTTCCCTGCAAGACTCTGTTTTCACATAATTATCGTACATGAATAGCCTTTCCGTGTCGAGGCATTATGCAAATTACCCCGAAGTAACACTTCACAACTCGAGAACAGTTGGAGCGACAGATCAACAGTTAATACGCGTTCTAAGCACGGACTTGAACTGCGAAGTGTGGGCATTCCCGTACTGTCGCTGCGCTGTGTAACGGGAAGTGATGAGTCAACGGGAGGCAGATAAGCTGAGCGCTCCTGCCGGCCAACCCATGAGAGAAACACAATGTAGAATTTTCAGAGGTTTCGTTTTATCTTCGCACGGCAGAGCATATCCCATTGGAACGTTTAAACAATTTAACCGATGGATTTTAGTGCCGGGAGGGTCCGAGGACATGTTCGGCTAACAAGTACTATAGCTGATTTTTCCTGTACAGCCAGTGGGAATGAAAAGCATGTACAGCCGTATGGGGGTGTTACCTGTGGGGTAATTGTATGGGCTAGGAATCGGAAAGAATCAGCTGTGGCTTTGAAAAATTTACTATTCCAGCATTTTCCTGGAAATGGAATGGGATAACATATTAATTATAAACAGGAGAGTTTTCCACCTATTCAATACTTAATTGTATTTACAATGTTATTTACATTACATGGGACTAGCTTCAAACCTACTTGGGGTCATCATCAGCCATATTAAACATAACAATATTTGACGAAATCCTAAAACATGTTTCTAAGCAGTAAGAATCTTATGAACATATCATTTACAATATGAAGTGTGGCTGAATTAGGCAAGGTGCTAATTGAACCACACTTCATATTATAAATTAAATGTTCATAAGATTGCCTTATTCAACCTCACTTCATATTGTAAATTACTCGTATATCTACATAAGATTCTCACTGCTTAGAAAGGTGTTTTAGGATTTCGTCAAATATTGTGTATGTTTAATATGGCTAACGATGACCCCGAGTAGGGTTGGAACTAATCCCATATAATGTAAATAACATTGTAAAGACAACTAAGTATTGAACAGGTGGAAAACTCTCCTGTTTATAATTAATATGTTATCTCAGTTCAATACCGACCAGCAACATGAAGTTCATTACCCTTAATTAAATGGGAAACCACAAAAAATTATTTAAAGGATATCTGATAGTGGATTCAAGCCCATATGTCTCCCGTGTATAGAGCTAGCAGCCATAACTGGCCGTGCTGCTACGCGCTAAGCTAACGTGCTCGCTTTTGGAGCGGTGAAACACATGTTCTGTACGCTGTCCTAGCTCCATACGTTTGAATAAAGGTCACTTCACAAAGGTTATTTAGTTGTTCATGTAGCAAAAATTAAATAAATATCCGTTCTTCGGAAACAAGCCAGCCTCCGTGGCTCAGGCGACAGCGCGCCGGCCTCCCACCGCAGGGTTCCGTGGTTCAAATTCCGGTGACTCCACGTCAGATTTATGCTGGGCAAAGTGGAGGCGGAACAGATTTTCTCCGGGTACTCCCGTTTTCCCTTTCATATTTCATTCAAGCTACACTCTCCACTGCAATTTAATTCCATCTGTCATTCATTAACCTAATCATTGCCCCAGAGGAGTGCGAGACGCTTCGGCAGCCAGCACACTTCCTTTCCTCGCAACTAGATGGGGGCTTCATTCATTCCATTCCTGACCTGGTTGAATGAGTGGAAACAGGCTATGGATTTTTATTTTCTTCGGAAACGAGTAATTATGGGACCATAGCACATCCACAGTATTAGACGTTAAAAAAAGGCAATTTTAATTGCCTGGGATTCGAACCTGTCCCTGCACGGTATGGTTTCACACGCGACGTACATGGTTTACAAAAATGTCTACGATGATATCTGTTATGCAGGTGGAAGTTCACCGTCTACTGCCTACTGTTCATGGCTTGATGTACACTTCTTGAATTATGTAAATGTTATTCGTATCTGTGATCGTTTTAAGCATTCATTTTTCATTTAATTACAATTGATACAAAGGATTATCGAGCATAAACTCGAGCATATGTTTGTACTAATACAACATACGAATAGGGATTAGTATCGTAGGTTTCTGTGTTTGTCCAACCCTTGTCCCGTTTCTTTACGGGGTCGGGTATGAGGTGAGATGAATCTGTCGTGGCGAGTTTTTATGACCGGATGCCCTTCCTGACGTCAACCTCATCAGAGGAGTTAATGAGAAGAAATGAATGACGTGATATATGATAGTAGGGAGAGTGTGAAACCCGGTGCCGGCACATAGCCTACTCCTGTCGAATAGCACCAATGGGTTTGCTCAAGGCTTAACGTCTCCATCCGACGGACGAATCACTATCAACAGCGCCATATGCCCTCACTCCATATGAGCACTGCGGAGAGGTTTGGAATTTAATCCAGGCTATTGGCACGCAATCTAGTGATTAGAAATTGTATACCACCACCTCCCCTACCCTGCCGGCCAACATTCTGATGATGACATTTTTTACGACCAACGGGACTCGAACCGGCTAACCTCGGTGTCAGACCGTTTTAGACTTCAGCGCCTTAACGATCATGGCCACCAGACGGGCATCGTAGGTTTCTATTGTAACTAAATTATGAAGCGCTCGTGGATCACTCAGTTTCTTTGCGTTGGGTAGTTTAATGTTCAGTGTCGCAGTTTTAGTGGCATATAATGAAGAAGTCCATATAAATAAGTGTATCAATTAGAGGTGTGAAAACGACACAATTCTTTCGCTCACGCTAATTTGAACCTCATACGGCCGGCCGTAACTCGGTCGACTGAGCGCGTTGGTTAGCAGAACGGCTGATGCGCTTACGGACACTATCAACGACGTTACGACGAACAAACTTCAAAGGAACGAGGAAAGGAGAGTGGCTGACTATAAAATATTGGACACCATGCAAATATGCATTGCACTAATGTAATTACAAAATTACTATAAACACTGTGAGAACAACCTGTCACGTTAGAAGACACAGAAAGTTACCTTGTGTTGTCCTTTACATCATCTCAAACATTCAACATTATTGTGTTGTCTGTTTTAATACAGAATGAATGAAGAGAGCATCATTTACTGTAACTTTATTTTGTCACTAATAAAGCTGCCAGCTGAACTGAAATTTCTTTCACTTGCCGGGTCGGAGGCTGGAATAGATTATATTTTCTTCGTTAGCAGAGCAAGTCTTGGATATTCTGTGCTACTATTTGTCTACTAGGCAAGGGAATCGTCATCAGAAAGGCGATTTTTTCTTTCTTAATCTGCTTACCCTCCAGGGTCGGTTTTTCCCTCGGACTCAGCGAGGGATCCCACCTCTACCACCTCATGGGCATTGTCTTGGAGCTTCAGACTCTGGGTCGGGGGATACAACTGGGAAGGATAACCAGTACCTCGCCCAGGTGGCCTCACTTGCTATGCTGAACAGGGGCCTTCGGGGGGAGGGGGGTGGGAAGATTGGAAGGGATAGACAAGGAAGAGGGAAGGAAGCGGCCGTGGCCTTATGTTAGGTACCATCCCGGCATTTGCCTGGAGGAGAAGTGGGAACCACGGAAAACCACTTCCAGGCTGGCTGAGGTGGGAATCGAACCCACCTCTACTCAGTTGACCTCCCGAGGCTGAGTGGACCCCGTTCCAGCCCTCGTACCACTTTTCAAATTTCGTGGCAGAGTCGGGGCTGCCTGGCCGAGGGGGTAAAGGCGTGCTCTCTTCGCCCGGAAGGATGTGGGTTCGAATCCCCGTCAAGAAGTCGTAAAATTTATGAAACGAGAGTTCCACTTCCGGAGGTGCATATGGCCCTGAGGTTCGCTCAGCCTACACAAAAAATGAGTACCAGGTTAATTCCTGGGGGCAAAGGCGGCCGGGCGTAGAGCTAACCACTTTACCCCATCACGTGCCGAGGTTAACAATGGTGGAAGCCTTTACCTTCCACTACTCCAAGGGCCTTCATGGCCTGTATGGAGGTGACTTCGCTTTGCATTTTGCTTTGCTTTGCCGGGTATCGAACCCGGGCTTCCTGGGGTGGCAGCTAATAACACTAACCAATACACCACACAGGCAGAAGGCGATTTTTAATAAATAAAATGTTGTCGTAGAAATTACAATGTGGTCGTGAAAATTTATAGACTTGGCCCACAACGGGTGACTTGCACGCACTCTACAGTGTGATGATAGTAGTGCCAGACCTGTAGCTTAGATCCTTTCCCACAAAACAAATTTAACCTAGGCCACCATAGCTTAATTGGTAGAGCAACCGAGGCGAAATGGGGAGGTTGTAGGTTCGGATCCCACCGGTGTCTTGTTGGTCATTTTTGTTCTGTACTCAACATCTCTTCAACACTTACTAAATATACGTAACACAACCTAATAGGTTGAAAGATGATTCCGATTTTGTCCTTGTTAATTACTTTACAGAATTCTGCTAGTTTTCTCCCCCTGTTACATTCAGACCTCATTGTTTGTATTTCTATGTCTTTCATGCTTTGACCGGGCGAGTTGGCCGTGTCGGCAGCCCTGAAGGTGGTTCTCCGTGGTTTCCCATTTTCATACCGGGAAAATGTAGAGCAAGTCGATTTAACGCCCATAGTTTTGTACAAATTGATCACAACAGCTCACTAAAAATCCTTATACTACATATATACCCAATTTGATGTAATATCGCGCTCAGGGATATTTTGAATAAAACATTTAAGTAACTTTGTTATGCTAAGGAAGCAACATATGATATATTTGTAGACTGGCGTCCCAGTTTAAATGCAAAAGTTTTACAGTGTATTTCTGTGTTGAAAGTTTCCTTTGTACCATAATTAAGGCCACGGCTGCTTCCTTCCCATTCATAGGCATTTCCTATCCCATCGTCGCCATAAGACCTATCTGTGTCGGTGCGACGTAGAACAGGTTTTGTCATGCTTTTCACCATCTTATTTTTAACAACCTCCTGCCGTCCCATGATAAATGTTTCCCATTAGTACTCCACACCTATACTTTCTAGCAATTTCCTCACAACGATATGTGGAATGTAGTACGGTACTCGATTCAAATATATTCTTTACTGTTTATCTTTCATTGAAAATCATTCAGACTTTCTGAACCTATTCGTGTATCTTTATCGTGCCCTAAATTACAAGATAATCTTTCTTCTGAAGAATGTTAGAGTCCATTTATATGAAGAGTGCACTTTTGTGCAGAGAAATTTTCCACGTGTTTTACCCCGTGGCTCCACTGACCAATCCGATGTAAGAATATCAAGAAATTAAACCAATAGCTTTATTTCGCCGGTAAATATTCGATTTAGAATTTCGCACTAAATTTTATACAAATTCATAGCAACAGCTCACTAAACAATCTTCATACTTCATATATACCTAATGAACCATTCTGTTCATGGGAGCAATTGTATTAATTTGAGTATTGGATATTGGAATAATACTAGGCCACCCACGAAGCCGATGTCTTACAGTATATGTCATAAAGGGGTCCAGAAGAAGCGTTCTTATGTGAAGTGAGCGCGAGCGTCATTATGAGAAATCTCCAGAACCCATTAGAAGGAGTTATGTCCAAAGCGAAGCCTCTTGATGAAGCTTGGGGACGCTTTCCAGTTCCCGGCTAAACTTATTCTAGGAGGGAAGAATGAAATAAATTAATATCTTTGGTTACAGAAGAGTTGCATTGGATTTGAGACAAGAATTGCAACCTGTATTATATCTGCTTTATTTTGATAGGCATTAGGGCTGCATTAATTAATGCATTCGCTAAGTTGCGCTCATGATAATTAATGCGGGAAAATTTTCCCGGGCACGCTAAGATTGCACGCAGCCAAGTGGCTTGATGACGCCACCCGGAATTATAAATTAAGGCCGCCAGGGCATATCAGGCTCATTCGTAGACCGAGAGGCTGCAGGAACGAATCGTCATACGGCGTGTTGGTACTGAGAACAACGCTTTGTCTTCAAGCTACAACGACTACCTGTACTGCTATTTCCGCAAAGATTTACCCCAGCATCAAGTCAGAACGAGTGTTTGACAGCATCATTCCAGAGAAGCCACAACCAGGAGCTGAAGCCAACACAACAACGGGCATCGAGCCAGGAACATTGGGAGCACCTGACCAGCACAACATCGAAGAGGACACCTTCCGACTACAGAGGGAGCTGTACGAAGACGCTACACCAGCAAGAATGTCTCCAAGTGGTCAACAGTATCTGATGCAAGCCCGGCAGTCTATCAGAATGTGGTAGATCCAGTGGTCCACAGGGATGGCCGCTCCGCTATGTCTTCTATTTTAAGGTCAGAGCTTTCCAATTCTGTTTCAAGCATGTCATTTAAATTTAGATAGGAATATGGGGGCCGTCAGTCAGCATATTTGTGTTAATAGGAGAATTTCCCTTGTAATATAGAGCTAGGCCTCAAACTCGAACCCCGTACTTTAAGGTAGATGTTATTTGTAGAGTCCTTGTGAGCGAATTTATAGTTCATTTTGATTGCGTTATTTTGAAGTACATGTTTGTGTAAGGGTCTGATCGAACTCAGTTGGGCATAGGAGGTTAGTCTACAGATAGGTACTTTTATTAGATCACATTCAGGCATTTGTTTCTGCAGACGTAGAAGTGTATAATTATGACCAAGTCGTGACCAGTAATTCACCCAGATTCATTGATAGAGCGAGCGAGTCCAGGTATTAAGAGATGTGAGCCCATAAGAGGCAAAAGTAAGATTTGCAGTCGGCCTGAGAGAGCCCAACCATTGAGAGTTTATTGAATATATTTTGGGAAATGCCAAGTATGGCAATGTGACGATCGCTTAATGATTAGTGTTTTGTAGCACCAGGATTTAGCCCATGAGAGGCATAAGTAAGATGAGCGAGATTGCTGAAGTATGGAGACAAGGGCAGATAGCCCAGGTATATTTAAATGAGGGCTTTAACAGCTGACTACGTGAAGTGTTCTTTGAAAGGCAAGACTTTAGCCTGTCTTCCCGTTTGAGCTCGTAAATTAGGGAACTGCCGCAAATGGAGGGGTGAGAATGGAGGTCATTGAGCTTGACGTCACAGGCGGATGTGTTGGTCGTCTGCAGTATTTCAAGTATGCCAGAAGGGGAAGAAACGACCTTCATGGTTTGAGAGCAGAGAGAGATTTGTTTTATGTCCTATTTGTTTACGTAAGATTTTAACACTGGCCCATTTTATACTGACACCCTTGTATGTGTTGATTGGATCTTTGATATTGTTTGCATAGGTATCTTGGACACCTTACCTGTCATAGGACTAGGGTTCGTGACCGTGTCAGGTCATTGTAAATTTTGTGGTGATTTTGTTTGCACCGGGGTTCGACGGCGCGAGGCATTGTAAAATTTTAAGGGAATCATTGTTTTTGTGTCATTAAGCAGATATCCATCTTTCTAAACTTCGTGACTTACACTATGGTTACATGCTTGTTGCAGATTCACGTGTTTTTGTGAAGGCAGTGAAATGATAGTCATCGGCTCAGCGTCAATTTTTCCATCTCATATTGAAATGATCTTTTATTTGTAAATAATTCAATTTTATGTAATAAATCCCTATTTGTTAAACTTGGAATGCAGCGGTGTTTTCTGTTAGATATTTTATTTTAAATTTTTTATTTAGTCGAATTCTTACCTGAGGAGGCACATATCCTAGTGTTTTATCTTTATGTTGCCCCATTATACCCATGTTATCCTGAGAAGAGCGCTCTACCGGCTGATTGAAGAGGACAGTGTTCAGGTAAGACTATGTGTACCAGCTCACGTCTGTGAGAGTTCGTTCACTACTGTACTCTGGGTTCGAGACCGGCCTTCGCCTGGACGGAACTTAATAGTGCAGTAGGGCACATAGTATTAATGGCGCCCAATACTCGTGGAGCTCGATAACTTAGTAAAAAGGGGCTCATTAGGCCATAGCGCCATAGTATTAATGGCGCCGAGCAACGTGGTGGCCGAAATTCCGTAAAGGGGGCCATAGCGCCATAGTATAAATGGACGAGCAACGAATGGCCCGATATGTCTGTAAAAGGGACCAGAGCGCCTTTGTCTACATTGTGAACTTGGTGTGGCTAACTGAGGACCCGATATTGCAGTAAGGAGGGTCATACAGCTTATTTTATTATGCTGTCAGGTGATGCTTGATATTTGTGTAAACGAGCTCACACAACCAAGTGGTATTTTGTTGATTTTCCCCATGAAATAGGGCTATAGGTCATGATGTGTATCTATAAAGGCAGGACCTGATATTTGGTAAATAAAGGTCGTGCAAGGCTTGATTTCAGGCATGTTATGACAGCTGCATTCAATTACGTGTTGTGCAGGTATACCAAGTTTGGTCTCTGTACTGTTAGCTTGGTGATATATTTGGAGTATGTTGTTAAACTTGTGAGGTTGAATGACTGCCAGTTCAGAGAGATAATTTGTGATGTTCTGTCTTTGATCTTACCATTAGTTTATGGATATTGCTGTTGGTGGTGTTTAGCGAGGATGTGCTGATTTAGTGGTTTTCTTGAAGTGATGGATGATATTCGAGCGGGGATTTGACCTGCAAGGTGTTGTGTTTTACAGGTGTATAATCGGATAGCTTGGATTTGTGCATGTGGTAGTTTTTGCTGGTTTATGACATTGTGTGGGAGAATTCTATGTTTGTGTTGTGTATATATTTTTGTATCATAGTGTTGTACTGACGGTTACCATATGTTTGAATGACATGATATTAGATTGAGGTAGCCAAGTTAGGCTTTGAAAGTTCGAGAGTTTAGCAGTAGGAACATGTTGATAAATTAGAAAGAGTAGGAAATTTATAGTATTTGAAATTTAATCGAGGACATACGGAGCGGCTTTTCCCGCCGGACTTTATTACAAGTGAGTTGGATGTCGGTAGACATAGTTGAGGGGCTGAGGCGCCTGAGCGATCAGCTCAACGAAATTAGAAAGGAGGTACGAGCTATGAAAGGACAACAGACTAGGTATAGTGAGCGAGTGGTTCAGAACGGGGAACGTTTAAACGAGCAAGTGACTAGGAATAGTGAGCCATTCCCTAGACAGTGTGCCAAAAGCGAGGTACAGTTTGTGGCGCTTGGTGAGCATTTGAACGACCAAGTCAGTACAAAAGTTAGAGAACCGGAAGTTAAGAACTCGGGACAAGTGAACGGACTGAAGGAATGCTTGACCAAGCAACTCACAGATCCATTCGCGGGGTTCCAAGAACGCTTGACCGAACGATTAAGACTCACAGAGGCACGGATAACGAGCCAAATAACTGAGTTTAAGGAACATCCTAGCATGCGTTTGAAGCCATTGGCCTCTAGAAATGAAGCGACTAGGGATACCATAGCCAAGGTAGAAACGAAGATAGAGACCGATAGTAGACAATGTGTTACCCCTACAGAGGAATTGAATAGACAGGTGAAAGAGTCACACAGGACAGGAGATGAACAGATTTGTAAGGTTAAGGGCAGTATTGGAGGAATAAAACAGCTGATTGAAGAAGAGGACAAGGAGATTCAGACTGAACCGAGAACCGTTAAAGAAGAACTGGTAGCAGTAATAGATCGCATAGATTCTACCCAAGAGAGGCTAGAAAAAGTAGAGCAGAAAGTAGAAGACAGTATGGAGGCGAGGACTCGAGAAGGAGTTGGGAGGAAAGAGCAAACCACGGAAGAGAATAAGGAAGGTAAAGTCGGCGATAAGGTGCCCGAGGAGGAAATTATCACAGAAGTTCAGCAGTCTGATTCACCGGTTGAACCGCCCGAAAATGAAGTGATGCGAATGGAGCAATCTGATACAAACAGTCCAATGGTTCAGGAGGCAGAAGCAGAAAGGGAAGATACACCAGGAAACGAGAATATTACCGTAGCCTCAGAAGAAGGATTGAAGGACACAACAAGCAAGGAAGCTGGGGAAACGGCAACTTTGGTTTGGCTACGGGAAGGAGAAGAAGAGCAGTTCGAGAATCACATTGTGCAGAGATCTGGCAACATAGCCATAGTCCTGTCAGAAGGGGCTGAGCTCAAGTACTACGCGGCGACATCTGAGGGCGAAGACCTCGTAAATTCTGCGGTAGAAGAAGAGAGTCTGGAATGTGTGACAGCATCCAAGGTCGAGGCCGATGATATAGGAAGGAAAATAGCGAACAACGTTAAAGGGATTTCTGGACAAATAGAAATTGGAGACCCGAACGGGGACGCACAAAATAATCAAAACGGTTGGAAAATATCTTCAAGAAATAGCAGCCGTTAATGAAGGAGACGATCAATGGTATAACCAGCATTCGAAGCGAAATGAAGGAAAGAGAACTAAGTCATACAAGAGACGCAAGAAGAACCAAAAATACCGATACCAGTTTGGTTGGTTCGGGAAACAAGTGAGAATACGTCGTAGGTGGAAGATTGGAACCATCAAGAGAAAGAAGAAGCGGCGAAAAGAAGATATGAAAGAGGGACGAATTCTTGAACCGAGAAGCTACGTGGAACAGTTGAGGAGAAAACGTGCTGTTGCGAAGAGGTGGCTTTCCGCATGTCGTGAAATAAGGCGGAAGAAAAGTGACTGGAAAACCGAGAGAAAGGAATGTCTCTTACTCCACAAAGGAAAGAGTGGAACAGAGAGAGGGAACCTCTCTAACTACAGAAGGAAACAAACACGTAGTGCCAGGAACCTCTGCAGGCTAGAAGGCCGCATGCATGAGACAGGGTGTGAAGAAAGTTGCGAAATGGCTGTGAGACAGGGAACTTCTAAGTTTGGCAAATAGAAGAGCCATTTAGATAAACACCACTGTATATAAGTAGTATTGTAAATAGAAAACTGATGATAACCAGTAGTGATAAATTTATTTTATGAATTAGATTAATTGAACATCATGACGAATGAAGAGAATTTAAGATGAATTTAATAGGGATCCGCAACTAGATCACGAGTTAGTGTTAGTTAAGACACCCACTGTCTCTAACCCTACAGAGAGATACTACCATAAGTTCGCTGAGCTATACACTGGACCGTATAGAATAATTCATAGTTATGAAAATAACTCATACAAGGTACAAAGCTTGGACGCTACAGTGACTAAGGTCTTTAACTCATCAAACCTTAAGCCCTTTTTCCAACCCGGCCAATATCAATTAGACAATCAAGAAGAAGAAGAAGAAGAAGAAGGAGGCGAAGGAGAGGAAGAAGAACCTGAGGACGAAGAGACCGAAAATATTGCCAGAGAGGAGGTTATCATTCCGGAAGAAGATGGAAATGACAGCGAAGAAGAACAACCAGAGATACCCAATGATGAAGAAGAAGCAGAAGAAGAAGAAGTGAATATGATTTCTCCAGGCGACCAGCAACAGCTATCTGAGCAGCGCGAAGAAACGGAGTGTCAAGACTGCGAGAGTAACCACCGGAGATTTCTAGCTCTGCTGGATGCCTATTACCAAGTTAGGAAGGATAGGGAGGCTATCATGTCTATAGCTGAAGATAGTCCCATGCCCTGAAGTTTTAAATATTGACAGCAGATATGATTGCAAGGAGAAAATGATCTTGGAATTTGGGAAAATAAAATTCTTAACAAAATTTTATTTTGTCGTTCACGGGGGGCTATGAACCATTCTGTTCATGGGAGCAATTGTATTAATTTGAGTATTGGATATTGGAATAATACTAGGCCACCCACGAAGCCGATGTCTTACAGTATATGTCATAAAGGGGTCCAGAAGAAGCGTTCTTATGTGAAGTGAGCGCGAGCGTCATTATGAGAAATCTCCAGAACCCATTAGAAGGAGTTATGTCCAAAGCGAAGCCTCTTGATGAAGCTTGGGGACGCTTTCCAGTTCCCGGCTAAACTTATTCTAGGAGGGAAGAATGAAATAAATTAATATCTTTGGTTACAGAAGAGTTGCATTGGATTTGGGACAAGAATTGCAACCTGTATTATATCTGCTTTATTTTGATAGGCATTAGGGCTGCATTAATTAATGCATTCGCTAAGTTGCGCTCATGATAATTAATGCGGGAAAATTTTCCCGGGCACGCTAAGATTGCACGCAGCCAAGTGGCTTGATGACGCCACCCGGAATTATAAATTAAGGCCGCCAGGGCATATCAGGCTCATTCGTAGACCGAGAGGCTGCAGGAACGAATCGTCATACGGCGTGTTGGTACTGAGAACAACGCTTTGTCTTCAAGCTACAACGACTACCTGTACTGCTATTTCCGCAAAGATTTACCCCAGCATCAAGTCAGAACGAGTGTTTGACAGCATCATTCCAGAGAAGCCACAACCAGGAGCTGAAGCCAACACAACAACGGGCATCGAGCCAGGAACATTGGGAGCACCTGACCAGCACAACATCGAAGAGGACACCTTCCGACTACAGAGGGAGCTGTACGAAGACGCTACACCAGCAAGAATGTCTCCAAGTGGTCAACAGTATCTGATGCAAGCCCGGCAGTCTATCAGAATGTGGTAGATCCAGTGGTCCACAGGGATGGCCGCTCCGCTATGTCTTCTATTTTAAGGTCAGAGCTTTCCAATTCTGTTTCAAGCATGTCATTTAAATTTAGATAGGAATATGGGGGCCGTCAGTCAGCATATTTGTGTTAATAGGAGAATTTCCCTTGTAATATAGAGCTAGGCCTCAAACTCGAACCCCGTACTTTAAGGTAGATGTTATTTGTAGAGTCCTTGTTAGCGAATTTATAGTTCATTTTGATTGCGTTATTTTGAAGTACATGTTTGTGTAAGGGTCTGATCGAACTCAGTTGGGCATAGGAGGTTAGTCTACAGATAGGTACTTTTATTAGATCACATTCAGGCATTTGTTTCTGCAGACGTAGAAGTGTATAATTATGACCAAGTCGTGACCAGTAATTCACCCAGATTCATTGATAGAGCGAGCGAGTCCAGGTATTAAGAGATGTGAGCTCATAAGAGGCAAAAGTAAGATTTGCAGTCGGCCTGAGAGAGCCCAACCATTGAGAGTTTATTGAATATATTTTGGGAAATGCCAAGTATGGCAATGTGACGATCGCTTAATGATTAGTGTTTTGTAGCACCAGGATTTAGCCCATGAGAGGCATAAGTAAGATGAGCGAGATTGCTGAAGTATGGAGACAAGGGCAGATAGCCCAGGTATATTTAAATGAGGGCTTTAACAGCTGACTACGTGAAGTGTTCTTTGAAAGGCAAGACTTTAGCCTGTCTTCCCGTTTGAGCTCGTAAATTAGGGAACTGCCGCAAATGGAGGGGTGAGAATGGAGGTCATTGAGCTTGACGTCACAGGCGGATGTGTTGGTCGTCTGCAGTATTTCAAGTATGCCAGAAGGGGAAGAAACGACCTTCATGGTTTGAGAGCAGAGAGAGATTTGTTTTATGTCCTATTTGTTTACGTAAGATTTTAACACTGGCCCATTTTATACTGACACCCTTGTATGTGTTGATTGGATCTTTGATATTGTTTGCATAGGTATCTTGGACACCTTACCTGTCATAGGACTAGGGTTCGTGACCGTGTCAGGTCATTGTAAATTTTGTGGTGATTTTGTTTGCACCGGGGTTCGACGGCGCGAGGCATTGTAAAATTTTAAGGGAATCATTGTTTTTGTGTCATTAAGCAGATATCCATCTTTCTAAACTTCGTGACTTACACTATGGTTACATGCTTGTTGCAGATTCGCGTGTTTTTGTGAAGGCAGTGAAATGATAGTCATCGGCTCAGCGTCAATTTTTCCATCTCATATTGAAATGATCTTTTATTTGTAAATAATTCAATTTTATGTAATAAATCCCTATTTGTTAAACTTGGAATGCAGCGGTGTTTTCTGTTAGATATTTTATTTTAAATTTTTTATTTAGTCGAATTCTTACCTGAGGAGGCACATGTCCTAGTGTTTTATCTTTATGTTGCCCCATTATACCCATGTTATCCTGAGAAGAGCGCTCTACCGGCTGATTGAAGAGGACAGTGTTCAGGTAAGACTATGTGCACCAGCTCACGTCTGTGAGAGTTCGTTCACTACTGTACTCTGGGTTCGAGACCGGCCTTCGCCTGGACGGAACTTAATAGTGCAGTAGGGCACACTAATTTGCTGTAATATCGCGCTCTGATATCTTGCATAAAACATTTAAGTAACTTCATTATTGTGAGGAAGAAACAAATGAATTATTTGTAGACCGGAGTTCCAGTTTAAATGCAAAAATTAAATAGTGTATTTCCGTGTTGAAAGTCTTCTCTGTATAGGTTATGAATTGTGTACCCATGTATACGATTTCTTTTATATTTATCTACCTTCATCATAATTACTGTCCGGCTCCATGGCTTAATGGTTGGCGTGCTGGTCTTTGGTCGCATGGGTCCCGGGTTTGATTCCAGGAAGGGTCGGGAATTTCAACCAAAATTGGCTAATTTCGCTGGCACGGGGGCTTGGTGTACGTGTCGTCTTCATTATCATTGCATCCTTATCGTGACGCGCAGGTCGCCCATGGGAGTCAAATAAAAGAATTGTGTCCGGCGAGTCTAACTTGTCCTCAGACACCCGTGGCACTAAAAGCTATACCCCATTTCATTTCATCGTCATTACTTATTTTATTTGTAGTTTTTATTAATAGTCACAATAGTCCAGATCCTCTGTACGTTGCTCGGTACAATCTGAATCTCTCATTACATTACCAATGATACTCAAATAAGCTACTGAAAATAATTTCTGTAATTTATTTTTATTGTCCAGCTTCTTGGTTGATTGTTCCTAATTATGAACTTCGGTTCGATTCTCGGTCGGTCTGAGAATTTAGGTGCACTTGGTTAGTTGCTCTGGCTCAAGTCAAGGTGTTTCTGATTCCCTTTATAACATACCTTCCGAAATACATAGAACTCGCCACGCTACCAACAATCACAGAGAGAAAAATAATTACTGGCCAGTAAGTTTGACATGCTATGCATGTAAGCTATGGGAAAGCATTCTTTCTAATTACCGTATATAAGGCATGTTTGCGAAATTAATAACTTGTTTCAATAAAAGGCAGTTCGGGTTTAGGAAAGGTTATTCCACTGAACCTCAACTTTCAGGATTCCAGCGAGATATAGCAGATATCGTGGATTCAGGAGGTTAAATGAACTTAATCGCGATTGACCTGTCTAAGGCATTTGCTAGCGTGGATCATGGGAGACCACTGGCAAATATGAGTGCAATTGGACTAGACAAAAGAGTGACTGAACGGGTTGCTATATTTCTAGAAAATAGATCTGAGAGAATTAGAGTAGGCGAAGCGTTATCTGACCCTGTAATAATTAACAGCGGAATTCCTCAAGGCAGTATTGTTGGACCTTTGTTTTTTCAATACACAAATGATATGAGTAAAGAAGTGGAATCAGAGATAACGCTTTTTTCAGATAATGTTATTCTGTATAGAGTAATAAATAATCATAAGATTTTGAGCAACTGCAGAAAGACCTCGATAATGTTGATGAACGGGGTTAAAAGTCAGATTGTGAGTTTCGCTAATACGAAAAGTCCACTCAGTTTAAATTACTGCGCTGATGGGGTGAAAGTTCCTTATGAGGATCACTGTAGGTACGAAGTACCTAGGTGTTAATATAGGGAAAGGTCTTCATTGGGGTAATCACATAAATGGGATTGTTAATAAAGGGTATAGATCTCTGCATATGGATATGAGTGTGTTTAGGGGTTGTAGTAAGGATGCAAATGAGAGGGCATATAAGTCTCTGGTAAGACCCCAGGATTACTAGATTTAATAACTGGAAAAAAGCCAAAGAAAAGCAGCTTGATTTGTTCTGGGTGTTTTGCGACAAAAGAGTAGCGTTACAAAAATGTTGCAGAGGTTGGGCTGGGAAGACTTGGGAGAAAGGAGACGAGCTGCCGGACTAAGTGGTATGTTCCGAGCTGTCAGTGGACAGATGGCATGGAATGATATTAGTAGAGGAATAAGTTTGAGTGATGTCTTTAAAAGGAGGAAAGATCACAATATGAAGAATTCAAGAGGAAAGGGGAGGTTAGAATTTTGAATAACTTAGCATGGGAGATGTTCAATAAATTTTCAATTTCTTTGAAATCATTAAACAAAAGGCTAGGAAAACAACAGATAGGGAATTTGCCACCTCGACGACTGCCCTAAATGTAGGTCATTATTGATTGATTGATTGATTGATTGATTGATTGATTGATTGATTGATTGATTGATTGATTGATTGATTGATTGATTGATTGATTGATTGATTGATTGATTGATTGATTGATTGATTGATTGATTGATTGATTGATTGATTGATTGATTGATTGATTGATTGATTGATTGATTGATTGATTGATTGATTGATTGATTGATTGATTGATTGATTGATTGATTGAATGGCGAAAAGGAGTCATTCGAATATTTTCAGTCTCTCTGGTTGTGCAGTAACCGCTTTGGCAAGCCAAGACCCTAAATATCAAGATATATAAAATAGCATGCACTGACTGACTGAGTGACTGACAGTCTCATTATCTCTGAGCCAAAACTACTGGACGTAAAGAAATGAAAAATTTGGAACACATTTATATTATAGGGAAGGTGCTCACTAAGGAAGGATTTTTGGATATTCCATCACTAAGGGGGTGTTACATCTATATCTCAAAACCTGAACAGTTTAAAGACGTGAAAATTGTCATTTAGAATTTCCTTTAAAAATAGAAACGCTCTATTTTTGGAAAATCCACTTAAGGGGCTTAAAAGAAGTGAAAATGTGATATTATAAAATGAGTATATTTCCAAAACTCTACACGTTACAGACGTAAAATTTGATATTTAGTATTTCTTTTAAAAGTAAAGGGGCACGAATTTTTTGTTTTCGGAAAAACCATGTAATGGGGTTGAATTATTTTTATGAGTATACATACATATCTCAAAAGCTGAAGACGTGAAAATTGGAGTCTGGAATCTCTTTTAAGAATAAAGAAACCTTTTTGTTTTCGGAAAATTCCACTTAATGGGGGAGGGTGGTGAAAAGAAGTGAAGTATTTGAATTCCTGTCATACATATATCAAATGCGTCTTTTAATAAACGGTAGAAATTCCTTCGCACCATGAAGTACGCACGTCAAGTGGAGGGATAATTTTACGAGACAGTATTGGTTTTAGCAATGTTGTTAATGACAGGTGGATTGTGATGGTACAGTGCTAAAAGCAATTACTTACTACTGCGCCCACCTGCGTAGAGCATGCCCCATGATTGGTTTGTGACAAAGCTTCATCACGCAAGTGGATCTACACAGTATATTTGGACTAAGACATTTGATGTGGAAATATATCCTGGTCAAGGCACGTACGTTGAGAAGCCGTTCGTTAACATTCCTTTCTTCTGAATGTTATAACGGCATCAAGACATCTATAGGTTAAGGATATTCATAACTATTTCTTCCCTTTAACCGCCGAGATTTTTGGTGCTTTGATCGTAGGAAGAACTGTATTTTTCGGTTCCAACGTGGTTTAAGTCTGTGCCTTTGACTCAGAACCACTGATGGACTGCGTAAAGTCGACTGTTGTTTGTATACGTAACATGTATGATCATATTTCATTCCACCTTTACGATTTAGAATTTCACTATCCTCCTAAAGACATTCAATGCACGCACCGTGTCATACAGTTGTTATTTTTTCTGCTTGTAGTTCCTTCTTGTATATTACCAAAAGAAGTAGTAGTTTCTTTTTGCTAGGGGCTTTACGTCGCACCGACACAGATAGGTCTTATGGCGACGATGGGATAGGAAAGGCCTAGAAGTTGGAAGGAAGCGGCCGTGGCCTTAATTAAGGTACAGCCCCAGCATTTGCCTGGTGTGAAAATGGGAAACCACGGAAAACCATCTTCAGGGCTGCCGATAGTGGGATTCGAACCTACTATCTCCTGGATGCAAGGTAGTAGCTTTAACATCGCCACTTTAGTCTTTCAGAAGTACCCATAATTCACTTTCCGTGTTTACCCTAAATTAAACACTTTACCTCCAGCATCCTTAATTATTTCAGTTTTCAGTTCTCGTACTCTCACCTTTTAAAATTCTTTCTCAATAATTCGAAAGGAATGTTGAGTCTTTATGTTTAATATGTTAAGTTACATAAAGCATCTATGCCTAGTAATGACATAAATAACACTTGCATTATATTACATGATAATGCAATTAATATAGTCCTTCTGAAATATAATGTAATGCAGGCCTTTCCAACTCGAGCACTTAGTGCTGGGGCGCACCAGCGCTGCACTCAGCAGCACCATTCCCCTCCTTCCCAACTACTCCTTACAGTACTTTGCATTTTACATCAAGAACAATTATGTGCAAAAAGTCCGACTCGTTGGCTGAACGGTCAGCGTACTGGTCTTCGGTTCTGAGGGTCTCGGGTTCGATTCCTGGCCGGGTCGGGGATTTTAACCTTAAATGGTTAATTCCAATGGCACGGGGGCTGGGTGTATGTGTAGTCATCATTTCATCCTCATCACGACGCGCAGGTCGCCTACAGGAGTCAATTAGAAAGACCTGCACCTGGCGAGCCGAACCCGTCCTGGGATATCCCGGCACTAAAAGCCATACGCCATTTCATTTTTCATGTGCAAAAATCTTTCGCAACTTTAAATCTGTTGTGAATACTGTGTCAAAATGTGTAAATTTCTGCAGAAAGCAAGGTTTGAACCATCGGCAGTTAAAATGATTTTTAATATACCTGGAGGCAGAATGTAGCGACATTCCCTGTTGTACTGTGCGCTGGTTAAGTTGCCCGAAAGTGCTAGCAAGCTTCTTTGCAATAATTGAAGAAATTTCTCTGTTCATAGAAATGAAAGATTCTCCACAACCAACTTTGCGGAATAAAAAATGGGTAGCTGACCTCGCTTCCTGGCGGATATAACGTCTTATTTAAATGATTTAAATATTTCATTGCAAGGGAGAATATGTGATATGTGATAGAATTATGACTTTCAGAATGCAGAGTTTGTTATGGAAAAGACATCTTGAAGCCGAAAATTTTGACAATGTTACTTCATTAGAATCATCACATTTGTCTACTGACGAAAATCTTGGAGACTATCATACGTCATTACAGACTTTGCACGATGAATTCAATGCCCGATTCAAAGAAATGAATGATATGGCACCTCAACTTGAAATATTTATAACCCAATATACAGCGCGTCCTGAAAAATCACCATCATATTTCCAAACAGAACTGATAAAACTACAGTACAACGCAATCCTAAAAGACAGGTACCACCACTACAACGGTGATTTAATTTCATTGTAAAAAGGTGTTCATCCACAAGAATTTCCAATCCAATCCAATCAATCAATCAATCAATCAATCAATCAATCAATCAATCAATCAATCAATCAATAGTGATCTGCATTTAGGGCAGTCACCCAGGTGGCAGATTCCCTATCTGTTGTTTTCCTAGCCTTTTCCTAAATAATTTCAAAGAAATTGGACTTCATGCTTTTGCATTAAAATTAACGTCAATGTTCGGTTCAACTTATGCATGCCAACAGATGTTTTCAATTCTTAATTTAAATATAGAACTAGGACCTCTGATACTGTTTTAGAGACTGTACTTAGAATTTCTACTGCCAAATCGGAAAATTACTTGCCGCAAAACGATGTCGACAATCGACTTAAACACTACATGTACATTAAGGCAAACGCAATGTATGCACAGAATAAATTGTTTGTTTATGTGTTCACAGAGTTGTCATAAATAATATTGTTTTCATAAGCTGCGCGCTGACTTGACGACCTGTGGTTCTGCCTCTGCTACTTCCCCTGCTTCGCCCACCACGTCTACAGTGCTATAGCACAGCACCGGAGCTGGTGCCGGGGCGGCCGGAGCTGTGAGAGCACCTCAGTTGGAATCGTTTGATGTAAAGGATATTTCGCACCTGTTTTGAAATATTCCTTTTATCAGACATCTGCCATTCTGAAGGAGACACGATACTCACCATTTCTCTGATG
The DNA here is from genome assembly GCF_040414725.1 of Anabrus simplex. Classification (NCBI taxonomy): domain Eukaryota; kingdom Metazoa; phylum Arthropoda; class Insecta; order Orthoptera; family Tettigoniidae; genus Anabrus; species Anabrus simplex. The sequence continues at coordinate 944,231,829 of NC_090265.1, read as the reverse complement.
GACCGACACCCCCGATGAGAAAAAAAATATTTATGATTGGGAGTTAACATACTCTGTAAGCAAGTCATGCTAACTATTATGCTATGGTCAGAATTAGATCATAATTATTGAAATATATATTTATAGTCATGTACATACCAACCCGAACACCTTGAAGGACTAAAGATAGGATGTTCATATTCACAGGACATATGAATTAGTATGTTTTGAAGAAATGATTGACACTTGAACCTTGTCGGTCCTCAGGTTCAAGGTCCATATCGATATCACTGCGTACCACCACCGACTGGTAAAATGTGCTTGCGGTTCTCGTTGTCGCTATAAACCGAAGGTAATGGATCAATGTGACTTGAACAGATGTGCAGAATGTCTCGCAGACGTATGCGAGAACCGTACCGTCAAATGAGTGAGTTTGAAAGTGGGCGCATTAGCATGAGAGAACGTGATGCGTTCATCCGGGAAATTGCTACTCGTGTGTGTCGGCATTGCATCAGGTGTGTACAGAATGGTTCACAGAAGGCCTTAGAATACGACGAGATGGATCTGGTCGCACCACCTTGACCACACCCCGAGAAGATAGACACCTCATCCGAATAGTATTGCAGGACAGATCTGCGTCCTCCTCGGCTCTGGCGCAACAGTGGAACAGTGTAACACATCGTACACTATCAGGAGTGATTGTCCGTCGCCGTTCATTACGGTCTGGGATACCGGCGCGTCGTGCACTTCTCCGCCAACTTTTGACAAATGTGCATCTAAATGCTAGACTGCAATGGTGTATGCAACGACATCACTGGAGATAGGAATGGCAGAAAAGGATGGCCGCATTTTGGTTCGCCGCAGACAGGGGGAGAGGCATCACATTGAATGCATTCGCACAAGATATACAGAGGCAACTCAAGGCCTTACGGTGTGGGATGCTATGGGGAACAACAACACAAGTTGGTGCGTGCCCAGGGCACTGTGACCAATTTGACCTACGTGAATGACATCCTGCGTCCCGTAGCCATAACCTTTCTGCACAACACCCCAGACGCCATATTTTAGCAGGACAATGCGCGACCACATGTTGCTGCACGAACACGTGCCTTCTTGTTGTCACAGGATGTCATGATGTTGCGCTGGGCTGCCCGATCACAGAACTTGTCACCAATCGAAATTATGTGGGATACGGTGAAACGACTGGTGCGGCGTTGTGGCCTAATGCCAACCACCAAAAATGAACTGTTGAACCAGGTGAACGCAGCATATGTGGCTATACCCCAGGACGCCATTCGCGCCTTATACGCGTCGATGGCATCAGGCATGGAACAAGTTATCAGTGGCCATTGAGGATCAAGTGCCTACAAGTCAACAGGACACATGCTGAACCTAGGTGACTGAAATGCTAATCGTTTCTGCAGAACATGCTAATGAACATGTCCTGTGAATATGAACGTCGTATTTCTAGTCCTTTAAGGTGTTCTGTTTTATAGGCACATGAGTGTATATTACAGTCAGTGGTCACATTCGGCCGATTACATACCACAACAGGGATGCCAAGGGGTGTAACAACATACCAGGACATGCTTTCATGAGGCTTCAAGTTCGACATCTCATTCAGTTATACAGGGAAGTTTTAAATACTTAAGGTGGGAAGAAATAAAAGTGAATGCTCTTCTACTTTAAGTCATCCATTATGACCCTTTACTACTGTAAAGGCATCCCTCGTTTGTACGGAGAAGACAATCCTTCATTTTTATAATAGAGGTAAGGACAAATTGTCTCTAAAGTTGAAGGAGGATCATGCTAAGGAAGCAGGTGCACGTTCACGTAGATAAGACGTCAAACCATATCGCCAGAACATTCCTCCGCTGTTATCACGAGTAAGAAATAAGTTACGATTCCAACATCTTCCTGAATTTTGTAATAGACCATTCAGAATAGCAAGCAGAATTCACAATTTTTCTGTTTCAGATCACTCCCCTTTGATTTTGTTTTCCCTGTAGTAAAGCCTATCACGATGCTTTCAGTTAAGTACTTGGAACGTGAGTATAAAAGACCATCTAGTAATAGAGTATGTATTTTATATTTATTGTCAACCTGTGCATATTCCACGTATATTGCATTTTCCTAGACCATATGTACTCCACACGGATGTTTTCAGTTATTAGGTCGCGCATTCCAGGCAATGTAAATGTTAATACTTCACTTCCGTCTCGTGATGCACCACTTAGAACGAACAGCTATGGTATTTATTCAATCATACAGTCTAATAGCCGAAATTCTATCGGAGGGTGACAGATAGGCAGTGTACAGGAAGTTACATGTTTCCCTTTGTAGTCAGATAACTTCCTCGTGAATGCCATTGGGTTGCTTTACCTGATTTAAACCACCACCCTCTGAATATTTGAACTTCTCGCTTTTTTAAATTCGGAAATAATATACTAGCGGAAAATGAAATCCGACAAGAGGACATTAGTTTAGAAGAATACAATTTAGCCTAACCAGTTATCTAGTTAATATAGTTATTTGATTTAAGTTTCTAGATCACAGGATCAAGTATACACGAGGACATGTGGCACGGTGATAGATTAATAACCACTCTAGTTCCACGATTTTGAATGGAAGCATGCAAACTTGCAGGGATTGTGTCGTAGAGGTTCCTTATGTCATTCTGTAGGATGAGGTTCCAAGGCTGTTGCAGTTGGTTAGTCAAATCAGCAACGGTCAATACTGGTATTAGATGACGCTGGATTTGTCATCACTTAATGTTCCATACGTGGTCAATGGCTGAAAGGTCTAGTGATCTCGCTGGCTAAGGCAACTGGTTGGCATTGTGTAGAGCACATTGGGTGAAAGCTGCGATATGAGGACGAGCGCTATACTGTTAGAAAACAGTCCCTTGACTACTGCGAATGATTAGATACACGCTTTGAAAAATGAATCGTCCCATGACAAAATGCTGCGTACATCACTGTGTATGCCTATGTCTCCTCAGCACATTCTCCAACTACTGCATTAGGGGCCGATGACCTTAGATGTTAAGCCCCTTTAAATAACAAGCATCATGATCATCCCAAATACTGCTGCTGTCAGATGTCGAGATAAGTACTTTTAGGTCACGTTCCAATACCGCTGATTATACTCACTTCTATAGCAGGAATTTTTCATAAGGTATTTATTTCACTTATAATCTTTAAGAGCACTTTATTATATTGATCTTGTTCTGACATTTACATAACTTTGACTGTAATGATGAAATGGTGTCGAATGTTATACATTATTATATAAATAATCATGCATTAAGATTCATCCGACGGGAACAAGTTGCTCACTGACGTCCTTATGCTTTGAAGGCATCCATCACTTTACTAAACGCTTTCAGTTCATCTGGGGAGAGCACATGAACTAATGTATCCTTCACGATATTCTTTGTGGCGGTAGGGAAATCCTGTTGACACAAAAGCATAATATTAAGATATGAGTAGATAATATTATGAAATTAAATAACATATCCGCAATTCTTAACATGAAAATAATAAACATTAAAACGTCCGTATATTATTTATGTTGTCCCCTCTAGTGTTGCCAACACTAAAGAAATAATCCTACGCATAGGGATGTTTGGCTCATTTTATTATATAGTAGGGACTAAGGAACAAATCTCTTATCCCACTTCCAAACGTAGACATTTTTCAGCCAAATACTGAGAATGCAAGTGATGAAGTAAAAGCTAAGTGTTTCCTGCAGAGGAAGTATGTTTCGGTAAGTTGGTGGAAATTATTTCGTCATATACCTAGGTACAGAGATGTTTGCTACGCGAACTGCATCATTCTCTCCCACCCGCAGTATATTTACATCCTGTAATCAAGCAGTGAATTGTGTTATTAGCTGTGTTATTGCTAGGGCTCGGAAGTTGAGGGAAAATTCTTTTCTTTTCTCGAGTGTCTAAAGACGAGGCCCAACGTAGTATAATGTTCATTCTGGGTCATTGTAGGCAAGAAAATGCTTCGTTTAATTTTCCCTTTTTTTGCCTTTTTCTGTGCTTTTTGCCTTTTCGTCTTCACCTTCTTTCGACTAGATTTTTACTGCTCATTCTTCCAATCACCATCAGATCATCCATCACCTCTTTAACATCTTTTCTCTAGTACCATATCTTAAGTGAGAGAAAATGAAATGAAAATTCAAACTATTGCTTGAAAAATCCGAGGGATATCAAATTACACTATGTGATCAAAAGTATCTGGACACCCCAAAAAACATACGTTTTACATCTTAGGTGCATTGTGCTGCCACCTACTGCCAGGTATTCCATATCAGCGACCTCAGTAGGTATTAGACATCGTGAGAGAGCAGAATGGGGCACTCCGCGGAACTCACGGACTTCGAACGTGTTCAGGTGATTGGATGTCACTTGTGTCAGATGTCTGTACGCGAGATTTCCACACTCCTAAACATCACTAGGTCCATTGTTTCTGATGTGATAGTGAAGTGGAAACGTGAAGGGATACGTACAGCACGAAAGCATACAGGCCGACCTCGTCTGTTGACTGACAGAGTAAGTGTAATAGGCAGGCATCTATCCAGTCCATCACACAGTAATTCCAAACTGCATCAGGATCCACTCCAAGTACTATGACAGTTCGATGGGAGGTGAGAAAACTTGGATTTCATGGTCGAGCGGCTGCCCATAAGCCACACATCACGCAGGTCAATGCCAAACGACGCCTCGATGCTTTAAGGAGCGTAAACATTGAACGATTGAACTGTGGAAAAACGTTGTGTGGAGTGATGAATCTACACAATGTGGCGATCCGATAGCAGGGTGTGGGTGTGGCGAATGCCCAGTGAACGTCATCTGCCAGCGTGTGTAGTGCCAACAGTAAAATTCGGAGGCGGTGGTGTTATGGTGTGGTCGTGTTTTTCATCGAGGGGGCTTGCACCCCTTGTTGTTTTGCGTGGCTCTATCACAGCACAGGCCTACATTCATGTTTAAGCACCTTCCTGCTTCCTACTGTTGAAGAGCACTTCGGGGATGGCGACTGCATCTTTCAACACGATCGAGCACCTGTTCATAATGCACGGCCTGTGGTGGAGTGGTTACACGAAAATAACATCCCTATAATGGACTGGCGAGCACAGTGTCCCGACCTGAATCCAATAGAACACCTTTGGGATGTTTTGGAACGTCAACTTCGTGCGAGGCTTCACCGATCGACATCGCTACCTCTTCTCAGTGCACACTGCCTGAAGAATGGTCTGCCATTCCCAAAGCAACCTTCCAGCACCAGATTGAACGTATGCCTGAGAGAGTGGAAGCTGTCATCAAGGCTAAGGGTGGGCCAACACCGTATTGAATTCCAGCATTACCGATGGAGGGCACCACAAACTTGTACGTCGTGTTCAGCCAGGTGCCCGGATAATTTTGATCACATAGTGTATGTGCAAAATATGTGAAATAGTGAAAGGAGAAGAGTTTGAGGTGAGTGTTTTTCAAGAGGAAGATCTTATTTGATTCAAGTATGAACCGTTAACATCCATTGATGTGGAGGGAAGTTTCTCGATGTTTCGCAATGTTTTGTCTGAAATCCGACGATTCTTTATACCCAATAACCTGGAGATGACTGCTGTGATGTTACCGCAAACCCAACTGAAGTAAGGTTTCCAAATTGCAGGTTCTGTAACCCTAGTGTGGTTAAGCAAAATATAATTTTAGTTATACTAATTTAAGATTATTTCTCAAGGATGTCCATTGCGGGTCCACTAAGTTCATTCCAGGTGGGAAAAAATATTTCATTCTGAATTCAACAAGTATTTTCTAACAAACACGGAATTCCTTTTTAAAATCATGTTCATCTACAAATACGTAATGACTGAAAGAAGTATTCCTCTTGTATATATTTGCACGGTAGTTGTGTATGAGCCACTACAGGCTAGGCTATAAATAATTTCGTTCACGCTGAGTGAAATGGTAGTTCAAGGGAAGGCCTAAAATGTAATTCTCATATATTTGTAGTATTAGTGTTCCTATCGATAAATTCTACATAACCAATGTTATACACGCACGCCAATACCATGCAGAGCTGCGGGAAGCGTTAGTTGTGCATCCCATGCCCCATACAGCAGTGGCGAGGTGGATGGAGACATTCAAACGGGGTAGGGTATCAACTGCCGATTTGCCTGCCCAGGCCGTCCAGTGTCCATGGACAAAGATGTACGGATAATGGTGATAGATCAGTGTTTACATGAGGACCTTGAGTGAATTTTTCGACGGTCTGTAACCAGTGGAAACCTGTCCTTTGTACGTAGTCTTTTGTATCTGCTGTCTATACCATAATAAAACAATGTTTACCAATGACCTGTGTTATGTCACTTTACTACGAGAATCTCCTGAAGTAAGAATTTTTCTTCAAGCACTATGCATAAGTACATGCCCTATATTTCCAAATGCATATCTTAGATTTTCCGTGGTGTCTCCTTCGCGAGAAAAAAATAGTTGCCATGACTTACGACTCGACCCTCCTATAGAATTAAATTTCCGATCATTTATGTCTTATACGTTTTTACCGTACCGGCTATGATAACACAGATATTCATGAATTTGTATTTTTGTTGCTAAGTCCATATCAACGCCGAGCCACGAGAAAATGGTTAACTGAATGTAATGAAAAATCAGTATACAGAGTCGGGGGATAAGGAACTACAGTCTAAGCAATAAACAATTTTATTTACCTGCGATGAAATTGTAGTTTAGGGGAAGGCGCCTAAGATTTTTTTTAAATACCTATGTTATTGGTCCTATACAGAAGTACTACATGACAAAAGTTACAGAGAACACAATTTCCGATCATTTGTTTTATTCAGTTTTACGGTACCGACTATGATAAGTGTGGTATTTCAGAGTCGGAAGAAAACTAAATGTGAAGGCCTACAATATCGATAGTGCATAACGTTGATCAACAATAACAATATATTGATCATTGTTTGTTGTGATGTTCTTTATTTCTTATTCTGCCACTCAACTCCCATAGACGGGGTTACTGCTGAGTACCGACTATAACAGCCTGACTGAATACTGGCGCGAAATATCTGGGAAGTTAGAAAACTTTCTTATTTAGCATGCCATTCCTCAGGTTCATACTTTTTCTGATACTGCTGGTACGTAACACACTGGTTCATCATAGTATTCCAGCTATTCGATCCCTACTCTGACGTGCTGTTTTGAATGAGCAGTGTGCACTTGTAAAGCAGAGACTCAATTAATAGTAGGTAGCATTTGAATTTAGGCCTTTTCCAAATTATAACACAACAATTCACTAATTCAAAATTCAACTCTGAAATAGCCGTTTCTTAAGAAAAGCTTCTTCATCTTCATTTTTATTAAATTCTACATTCCTCTTTATTCCAAATCAGCAGTGAAGAGGCGGTTTCTCCTCTGCCTTGGAGGAAGAATTCGCCTCCAAGTCAGATAGATTTTCCTCCGCCAGTGTAGTGAATTGAGATTTTCCGACTCATCCGGTACTCCTAGGAAACAGATTAGTAAATGGGCATAGTTTTTACCCTGCGACTCACCACTGTTCGACACCCTCCGCTGAATAAAGACGAAGAGTGTTCACAGATCACGCTTGCCTGCGGCTTGGTCATTCGAGTTCCGGAACTTTGGACTGTAGATCAGCAGTGTAGTAATGTTCGTTAAAAGAGAGAAAATGTGTGGTTTTTCACATGATCGACTATTTCATATGAAAGCATTGCTTTTAATTGCGCCATTACTACTGACGTCAATGTAATGGCCTACGTTCATTTCAGTTGGAGAAACCACGAAGACAACTTTTTCTGAGGATGTAGAAAGCAGATGGAGAGTGAGTGCCAGCTATTATATTGAAAATTGCCCAAGCTGATTGTGACTGATTGTAGGCAAGCGGGTCTACAATTACAAAGAATACTCCCTAACCCAGTTTACATATGAGAAAATATGTTTGATAACTTCCCCGTCACCTTTCTAGGGTAACGTTAAGAGCTATGCAATTTAATACAATCTTGTTCACAACGTGTACACTACCTAACCTGAAATTCTGCATACAGTGTAGAATTCCGTAGCGAAGCACGGGTAAATCAGCTAGTACTGTATGTATCTGCCTATTATATGATTTCATATCATTCATGTTCTTATTTAGTATTCTTATATATATATATATTGTTTTATTGCGTTCAATTCTCTCTGCAGTAGGAACATTGACAGAGAATATAAGGACGTTTTGAGAAGTCTGTAAGAACATACTAGAAAACGAGTTTGCAATACTGGTCCTTTGTAATAATATTGACCTTCTCTCAAATGAGATGTGTGTATTAGGCATTGAAGCGGTATGGCCGACCCATTGAATTTAATGTTTGATTGATAATCATAGCATCAATGTTCATAATATTATCCTAATAATCATAATAATAATAATAATAATAATTGTTACCGTGATTTGGTGGACCAGCAGAGGTGAAAGAAGGTGCCGGGATCAATGGGTATAACTACAAGGTCAAGTTAATTTAAAATTTTAACAAAGGTTATATTTTCAGAAGAAACAACAAAATTATAACAACTTTTCACTTGGTGAAATAACAATTTGGAAACAAGAATTAGAAGGACACAAGATTTCAGAATTTTAACACTCTTGGGCTACATGCCCTAGTACTATAATTTTGAGCTCCTAGCTCAACTTTTACAGGCGAGTACAAATTTTTCAAAGGGCAGAAAGTCCCTAATCCCTGGAGCACTTGCTCCCAACATCAAATATCAGGCCTCCCAGAGGCACAGTTACCACACAAGAAAAGAACTGACACGCTCACAGTTTTTCAAGCCTATTTAAGGCAATACCAGAAACTTACAATTATTTGCCATCAAGGCACAACTTACAAAAAGAAACAGGGGTATCTTGTACCTAACCTAGTGGGCCTTAGCAGAATGGAACAGGTTAAGTAAATGCCCCGAAACACCAAATTGAATGGAGGCGGGTACTTGCACTCCTAAATATGCTTTCTTAAAACCTAAAAGGCACTAGGCCGATGAAACAGGGGCTATTCCCAAACTATGGGTTGGACTCGTACAAGAATAAATACATTACGGAAAATAAGAAAACCAGTTACAAAACGTAGTCACCTCAAACCAATATGAAGGGGAGCTCGAGAAGGTAAATCACTCTCTATCCCCGAATTACAGTTACAGATTTTATGAAATTTTCACATTAGCCGGCAGAATTTACATTTTTTTGAAGTTGGTTACATATGAAAGTTTCGGACCTATCCCTCGGGTTAAACTGTGGAGCTAGCAAGAAATAAAGATGTTAAACGGCCATTACCTTGCTGAAGAACTGCTGCCTACATAAAGAGGCACCTCCCGCCTCCTGCTTCACATACACATACTTAGATCTTGATCAAATGGCCAAGAGACGTGAAAATCCACAGTGTACAAACCCTCGGGGAAGGTTCGAGACCTTCATGAATAATCAAGCCACACCCTCTCAATTTTATTGGACCATACAAAATTTACACTCAAAGTTGAAGAAGAAATCTCCCATATGTATTAGTTAAATTGAGTTCGAAACTTTGAATCGGGTGAAATTTGGGTACATTTTTAAACATGTGGCCTTTGATTGTGTCATTGTGCGAGCCAAACTTGATAACTCTATCTTTCACGTAAGTGTGTCAAAGAATGAAGTATACGTGTAATAATCACCAAATTTACGAACACTCCAGAAATACAGCCAAATCTAACGTGTAAGGGAGACATACAGGACAAAAAGTCATAGGACCAAAGTTGTAGATCACTCCAAATTGACCTGGGACTGTGCCATGTATTTTGTGATACGACTTGCCGATTAGCCGCGAAATACCTCGAAACATTGGTGTGCACGGATCTTAAAATTGCCTCAATATTCCGAAAATTTTCGCGGGTAAAACATGAAATATTTAAAGATCTTGGAAGCTTTCCGTAGATTATAAGCTAAGACGTATAATTTTGCCAGATTTCAATTTTCTAGCTCGCCTAGCAGACTGTGCCTCAGTCTAGCTTTGAGGGAGGGGTTAAAAATGACGACTTTCAGGAAACTAAAGCTAACTAATATGCAGATGGCCATTATTACACTTGAAACGGGTAACTGTACGAAGCTTTCGCCAAAATAATCAATATACAGACACACGGTCGTTACGATCTTATTTAATATTAAATGAAAAGCGCACAATGTGCAAAAACAGTTTTTGTACAGATGGTCAACTATGCTAATGCCATTCTTATTATTGAGGTTGTCCTCATTTTGCAGTTTTGTGCATGGTATCTTTCACAATGATCGTTGCACAGGTTACATATACAGTCTTCGTTCGGCTGGTGGAAGTTTTTGGTTTGGCAGAATCTGTGGTGAAATCCATGAGTGGCGTAACGTGTAATTACGTGCCGTAGCTCGTAATTTGCTTGCTTCCATTCTTCCGTCATTATAGCGTCCGTGGAATAGAAGTCGGACCAAATAGCATTCCTTTTCTCGTTTAAAATTTGGCGTGCATTCTCGTAGGGCTTGGTGTTTGGTAGACAAAACTGTGTTGTGATATCGTCAATGAAGTAGTCCTCCTTGGTTAGAACATACGTTAACCTTGAAGGGGCTGACTTCCCAATGCCTAGTACTCTCTTGAGATATCGGACCTTGACTTTTCTATTGTCATCAGGTCGCTGAGTGTGAGTTTTTCCCAGGTGATGCTAATCCCATAGGTTGCTATTGGTGATATGGCTGTCCTGAACAATAGCATTGCTGTACCCAATGATATTTGTTGAGGTTGTTGAATGTTGTAGATGGCTTTTATTGCTGCGGCTGCTCTTTCTTTGACGTGGATATTGTAGGATGTTAGAGTAGTTTGGAGGGTGACTCCAAGGTACTTGAATTTCGGCACTACTTCCAGAGGTTTGTTGTGCATGGTTATTGTATTTTTAGGTGCATGTTTTCCTCCTTTCATAAAGGTCATTTGTTTAGTTTTGTTGTGGTTTATTTGCTAACCGTTTCTTTCTGCCCATGATGTGAGCCTATTGAGGACCTCTTGGAGCTCTTCTATATTTTCTGAGCCTATTGCCATATCATCTGCGTAAAGTATAAGCAATGCTGAAGTATCTGTGATTATTTCTGTGATGTCTGCTGTCATGATGTTGAATAAAATTGGGCTGATTGGGTCGCCTTGTAGGACTCCGTTTGTTTGGGTTACGTTTTTGGATAGGGTTATGTTGTCTGATATTTGGACACCTTTTGGGCTATGTCCGCTGTACAGCCTGCAAAACAAACTGTTCATGATATCTTCATTATTAATCCTCCTATCGAAAAAATACACATGAGAAATATTTTCGAAATGAATGTCCATGAAGTTGATCGATTTCCATTCAGGTTAGTCTTGTATACATTGTGGGAGAGTAAAATCACTATTTTGGTTCCCAATAAACCCCTAGTCATTCCTGGAATTTGAAATGGCATGGACCTCAAAACCTACCTTCGGACAGGTGGATGCTAAATATGAAGTTCGGTTGACATATCTCCAGTTGTGTTCAAGTTATAAGAAATACGCTCTACACGCACCCGCTGTTGAGTTAGGTCCAGTGGACTTGTACGGAAAAACGGTCCGTTAATGTTATCTCCGTTATTAATCCTCGTATCGAAATGATGCTTATGAGAAAAAAAGGTTCAGAAATTGATTTCCATTAAGGCAGGTAGATGTCCATTAAGTTCGGTTGTGTGTATTTTGTGGGAGTGCAAAATGACCGTTTCTGTTTCGTATAACTGCCAGCGAATTCAGTGATTTAGAAACAGTATTGGCCCTAAAACCTACCCATGTACGGGTGGATACCAAATATGAAGTTTGGTAGAAATATATCCCGCAGTTTTCAAGTTATAGACAAATAGGCAAACAAACAAACAAACAAACAAACAAACAAACAAACAAACAAACAAACAAACAAACAATGAAACACACAAATAGCAACAAACCTAAAAATATTCAGAATGGTCATTACTCATTATTACATCTGAAACGTATAATGTACGAAAATTTTGCAAAAATAGTCATTGTACAGACACACGGTAGTTACGATTTTATTTATATATATACATGTTTTCAGTGGAATAATTGTTACCTTAAATCCTTCCCATACCGAGCTCGATAGCTGCAGTCACGTAAGTGCAGCCAATATCCAGTATTCGGGAAATAGTGGGTTCGAACCCCACTGTCGGCAACCCTGAAGATGTTTTTCCGTGGTTTCCCATTTTCACACCAGGCAAATGCTGGGGCTGTACCTTAATTAACGCCACGGCAGCTTCCTTCCCAGTCCTAGCCCTTTCCTGTCCCATCGTCGCCGTCGGTGTCGGTGCGACGTTAAACCAATAGCGAAAGAAAAGAAATATTTTCTATCTTGTCAACGTACATCAAGTTAAGGTACTGCTTTCGAGGTGCACGATGTAATAGCCTACATTGCTATGGTGTTTAATTTTCTTACTCCCGAAGGCGAATAAAATCTCTTTTTCTGTCAATATTTGGAGTAGTTAAACGTTCCCGTGCAACATTACATTTTCAAAGTATAATTGCGGCAGAAAAATGTATGCCCGCCTCTGTGGTGTAATGGTTAGTGTGATTAGCTGCCACCCCCGGAGGTCCAGGTTCGATTCCCGGCTCTGCCATGAAATTTGAAAAGTGGTATGAGGGCTGGAACGGGGTGCACTCTGCCTCGGGAGGTCAAATGAGTAGAGGTGGATTCGATTCGCACCTCAGCCATCCTGGAATTGTTTTTCCGTGGTTTCCCACTTCTCCTCCAGGCAAATGCCGGGATGATACATAAATTAAGGCCACGTCCGCTTCCTTCCCTCTTCCTTGTCTGTCCCTTCCAATCTTCCCATCCCCCCACAAAGCCCCTGTTCAGCGCAGCAGGTGAGGCCGCATGGGTTGTATCCCCAGACCCAGAGTCTGAAGCTCCAGGACACTGCCCTTGAGGCGGTAGAAGTGGGAGCCCACGCTGAGTCCGAGGGAAAAACCAACCCTGGAGGTTAAACAAATTAAGAAGAAGAAAAATATGTATGTGCTAAACGTCGTTTGTATACCAATTGTTTATAAAGCCATCACACTTATTCAATCAAAACTGGCGTTCGTCAATCTAGCATGTCCATCCAAATGTAAGACTATCACTGTGTTACCAAGTATTTGTATACATTTTTCTTGTAACATTGTGGCATACATTTTATCTACAACTAACAGTATTGTTAACTGTCTGGAGCAATTTACGTTCATAAACATCGGTTCTTAAGTTCATTACTTGATTTATTTATTTATATGATAATTCCGTTAAATGTCTCTGACATTAGTAAATTACAAATACAGTTTTGTATCAATATTCAAGTTTTTTAGGCTTTTTCAATCATGATTTAACCAAACTTTCGCTGCAGAATGGCAGCGATCTCAACGCTGTACTTATCCAAGAATCTGACTAGCTCACCGTTGAGACACCAATGCAAGCCTCCTGTGAAGTATAGTGCAGTGAACGTAGTATGGGGAAGATACGTAGCTCTCTTTGCAAGAAATGCCTGCCTTTGACTTCCATATCTAAAACTGATGAGCCCACTGTCGGGGTGAAACGTTGGTTATTACACGAGTGAAAGACTAAGAAGCTTCATATCGTCAAGGGTGAAATTAAATTACGGTTCACCGAGCTCGATAGCCGCAGTCGCTTAAGTGCGGCCGGTATCCAGTATTCGACACATAGTGGGTTCGAATCCCACTGTCAGCAGCCCTGAAGATGGTTTTCCGTGGTCTCCCATTTTCACACCAGGCAAATGCTGGGACTGTAAGTTAATTAAGGCCACGGCCGATTCCTTCCCATTTCCTATCCCATCGTCGCCGTAAGACCAATCTATGTCGGTGCGACGTACAGCAACTTGCAAAAAATACGGTTCTGTACTAGGAACGTAATTTTTTATATAAATGCAATTTTGTTTTACACAATATTATTTTTACTTGACCAAATGATATTCGAATTATGTTTGTGATTTTATCACTTGAAACCGAGTGAGCAGCCGCGCGGCTGGGGTTACGTAGCTCTAAGGTCGCATTCTGTATATGGTGAGTTTTAATCCTCTATCTTCCCAATCGTGACCCTTTCCCATCTTTACGTAGCAGAAGACCTTCGATGTGTTAGTGCGACCTTAAACCATAAGCATAAAAAGTAATACTTGGGGTTCAAGTTCACTCTGCCACATTGATGAATATGAACAAGACTGAATAGTTTTATTCATATTGTTCACAATTTACTTTATACCACACGGCATAAAAGAACTATCAATACGGGTAGTTTTAATCTATGTTCAGGCCATAGTATGATATTATTGTTCCCCAACTGAACCCAGACCATGGTAATATTTTGAAAACTTCCATATTCACCGATGAAAGTTTTACACTGGAATTACCTTTATAATCACAGCACTGAAACTAGCGTATTTTTAATGTTTTGTCATTTGAAACTTGACAAAGCTTTTCAGGATAATGAAAATTTGTAGCAAAGCCATACTTGATTCATACATTAAATTTCTCGTCAGAAATTTAGGAATAAGATTCGCACGTTTGGTGAATCATATGATACTGGAATTCATATTGAATACAACAGAAATGAGATCGAGATTAATTTATGGGCTGAAAAAACGATCGAGCATAGGAGTAACCGCTATTTCCTTCTAACACTCACCCCTGTGGGTGGAAGACGCAGACGAAAGTATACACCCATGGTATCTCCTGCCTGTCGTAAGAGGAGACTAAAATGGGCGACCAATGGAGGATGAAATTGGAACCATAACATTACTTGTGATTTTTACCATTACGTGAGGAATACTAAGGGTCGAGGTTACTTGCGATTAATACCATTATGTGAGGAACACCACAGGTCTGGGCGTTGCCTCTGTATAGTACCATCGCGTGCATTCCGTCGAGGCGGGGGAGTGGGAGCGTGGCTGCAGAGACTAGCGTCCATGCGGGAATAGGTACCTCGCGCTGCACTAAATTGGGTTGGTTCCCCTGTATTCAGAACGGGTCTGCGTTACCTATGAGCAGTACCATTGTATGAGGAGCACCTTAGGCCTGCGTTACCTTTGATCAGTACCGCCATATGAGGGACACCACGGGATTGTACATTGCCCATGGTTAGTACCACTATATGAGGAAAATTATGGGTGTACGTTGCCTGTGACTAGTTCCAGTTATGTGAGGAACAACATGGTCTGTGTGTTTCCTGTTGGTGGTACCATAATGTGTGACACAACGTTGGACTACATTGTCTATGATTAGTACCACTATGTGAGCAACACCATGTGGCTGCGTTGCTCTTGAGAAGTACCCTTACGTGAGGAACACCAAGGGTCTTTTTTATTTGTGACTGGTGCCATCATGTTTGACATACCGTGGGTGTACATTACCTCTGATTAGTGCAACCATGAGTCCACGTTTCTTTTTAAAATACTATTTGTTCCGGGCGTCGACGTATGAAGATCTTTTGCCCTTACTTGTGCATATTAGGTAAATGGCGGAAGTGTAAAGTGTTGAATGTTTGGAAAGGAACGTTAGGGACGACACAAACACCCATTTCCCATGCCAGGTATATTAATAATTACAATTAAAAACCTGACCCGGCCGGGAATCGAACCCGGGACCCGCGGGTGACAGGCGGATCCGTTGCCCTCTACACCGCGGGGCCGGACTATGTTAGTATCACTATAGGAGGAACGCCATGGGGCCGGTGACCTGTATTTTGGACCCCTTTGGACAACAAGCATCATCCCAGAAAATAAGGCATTGTGAATTCTATCCACTGGTTGTTTTGGACTCATGGTCGTTTCTTCATCATTCGCTTCAGATTCTAGACAGGGGATTCTAGTTGTTAGGCCCTTTTAAACAAAAATCATCATTACCATATTCTAACACTCGTAGTTACGGATAGCGGAAACCTTTAGCCTTCATAGGCTATACAGTAATGGCTTTGCTCTTTTTGGCTTTGTTTAAACTGAAACACTATTTTCGCTGACTGACGCTGGCCTGAATTGCTGCAGATCTCTCACGAGCTTTTGGTATATCAGTGACCATTTCTACATGTGCATTATAAATGCACGGATAGCAAAATATTTTCGTGATAATATACATTTTCATAATGTTGTGTTATCTTTACCATTCTCTGTGGTAATGAAGTTGAGCAGTTGATTAAAAAAGTAAAGTTTAGTGCTGTTTTGTCTCCCGCGTTGAAATATTAATGGACTGCTGAGTAGGTGCGCTCAGGCTCATCCGCATAAGATTCTTTAACAAAGCTGACTCAGTGCCTGAGTGTGGGATGAAAAATTACCTGATAAGAAAGTCAGTGAATGGAAAGTGATTAACCTTTGCCACGAATAGAAGTTTCCAATCGTACTGAACGAACCCTTTGATATTTTCAGTGTGCATGACATACATGTTGGATTGTTTGCATAAGCACAGGGGCACGGTACGTACCTTCATTGAAGACTACGATATTATGTAGCTCGCGGCCTATGGCTCCCTCTGTGGGTCTCTGGTTCAAAACCGGCAGAAGTAGTTGGTGTTTTGAAGTGCGAGAAAGGATACGCGTGGAGACAGGGAAGTAACTGTCCTCACAACGTCACGCGATGCAAGTCATATTTCGGATGAGGTGAAATACACTTTACGGTTGTTATGTTATTGATATTATTAATTGCAAATTCAACTGTTCGGTTGCCTAGAAACAGGGATAGCTTATATCCCGAGCATATGAAAACCGTACCATTACGTATTATTGTGTATGTGCGCTCATTCACTATATATAACTCGTATATTTCCTTATGGTTGTAATTTATGGTCTGAAAATCCTTAGGATGGCACAGTCGAATCCAATTCGAATTCCTCTTTTGGATGATACAAGATACGGTACTGGTTCAAAAGATACGGTAATTTTCGAAATACCTTATACCATGTATCTTCTCCCCTAATTGTCCTAAGTCTACCACTGATTAGGGCGTAAGATACTCAATTCAATTATACACAGATATCAGTACGGAGCAAATAAAAAAAAATCACTTTTTCGTCCACAGAGTCCTAGGGCAGTTGTGATACTATAATCCCAGGCTCACGGAGAGCTTGCTTTCAACGATTCCCCACATAAGGGGACGGAATTGATATCTAGGATAACAAATGGAAGATTTTTAGAAAACCGTTCTAAATCCAAATATTAAACCTGTTTCTTACCATGCTATTCTTTTGGGATTAGGACCAGATTTAATATTACTACGAGGTACCAAATTCTCTATTTTTTGATATCTTAACCACCTTCGTGTGTATTTTAGTCATGTACCTTAAAATTGACTTCTTTGAGAGTTTCGTCCCACCCTGTGCATTGTACCGAGGCACACTAAGTGTCAGATTCTCTCTCACCGCCCGTATTAGCAATCAAATGGTAACCCCAACCGTAGAACTTTAGCTCCGAAAAACCCGAATGTGAGCACACGATTTCCTTACACTGAGATTCAAATGTATTTTGTAGATGATCTCATGTCAAAAATCGATTCACAGACAAAACTAAATAAAACACACTGATAAGTAAAAGTTACCCGACAGCGTGAAGTCATGATCGTGGATCGTTTTTCAGATCGTTCCTTAACTTTAGACGATAACTACACTCTTCACAGGTACGGTCCTCTTTTGTGTCAAATGTTAAGAAGACTCATAATATTGATATGTCGACACTCGAAACAACACACTACGAGCCTGCTCACTTATTACGGTCTAGAATCAGTAAATTTGGCCATTTTTGGTCTAGGATTCGTCTGTATTGACTAAGCACATGAGAGTTGGGTCCTGCCTGTCGATATTTATTATACAATTCATAAGTTTTCATGATTATTACACGTACATGTTTCGAGAAATGGCCCACTCTCTACATCAGCGAACAAAATTCCTCATATTCTAAGATCTATTAACTTAAACTAAAAACATGTTGTTCGTCCAACCCATGTCCCTTTTCTCTACGGGGTCGGGTATGAGGTGAATGAATCTGTCGTGGCGGGTTTTTATGACCGAATGCCCTTCTTGACGTCATCCTCATCAAAAGAGTTGATGAGATGAAATGAATGACGTGATATATATTAGTAGGAATGAATATGGTGAAACCTGGTACTGGCTAATACTCCTGTCGAATAGCACCAAGAGGTCTGCTCAAGGCTTAACGTCTCCATTCGATGGACGAATCACCATCAACAGCGTCATATGCCCTCACTCCATATGAGTACTGCGGAGAGGTTTTGAATTTAATCCAGGCTTTTGGCACGCAATCTAATATAATCTCCCGTACCATCCCGGCCAACATTCTGACGGTGAAATTTTTTACACCAACGGGACTCGAACCGGCTAACCATGCTGTCAAACCGTTTAGTCTTCAACGCCTGTACGATCATGGCTACTAGGGGGGGCTTTTAGTTAAAATCTAAAATATTATTTTGACACACACACACACTCACTCTAAAAAGTTCCCTTAATAATGCTTTATCTAATCTTCTATATATTAAAAGAGCTTAGGCGAAATCCGTCCGTCCGTTCTACTGGACCGATTTGCTTCATTTTTGTTTTATTCTCTCCGGAATTACCTGCCGGTGAGTCATGAGACATTTATAGGTCTCTAAGTTCAGCCAACTTCGAGTATTCATAAAATTAAATCATTAAAATTATCGTTCCAATAATTGCAGGCGAAGTCTTACCCTAACCCACAATACATCATGTAATTATCAGGTTACTAAGCGACTAAAACTTTCATTAATATTCTGATATACGTGATTTTCATCCTTGGTAATGTGATTGCATACAGCCATGCTTGATTACTACCTGTCAAGCCAGAGAATGTACATTTCCTCTGATCACGGAAGAATACTATTCACTGCTAGGTACTCTTTGATTCTCCAACCTTTCCCAGCAACAGATGGCAGAGCGTTCTTCATAAGTTATATTCTCCTAAGAGACATGACATTATCTGGGAACGCCTATCGAAGGATAATCTAGGCTGTACTAGGAATGAAGGTCATGTATCTTATAAAAGTTCTCTGTCTGCCAAAAAACACTCTTTGGAGACTAACCTATAAGCTCACAAGACAACCGTTCTATCTAGAAGAACTGTGATTAAAAATACCATTGCCTTCTACCACACAATACCAAGCTTAACATCAAGAACTGCAGGATTAAAAAAAGCAATGATATGGATAGACTTTTACCAAATAGACGACATGATGATGTCAGAATGGATGAATTATGACTACGGACTCCGGTGTACAATAATGCGCTCCTTGTTAAATATTCTAAAAGCCATTGAAAATGGAAGTCAAAACATGAGTACGGCAGGCATATCGAAACGAGTTATCTGTGGAACGAGTCCTCTAGTAAGTATTAATAGCTGTTGTATTTGTCCTTAAGGCCAAATGTGAGGAATTTTGTTTTGAGACGTCAGATTCGCTGACGAAGATAGTGGGCCATGTCTCTAAACATGTAAGAATAATATAATTATGTAAACTTACGAATTGTATAATAAATATTGACCTACAACTAACCGTGTTATCTTTAATTATTATGATATCTACATCGTAATAGCACTTTATTCGGGTGTTAGCAATCTTAGTCGTCCCATACGATAAGCAATAAATATCAAGAAATACTTTCGTACAGAAAGTATCTTACGGAACCTTGCAAAACATATCTTTGGAGGGCCCGGCTGAGTATCTTGGACCTTTGAGCGCTGGCCTTCTGAGCCCAACTTGGCAGGTTCAATCCTGACTCATTCCCGTGGTATTTGAAGGTGCTAAAATACATCAGCCTCGGTAGATTTACTGGCAATTAAAGGGCACCTCCGAAAACCACAAAAATGTAGTTGTTGGGGCGTAAAACCATTATTATTATTATTATTATTATTATTATTATTATTATTATTATTATTATTATTATTATTATTATTTTGGGAGCCACTGCTCAAAAGGATTAAAAATAAATACGTGCAGATATGAAGACCGGTGAGTAAGTCATACAGTATGATAGGGCCGAAGATGACGGATTCAATCCCGGCTCTTACTGGTAGTTTCCAAAAGGCGCTAAAATGTCCTAGTTAAAGAAACTCCTACTGGGAAGAAAACACCTGCAGAAAGAGTAAAAGCAATTAGTAAGTCATAAAATTAATAACATTATTAATAAAGAATGAGAAAGAAGAAATGACTGAAGGTAAGTTTCAAAGAAATAAAGTAAACTGGAGAAACATTCCTTTTAGTGGTATAAAATCATTACGTTATTAATTTTGTTATATTTTGACAAAGCAATGTCTATCAAGAGCAGCAATGCTGTACTTTATTCATTCTTGAGGATGTGAATAGGATTTTGCGTTAGAAATGCGACATATTTTAAAACTAAACTTTTACTATTGGAAAGGTCCCCGGGACTGAGATTCGTTTAACCTCCCACTGAAATGAGTACCACATTACCTCGTTGGAGAAAATATATCCGTTCATGTAACTGACCACAATATTTTTTTTCCATTTAGTGCTGATGTGACAGACAGTGGACGTCTTTACTTTTCCCTCTTCTCCTATTCTAGTATATGTGTGAGTTCAGTTGTGACTAAAACTTTGCAAATTTCAGATTTCCATCCCTGGTAGGCCACCGCACTAGTAGAAACATTTGTAAGAAGCCGGGCACTTTACTTTTTTAGGATACTGTAAACGACCCTGTTTGATGGAACATCATTTTCTGAGAGACTGAGAATATCTATACTACTATTTTCCAGGTCAGTGGATCGGAAACTCACATCATCTTCGATCGTTCTTTTATAAGTATATGTGACAGAAGAGTTTTGAGAGTCCTTCTGTCAAGGAAGCAATCACAATCCCTGCGGGGCTCGAATACCAGCTACATCTTAGTCAGCGGAGTGTCTTAGATGCTTGTTGTATTATTGATGAAACTGCATGTTACCTCTGCCTTGTCAAGTGTGAGTTAGGAACTCAGGGAAGTATGTTGAGTAGGCAATTATAGACAAAGAAAAGCCAAAAGGACGCTTGGAAGAGTGAGGAATTAAGTCACATCTCTTGAAGGTTGAATCGGCCTCATGATCATAGTATGCTTCTTCAGATGTAAGGTCACTTCCTACATTTCTCGACTTTCAACGGGGAATGGAACTATCTTCCTTCCATATGAATTAAACGTGCTTATATTCGTAATAAATTGGGCTAAACATCGGACTGGGAAGCATGAAATTCGGCTAGGGACATGATATAGGCCTTTGGGCTTTCAAAAAATATTTTTAGACATGTTTACTGATATTTTTCTTATTGTTTCGTAGTTTTTCTTGTATTTTCTGTCTAAGGACGACACACACACACACACACACCCAGTCCCAGAGCCATGGGCTCATGCCGTGTCAAGAAAACAAGGTGAAACGTTTTACGTTTTCAGAAGAACATCTCGAATTTTCACGAGGAAGACTTCTACAATAATGACAAAGACTTCTATAATAGTAGTTATTATTGAACTGTTCACGAGGAAGGCTTCTTCAATAATGAGGACGACTTCTACAGTAATGAGGAAGACTTTTACAGTAATAGTTATTATTGAACTGGTCACGAGGAAGACTTCTACATAAATGAGGAAGACTTCTACAATAATAGTTATTATTGAACAGTCGAGATTTTATTCTGAAGGCCCAAAGTAAAGTTCTCTGAGGAACGTAAAAATTTAACCTTGTTTTCTTGACGCGGCATAAGCCCAAAAACCTATATCATGTCGATGGGCCGATGACGAAGATATTAGGCCCCTTTAAACAACAAGCATCATCATCATATCATGTCTATAAGTACGGGCCGTGAAAGCATCAATATTAGCATAAGGAATTCGGTTGCTGAAGGTGCAAACAGCTATCAGTTTTTTCTCAAGAAACGCTGACTGATAAAAATAAATACTTACGACAATGACTTTTTGGGACATAAAGGACTGCTTCACTTCGTTGTTGAGGACAGTCCTGATCATACTGATAGCATCTTCTCCCTTCTCCAAACCAGCTATCAGCAAACTGAATGACTGGATGTAGTTTTGTCCAACGGTCTTTAACATCTCGTCACTGCTTAGAATTTCATTAAGTTTCTCGACCACTTCTTTGTCATTCGCCTTCATTGCCTTTACAATGCTGTAGAAAGAAAGAACTTTTCAATAATTTCGCAAGTAAGTCTGAATGAGCATTAAAGAATTAATTGTTCCCGATCTTACAGTAACCAAACCGAACTAGCGTGCCATACGACACTGGGGAAAATAGAAATAAAATCCTTTTATTTATTTACAAGACTCCCCCCAAATACTGAGATTGCCCGGATAGACAGAGTATACTAAAGAACACTGGTACATAAAATACATAGATACATCTTCATTATAGACTTTTACGCCTTTCAGCGTTCAGTCTGCACGCGCCTGTGAATTTAGTAAATGCCATCACAATCCTTTGCTTTTAACTAGTTTTGTTGCCTCGCTTAGTTCTAGTTCTGGGTCTAACCTTCGTCATCTTTTGCATGTCTTACCCTCATTATCCATTATTCTCCTAGGTAACTTTCCGTACTCCATTCGCCACACACGACCCCACCACCTAAGCCGGTTTATGCGTACAGCTTCATCAATCGAGCATTTAAAACTTAGCCTTTATATCCATATTTCAAGTACCCTCCTGCCATTGTCCCACTTGTTTATACCAGTGATCATTCTCGCTACTTTCATGTCTTTCATTCTTCTAACTTATGAATAATATATCCTGAGTCCATCCAGGTTTCACTCCCGTAAAGAAAAGTTGATCTGAAAACAGACCGGTGTAGAGATGGTTTCGTCCGAGAGCTGACCTCTTTCTCTCAGAATACTGTTGGTCGCGACTGCGAGCTCACTGCTCACCTTGATTCAATCTCACTTACTGTGCCACCATTCTGGAAAAGTACACATCCTAAATACTTGAAATGATCTACCTGTTGAAGAATGAAAATCCACAAACTGTTTCCAGTCATCCGACCGCATCAGGGATGAAATGAATGAAGCCCTCATCCGGCGGCGAGGATTGGAATTGGGCCGGCTGCCGAAGGCTGTAGCATTCCTCTCGTGAAATGATTAATGATTGTCAGATGAAATGAAATGATATCAGAGAGTGTTGCTGGAATGAATGATGACAGGGAAAACCTGAGTACCCGGAAAGAAACCTGTCCCGCCTCCACTTTGTCCAGCACAAATCTCACAGGAAGTGACCGGGATTTGAACCACGGAACCGAGGCATGAGAGGTCGGCGCGCTGCCGCATGGGCCACAGAGGCTCTGATCTACCTGTTCCATCTTTGTATTACCAACCTGGCATTTAGTTCTCTTAAGTTTTAAAATTAATTAAACCTTCAGCTTTATTGCAAAAAATCCTCCTTATAAAAATATATATCAAAATAGTTATATGGTACCTGAATTGAACAATTGTCCCAATCGATGCAAATGGTTGCACAATGGTTTTAGTGTCCTTGTCGTGTTACTAATTTTAACGTCCTTTATTAGGCCAAACTGTCGGAAGAATTGGACAAAATGATAGGTGTTGGTTCCTTTAGACCCTACCATGAGGCCAGTTACCGAGATATCTGTTAGCTGGTACTTTTCTTCGTAGTAGGGAATTGTAGTGTTGTAGCGTTACCGTTGTGGACTTCAGCTGGTTGTTTTCTCGGAAGGCTATCATATCTATTCTCCTAGTGCTGCCATTTTTGGAGATACCATGGACCTCTTCATACATGATATAGTTCTTCCGCAGGGCTTCTTGAATTATCGATCGCACTCGATGATGTCCGGCGTTGCGCAGGTTTTCGGAGCGGACAACCTCCCTGGAAGTGACCAAGGTTTTATTTCTCACTGAAACAATTTCTGCAGTGGGTACCATCTTGAGATCTGCCTAGAACGGCTCTTTCGGTATTTACATTCCCTGACACCTTCATTGCTTCTTTCCACTCACCACTTGTTCAGGTCCCAGGTTTATTTACCCACGAGTTGGCTGCAGGGCTTTGCTTGTATAGGTCAATTTCTTTGCCTTTCTGAGGTAGTGAAGACCAATTCTCTAACACCATCATTGAATTGTTTGTTAATTTTACGTATGTGATATCGTCATTATCGGTGTCTTTATGGCCCTTTGATTATGGACGTTGAGCGTACGCAGACATTCTTAGACTCCCTTGTACTGTATTGTTAACATACATACATACATACATACATACATACATACATACATACATACATACATACATACATACATACATACATACATTATAGACCGTTATGCCTTTCAGCGTTCAGTTTGCAAGCCTCTGTGAATTTACTAAACGTTGCCACAACCCTCGATTTGCAACTAGTGTTGTGGCCTCATTTAGTCCTATACCTCTTAAATAGTTAGAAACCGTGTTTAACCATCGTCGTCTTGGTCTACCTCTACTTCTCTTACCCTCCATAGCAGAGTCCATTATTCTCCTAGGTAACCTATCCTCCTCCATTCGCCTCACATGACCCCACCACCGAAGCCGGTTTATGCGTACAGCTTCATCCATCGAGTTCATTCCTAAATTAGCCTTTATATCCTCATTCCGAATACCCTCCTGCCATTGTTCCCACCTGTTTGTACCAGCATTAATTCTCGCTACTTTCATGCCTGTTGCTTCTAACTTATGAATAAGATAGCCTGAGTCCACCCAGCCTTCGCTCCCGTAAAGCAAAGTTGGTCTGAAAACAGACCGATGTAAAGATAGTTTCGTCTGGGAGCTGACTTCCTTCTTATGCTGATCGCAACTGCGAGCACACTGCATTAGCTTTACTACACCTTGATTCAATCTCACTTACTATATTACCATCCTGGGAGAACACACAACCTAAATACTTGAAATTGTCGACCTGTTCTAGCTTTGTATCACCAATCTGACATTCAATTCTGTTGAATTTCTTACCTACTGACATCAATTTAGTCTTCGAGAGGCTAATTTTCATACCATACTCATTGAACCTACTTTCAAGTTCAAAGATATTAGACTGCATGCTTTCGGCACAATCTGCCATTAATACCAAGTCGTCAGCATAGGCCAGACTGCTTATTACATTTCAACCTAAATGAATCCCTCCCTGCCATTTTATGTCTTTCAGCAGATGATCCATGTAAACTACGAACAGCAAAGGTGAAAGATTACAGCCTTGACTAACCCCTGTAAGTACCCTGAACCAAGAACTCGTTCCACCATCAATTCTCACTGAAGCCCATTTGAAAACAGAAATACCTTTGATTTATTTTAGTAATCTACCTTTAATTCCATAGTCCCCCAGTATGGCGAACATCTTTTCCCTGGGTACCCTGTCATATGCTTTCTCTAGATCTACGAAACATAAACACAACTGCCTATTCCTCTCGTAGCATTTTTCAATTACCTGGCGCATACTGAAAATCTGATCCTGACAGCCTCTCTGTGGTCTGAAACCACGCTGGTTTTCATCCATCTTCCTCTCAACCACTGATCGCACCCTCCCTTCCAAGATGCCAGTGAATACTTAGCCTGGTATACTAATCAATGAGATACCTCGATAGTTGTTGCAATCCTTCCCGTTCCATTCCTTATATATAGGTGCAATTACTGCTTTTGTCCAATCTGAAGGTACCTTACCAACACGCCATGCTAATTTTAGTACTCTATGAAGCCATTTCATCCCTGCCTTCCCACTATACTTCACCATTTCAGGTCTAATTTCATCTATTCCTGCTGCTTTATGACAATGGTGTTTATTTACCATCCTTTCCACTTCCTCAAGCATAATTTCACCAACATCATTTTCCTCCTCCCCATGATCTTGGCTGTTCGCAACACCACCAGGATGATTTCCTTTCACATTGAGAAGATGTTCAAAATATTCCCTCCTCTTCTTCAGTGATTCCATGGGATCTATTATGAGTTCACCTGAATTACTCAAAACACTGTTCATTCCCTTTTTTCCTTCCCTTCCTAATATTCTTTATTACTGTCGAGAAAGGTTTACCTGCTGCTTGACCTAGCCTTTCCAGGTTGTTACCAAAATCTTCCCATGACTTCTTTTTGGATTCAACAACTATTTGTTTCGGTCTGTTTCTTTTATCTACGTACAAATCCCTGTCTGCCTCGGCACTTGTTTGGATCCATTTCTGATAAGCCTTCTTTTTACGTTTACAGGCTGCTCTAACTTCATCATTCCACCAAGATATTCGCCTTTTCCCATCTTTACACACAGTTGTTCCTAGGCATTCCCTTGCTGTTTCTTCTACAGCATCCCTGTATGCCACCCATTCACTTTCTATATCCTGAACCTGCTTACTGTACAGTGTTCGATACTTCTTACTAATCATATCCATGTACTTCTGTCTAATTTCCTCGTCCTGGAGATTTTCTACCCTTATTCGTTTGCAGACAGATTTCACTTTCTCTAACCTAGGGCTAGAGGTACGAGGGAACGGTACGAAGTCGAACGGCGAATTTAGATTTGTTTTTTACATATTCGTGAAGGTCATTTTAAGCTGAAACAGGTAGTGGAAGTCTAATATTTCGCTGGTATTTTTTAAGGGGGCATTTAGGGGCTCAAAGTTGGTGGTGCGCGCCCTAAATTGTACAGCACATGCTGGCACACGTCAGCGCTCACGGCCAGCGGCTGCCCTGCCTCGCCTTCCCTCTCCGCTCCTTCGGTTCTCCTATGACCCCCACCACATACGGCTGCCAACAGTTGTGTATATGAGACGGCGAGTCCTATTCTATTCGGTCAAGTTCTCCACGACTGATGGCTATTCCACATACAGGAGATCGCATTGGATTCTTTACTTTGTTATGGCCACTTTCAACATTATTGCAGCTCTTATTAATGCCTGCGGTGTTTAAATTCAGGAAGCTACAGAGCTTTCTGATGAAGAGCAAATAATGTATATACAAATAAAGACAATGTTTGATGCAATTTTGGAGGGAGAATGCGAATTTATTCAGGAGGAAGAAGCCGTTTTCGTTGATTCAGAAGACGAAGATGGCGTTGAGGAGGGGACAACAACACCGAAACAACGTAAACACGGAGATGAGTTTAACGAAGTCTTGTGATGGCCGAGGAATACCCTGTAAGTCAGTGGAAGATTATGATTCCGAATAATTGTTGGACAAGTATCAAAAAATAAAGGAACGAGGACCTATGAACGCCGTACGGAAGTATAAGAAGACTCGGAGACAAATTTATGGAATCGTCAACCATGCTGAACACAACGGAGAAATGAGGAAAAGTGCAATGGTTCGAGCTTATGTGAAAGAAGAGTTCACCAAGGCAAGGATGCGTTATTTATATGTCACAAAATCGGACATTGAGCGTTGGATAGGTGAGGGTAGGGAGTTGTATTGCCCCAAACACTCACTCCAAAGGGACTCATACATGCCAAACCTTAAAAGGCGTTTGAAAATTCGGTTCCGAAAAGTAACCAAACTAGGCAGTAAAACGTTTAAAACAGACGAAGAAGTACGACACGAAGTGGCTAAAAAGTTTGTAACATTCATTAATGAATTTCAAGAAAAGAAAGAGATCCCATATGCCATTATTTGGATTTCGGACCAGTCCCAATTTGAGAACGAAATGGCGACACACAGAAGTTATGATGTTCGTGGTGTAAAAGACCTACTTGCTACGCTTGTGTGCCGAAATAGTTGTACTCACTCCCACATACTGCAATATCACATTTCTAAAGCCGGAGAAATGGGACATTTGTTCTTGATCGTTTTCCAAGAAATCAATGGAAAGTTTGGACCTAGAGTACAAGAAAGTATCAGAGCTTACATGGATGCCTTTAAATATGTCGTAATTGATTGTTCATGTTCCAGGAAAATGGGGAAAGGGCATGTACGTGACTGGTTTCAAAACGTTTTCCATCCGCAATTACAGGAAGACGGAAGAAATCTTCTTCTCATAGATTCATTCAGTGGCCAGGGCAAAAAAGCACAACTTGAATCCCTCACGAACAAACATGTACAAATTGAATACATACCGAAAAGTACTACGTATTTTGCCAGCCGTGTGATCTTGGACTCTTTTGACAACTAAAATGTTTAGTCCATCGAATGGAAAACATTTGCCGGGTAAAGAATTTACACGGCCAGTCAAAATTAAAACCCAAAAACAGACTTTTCATTATAACTAGTCAAATACTAGCGCATAACCAATAACAAGCTGATTGTTTTGTACCAATGCTGAAATATGGTTGGAAAGCGGGCGGTCATTCCATTAATGACAATATACCACAATTTCATACTGTATCGCAAACGAATTTTCATGATTTGACTGATAAAAAGTGTGCTGGAAATGATTGTACCAATTTTTCGTTTATAAGGTGCGCACATTGTTGTCTTGTGTTTTGTTTTCACATTTTGTGTTAGAATAAAGTCATTTCTTGAACACTTTAAATGTCATGTTGATGCAGATGATATTTGATTATGTATTATGTGTATGTTAAGTAGTGATTTGTAAACAAAACCTTTATTGTTTATTTATTCCATAATGAATTCATAGTTGTAAATAAAATGTCACCGGGCGAGTTGGCCGTGCGGGAGATAGTGGGTACGAATCCCACTGTCGGCAGCTCCGAAGATGGTTTTCTGTGGTTTCCCATTTTCACACCAGGCAAATGCTGGGGCTGTACCTTAATTAAGGCCACGGCCGCTTCCATCCCATTCCTAGGCATTTCCTATCCCATCGTCGCCATAAGACATATCTGTGTCGGTGCGACGTAAAGCAGAATAGCGGAAAAAAGTCCCAACTATCTCAGTATTCACCCGCAATCCCGTGTACACAACTGCAGGCAGCCGTATGTGGTGGAGGACAGAGGAGAACCAAAGGAGTGGAGAGGGAAGGCGAGGCAGGACAGCCGCTGGCTGTGAGCGCTGACGTGTGCCGGCATGTACTGTACAATTCACAACGCCCACCGCCAACATTGAGCTCCCAAATGGCCCCTTAAAAAGGACCAGCGGAAAAAGACCTTCACGAATATGTAGAAATCAAATCGAAATTCGCCGTCCGACTTCGTACCGTTCCCTCGTTAGTTCACTACAGATCAGATAGTGGTCTGTATCATCGAAAAATCCGCGGAAAACTCGTATATTCCTAACAGATTTCCTGAATTCGAAGTCTGTTACGATATAGTCTATTATGGATCTGGTACCCCTAGCCTCCCATGTGTAGCGGTGAATAGCCTTATGCTTGAAGAATGTATTCGTAACAGCTAAACCCACACTAGCACAGAAGTCCAGCAAACGCTTCCCATTCCCATTAGCTTCCATATCTTCCCCACATTTACCAATCACACTTTCGTATCCTTCAGTTCTATTCCTAGCTATCACATTGAAATCGCCCATTAGCACTATTCTATCCTTGCTGTTGACCCTGACCACGATGTCACTCAATGCTTCATAAAACTTGTCAACTTCATCCTCATGCGCACCCTCACATGATGAATACACGGACACAATTCTAGTCCTAATTCCTCCAACTGACAAATCTACCCACATCATTCGCTCATTTACGTGCCTAACAGAAACTGTGTTGCGTGCAATGGTATTCCTGATAAAGAGCCCTACCCGGACTCTGCCCTTCCCTTTCTAACACCCGTCAAGTACACTTTACAATCTCCTACCTCTTCCTCGTTATCTCCCCTTTTCCGAATATCACTTACTCCTAGCACATCCAAACGCATCCTCTTTGCTGACTCAGCCAGTTCTACTTTCTTTCTTCCATAAGCCCCATTAATATTGATAGTTCCCCATCGAATTCCATTTCGTTCGCCAAGTTGCTTCCAAGGAGTCCCTCGCCTGTCAAATGGGAGTGGGACTCCGTTACTCCCATAGGTCCGAGGCTTGCTTAAAATGTTCTGAGCTCGGTAAATTCATGAAGCAGGATGCTACCCTACTTTCAGATAGTCCAAGTGAGGATCTCTCCTCTAACGGGTTATGGACCACCGGTGAATTGTATAGTCCTAGCCGCCTGAGCACAAGGAGGGCCACGACTCAGAATATGTCCGAGATGCCCACTCCCATTCCATAGCAACTGGTATCCCGACTCTCAGGACCACTTACTAGGCCACTCAACCGTTGCCCATGGTTCACGAACTACGACGTGACTACAGTAACCCACAAACATGAACCATAATGTTAACCTAAATATTGTTAATATTCCTTAGCTTCTGGCAGGATGTAATTAACTGATGAAGGCTTCCTAGTTTGTTTTAAACAATACCAAGGCCTTTGTACTTTTTTTCTGAATATATCATAATGTTTGTTGTGTTTCTTGTTAGCTATAAAATGCCCTTAAGGGAACTCTTAATCAGAATTGTTAAGGATATTAGAAGCGGAAAAGGTAGAGTTCAACAGTGAAATATTTACTAATGTTCCAGGCGAGTTTATGCAATCTCCCTGAAGTTAATGCTCACGAAGCCGTTTATCAAGAATTCTTTGATCAGTCGTTCTAAGAATAGAGTATATACGAATAATTTTCCAGTTAGATGGATCGTTGATATCAACAAGTACTCTCCTTGCAGTCTTTAAGCACTCGCAAACATGTCCCGAGCGTAACATTCTAGAGACTATCAGGATTATTACTTCGAAGTAGACGACGTATTTGACAGCTCTTATGAGGACATGATCCAGGACCCTGTACTGGGTCAACAGCAACCCCTTAACTGCAGCTGAAATTTCGTTTTTGGTTGCAGTCTTGTTATAGGTTTCATCATTTCTCTCAGCATCCGATACAGCTGAATTATGCAGCGGTCTTAGAAATTTTGCTAGTTGGTACTGGTATCTCGCACACCACTTTTTTCTACTTTTTCTGATGTTCGCTCGGGATTGTTAGAGGTTTGATGTTCCTTCGGGTGTTGAATTGCGCATTTATCCTCCTTATTTTATAACAACGTTGGATCGGATGTTTTGGCCCGGGAAGTTATTGAATAGATTTAGATTGGAAGAGAATGTAAGATTTGTTCTTATTCTTACTGTTATTATTGCTTTGGGGATGTACCTTAATTAAGTCCAAGGCCGTTTCCTTCCCATTTCTAGTCACGTTCTGTCCCAGCGTTGCCAAAAGACCTATCTGTATGGGTGCGACGTAAAGCTTATTACTATTATTATATATATATAATTCTCTGGGGCCATCAAGGACCACGTTAAGTCTTGTTGCATTTGACACTGAACTTGGCCTTCTTTAGAGCCCAAATTTCCCTCATTCTTTGCGAGTGGGCCTGCTTACGCTCCACTGTCCAAGGGGCACCATGTCTTCTCTTCGGCTGCTCGTCTCGGTTTAGCCCGTTCGTCAATATTTTCTTGCGGAAGAGATCTCTGTTAAGGGCGTCTTCAGCTGAGATATGTAGCATTTGCAGGTCTTCTTTGGTATTTCTAAACCAGGGAATTGTGGTTTTGGGGTTTGAATCAAAAAAGTGAAAGATTTCTTTAGTTAACTTTCTTCCGTCCATTCTTTTCAGATGACCGTAAAATCGTGCCCGTCTTTTTCTGATCGTGTCGGTAATTTTCTCTATTTTGCTGTAGACTTCCTTGTTGGATCTCTTTTGATGGATTCCATTTCTGTACTTTGATCCCAAGATTCCTCTCACAATTTTGCGTTCTCTTTTCTCCAGTTCTTCAAGGAGTCCTTTTTTGGCATTTAGAGACAGGGTTTCGGCTGCATATAGAACTACTGGCTTCAGAACTGTTTCATAGTGACGTATCTTGCTGTTTTGGGAAAGGCATTTTTTGTTGTAGATTGTGCGGGATGTTTGGTAGGCTATTTCCAGTTTGCGTACTCGCTCCTGAAGTGCTTCTTTGTCCAGTCCATTTTTCATGATGATCTCACCCAGGTCTTTGAATTTGTCTACTCGGGTGATGTCCCCGTATTTTGTATGGAGTTTTGGTGGAGCCTCTTTGATGTTAGTCATTACTTCTGTTTTCTCAAACGATATCTGCAAACCAGTTTGTTCGGCAATTTCTTTTAAAATTTCAACTTGAGCTCTAGCGGTTTCTATGTCGTTTGAGAGAACAGCAATATCATCGGCAAATGCTAAGCAGTCTGTTGCGATCCCCTTGGATTTGGTTCCTATTCTCAATGGACTGTAGTTGGTTTCCTGTAATCTCACCCGCCAGGCTCTGAAGATCTTTTCAAGAACACAGTTGAAGAGTATCGGGGATAGCCCATCACCTTGTCGGACTCCTGTTTTGATTTCAAAGGAATGCGAGAGACATCCGTGGAACTTCACCTTGGATTTTGTATCGGTCAGGGTAGCTCTAATGCCAGCAGTTTCAAGTCAACTCCAAATTCATTTAAGATGTTTAGCAGGACTTCCCGGTCAATGGAGTCGTACGCTTTCTTAAAGTCCACAAAGACAGACACATACTGCTTGGACCTTAGTGTACAATATCTGATGATCGTTTTGAGATTTTGGATCTGTTCAGCTGTTGAGCGACCTTTTCTGAACCCTCCTCGGTATTCACCTATTTGATGTTCGACTTGTGCTTCCAAACGCTCCAGGATGGCAAGTGATAGAATTTTGTAAGTCACGGGTAGCAAAGATATTCCTCTGTAGTTGTTGATGTTCTTCATGCTGCCTTTTTTGTGTAATGGATGGATTAAAGCTATTTTCCAATCTTCGGTAGGGTCTCCTTGTTGCAAATTTCTTCTATTTGCTTTTGCAAGATATCAAGTGATTCCTCTGGGGCATATTTCCATAGTTCTGCTACTACTGAGTCTTCCCCCGGCGCTTTGTTATTTTTGAGACGGGCAATGTGGCGCTTGATTTCATCTCTGTCGGGTGGTCTGGAATCTGGGTACCTGAGTAAGGGTTCCTTGGTCTCAATGGCGCTTTGAGGTTTAGAGCAATTAAGTAAATTCTTGAAGTAATCTGCCAGAATGCTGCAATTTTCTTCGTTTGATGTCGCCAGTGTGCGGTCCTTTCGCTCAAAGCATAGAGATGGTAGTTTATAGCCAGTGAGTTTGCGTTTGAAGGCTCTGTAGTACTCTCTGCTTTCATTCTTCCTAGAGTTTTGTTCTATCTTTTCAATGAGAGATTTTTCGTATTTACGTTTCTCAGTTCTGAACACCCTAGCTGCTTGGGCACGTTGGGTTTTGTAGGTTTCCCAATCATTTTCTGATTTCGTAGAGTAGTACTTTTTCCACGCATTGAGTCTTTCTTGGAGGACTGATTCGCAGGTACCATTCCACCAGGCATGCTTTTTGCCTCTCTTGATTTCTGCAACGTCTTTGGCGGCCTCAACAAGGAGACTTTTGGCGTTGATAAAGTCAGTATCATTTGGTCTAGCCTTCTCCTGGAACTCCTCGACCCTTTGCCGAAGTTTATCATTGTCGAAGCGTGTGATCTGTTTGGTTGTCTTCCTTGTGTTTGCGGGAATTGGTTTGAATTTGATAAGAGACATATAATGATCTGAGGCCACATTGATGCCTTTCTTTACCTTGACATTCATAATCTCAGGGCTGTTTCTCCTGGAGATTGCAACATGATCAATTTGGAACTCTCCGAGAGCTTGGACGGGAGAACGCCAAGTCATTTGCTTTCTGGGTAGATGGCGAAAGTGGGTCGACATGACCTGCAGGTTGTGATTTTCGCAAATGGACACCAGTCTTTTGCCGTTGAGATTGGTTCTTTTGTGAGCAGAGTAATTTCCTATAACTCTCTTGTACTTCTGTTCACGACCTAGTTGGGCATTGAAGTCACCCAAAAGAAGCTTGACATGGTGTTTGGGGATTTTGTATAATTTTTCATCCAGTAGGTCCCAGAAATTATCAACTTCGTCTGGATCAGACTTGTTCTTATCGTTTGTAGGAGCATGTGCGTTAACTAGGGCGTAGGTTTTGTTCGCGCATTTAATTGTGAGTATAGACAATTTGTCATTCACAGGTTCGAAATTTGCAACCGATTTAAGGATCTTGGTTCTAACAGCAAACGCGGTTCCAAGCATCACAGCTCCATTGAGGATTCCTCTTTGCGCTTTGCTCTTGAAAAATCGGTAGCCTTCGGATTCAAAAATCTCTTCATCTGGGTACCTTGTTTCCTGTAGGGCCATTATGGATATCTGATTTTCGTGAAGAGCTTTGGTGAGGGTTTTCAGCTTGCCAGTTTGTGTAAGTGAATTTATGTTGAAAGTTGCTAGAAAGGTTTTAGATTTTGACCTGAGTTTTTGACTCTTCGGGGTACACCGAGACGCTCCGACTCGTCTCTTGCATGATGTCGAGTCTCCCCCAGAATCCGAACGAGACTCGTGCGCCGTGGCGTTCACGACGAGGGATTTATCCGAAGATTTACCCCCTGGGGTCTATTTCTTGAAATGTTGTGCTATCATGCTTTTTGACTTGACTTTGCTTTGGACGGGTACCCATCCTTTTACAACTAGGGTTGTTAGCCCTAGAGGTTGCCTCAAGATGTTTTCTGGCTTCTGGTCATTTACCAGTCTTCGCCGTAACCCTGGCAAGGGACCAGTTTTTTTCACGGTGGTATTTTATTTCCCTACTACCCTCTGACTCTGCTGGCGGCAGAGCCAGCGAGCTTCCCCAATTCCAATGGGACGCGCCCGATGGAGGTAACCGGTAAATCCCCACACGGGTTACTATTATTATTATTATTATTATTATTATTATTATTATTATTATTATTATTATTATTATAACAAGTACAATAAGATATAAAGAAATCAAGACGATTTAGACCATCACAGATATCTAACTATTAACACGTAGATTTTATTTGATCCCTTCCTGTTTGATACAGGTAAGCACAGACATCCTTATTCAGGGAATGTAACAGGAAACCAGAATTGTTTTTATTTTAATTGATGATTCAAGATTTAGTGAAACATCCAGTCTATTCTGTACGGATGTATTTTCAATTGGCGTATGTGAACTACCACTTTATTATTACTACTGACAATACTGGGATAGAAAATGTTTTGTTTAATGCTTCCAAGTAAGAGAATACTTACGCCTTGCCTACCACTAGATCCACATTAGGCTGCTCCAACAACTTGGCCCATACTGCTTTGGCATTTTCAATCACCTGGGTGTCCAGAACAGACGTCCCTGCAATCCCCTGCAACAAGCCGGTAGTTTACTTTTAAGAGACAATGTGGGGTATTATTTCATCCAACAGCAGCTGTAGAGTAGTTGGGACGTGATGCGATGTAAAAAAGCCCAAATGTTCGAGAGTAATACTGTTATTAAGCTTGCAATTACAATGGCTCTATGCCTGGCTTCAAATACGCATCAATTTAATTGAAATGTATTTAGGATAATGTGAAGAATTAAACGAATTCCTTTGCTAATTATAATAATTAATCAAGTTTAAAATATAGATGTTTGAGTTTAAAAATCACAGCAATAGAACCAAACTTGTGTGTGTGTGTACGTGTGTGTGTGTTTTTATATCTCCAGAACCACTCAGTTGGTTTCAGTAATTCTTTAACAGTTATTTTATTCGATATTTTTATAGCATATACAGTATACATTATCGTAGGATGTCTTGGGACCAGGCAACATAAACAAAATGGAGCAAGTCAACAAAAGCGCATACCCACATCCCTTAAAAGAGAATACGCTGCCTCCTATAGATATTATATCAAAACAGTGTGAGTGAAGATCCTCCCTATTAATAAAACCTTCAAAAGGTAGGCGACAAGATATGTTTATCTTGTAACTTACAATAAACATTTTTAAGGTTAATTTTTTACTGTCATCGAACAGCAAAGTTTGCGGACCAATACGAGAAAACTTCAAGAACTTACTGAGAGTATTACCACTGCAAATTATTGGATTCTGTGATATACTGTATGATCAATTTGTATGTTCGATCAGTAGTATCGTTTAAGATGAATTTAGGATTATACTCTACATGTACTTTACCTTAATCTAACGTTCACATCGAGCACTCATGTGCTGCAATTGCCTGGCGGGAAGACAAGCAGAAGTTCCTTCTATCACTATCCCCACACCTGAAGGGTCGCGGGTGCGAAATGTGTCACACATGTGGATTTGGCCCTGTTTTAAGACGGGATGTCCTTCCTGACGCCAACGCTTATTGGAGGGATGTAATCACTATTGCGTTATCCTGTGGTGGTTGGTAGTCTACGTACGCTACCATGCGCTTCTATGGTTATGAGTTTCTCGAGTTCAGGAACACTCTCAACTCAGATCTGTCTGTGTCTCCCCTTAATTAGATCTGGAAGCGAGGAAGAAGCGGCTGTGTTTTTATCCTAAGTACTATCAAAGTATATAACTTCTGGCATAGCAGAAAATGGAATCGTTACGTAGATTTCTTCTCGATTGAATTATGTTTCCTGGCATTAAATAAGCCCGTCTGAAGCCCTCTGTCCAATAAAATTTACAGTACATTCAGTAAATAAACCGTGGATAACATGTCAGAAAACCACTAATCCGTTTGTCTGTGTGGAGAGGGCATGAAATATACTGATGTACCATAGTGTTTAAAATATGATAATCAATCTAAACGGCATTAACCCATATCTGTGCATTTTTTCTGTTTTGAGAGGTTAAGTTTTATCTCATTGTTTCTTAAAATATATGTTTACTTCGGGGAATTTTCGTTATTGTATTTGTAATCGTGGATAATAAAATGCCGGCCCCGTGGTGTAGGGGTAGCGTGCCTGCCTCTCGCTCGGAGGCACCGGGTTCGGTTCCCGACCAGGTCAGGGATTTTTCTCTCTACCTGAGGGTTGGTTCGAGGTCCACTCAGCCTACATGATTAGAATTGAGGAGCTATCTGACGGTGAGATGGCGGACCCGATCATGAAAGCCCGGAATAACGGCCGAGAGGATGCGTTGTGCTGACCACACGACCCCTCGTAATCTGCAGGCCTTCGGGCTGAACAGCGGTCGCTGGGCAGGCCAAGGCCCCTTTCAAGGGCGTTTAAGTGACGCGGGGGGGGGGGGTAATCAAATTGTTCTAATAAGCAACTAGCAAGTTGTTTCCTATTTCTGTAAAAATAACATGTTTTCAACTTAAACTTGATTTTTCTGTTGTTGATTTTTGCTAGTTGTTTTATATATTGCTTTACGTTGCACCGGAACAGATAGGTCTTACGGCAACAATGGGATAGGAAAGGCCTAGTAGTTGGAAGTAAGCGGCCGTAGCCTTAAATAAGGTACAGCCCCAGCATTTGCCTGGTGTGAAAATGGGAAACCACGGAAAACCATCTTCGGGGCTTCCGACAGTGGGATTCGAACCCACTATCTCCCGGACGCAAGCTCAAAGCCACGTGCCCCTCACCGCATGGCCAAATCACCCACTACTTGGTTTTTCTTAATGATTTTATAAATTCTACTGTCATTATAACAGATGTATGCAGTACCGTATCTACCTCAAGATGTTTGATCTCACTGTTGAAAAGTTTGGGATAATCCCATCTTTATCAATAAAATGAGTTTAATTTTACAAATCTACGCGCCTCCACTGATCAGTACCAAAATTTGCACCGAGGCTCGTGATGCACTCGGACAAGTCGTAGAGGTAGTTATATCATCAAAGATGTAATAGAATAAAATTGGCCATAATATGTGCTATATGGGTATACGATTTTGTGTTCACACCATTTCTTATACCGAAGCTCTTAAACAATAGACTGGACAAACGAGTAGCATGGAACATAAAATACGCTTTACAATCTAACGATTTATTCTCTGGAAAATTAACCACAATTCCACAAAACGTGTGTAAAGACTCACATCTATGAACCAAAAGAAACATGCGTTTGCAAATTATGCTAATCATTGTGAAATTATCACAAAACTTGGGGCCAGCAAAGAAAGATCTTCATCACAGAATACAGTGTAATGCGAATTACGGAAAATATTGTAACATTTTGTAGGCGTATTTTATTCGCACCTTCTAATATTATCTTTGACACTCAGGGCCATGACAAAACTTCATAGAGATTACGGAGGTTTTTTTGACACTCAGACACCATCACAAAACTTCGTAGAGATTGCAGAGGTACCGGGATAAACCAAGGCCAACTAAAATATTATCAGGCCTGAATACTTAAATCTATATAAATACTCTTATAAAAGCCAAATACCACTCGCTGATCACGAGATCTCCAGATCCAAAAGATCTAGAAAGTTGAAATTAAGAGATGCCCTAGTGGCGCACTAAGAAAGGATTTATCAAAAATCAGTTTCTCTCCTAGATTTAGGCACTTCGCCCGATAGCATAGGCGAATATATGCGAAAATCGAATTTAGTGCACCAGGACGAGATGAAACTCATTTTAAGTCTTACAAGTTTTACGAAGCGATGAACAAATCCCGGTTTCAGTCTATACACTGGAGAGCACATGTTGACAGACTCACGAACGAGGCAAGCATTACAACTTACGCTTTGGTAGATTGCGTAAGACATGCAGAAATATTGCAGAATGAAGATATTATTCCCGTGAGGAAAGTTCACGATGCTCACTGTCAATTTTCTCATTTAGTGCAATACGATCGGACGTGCTTCTGCATTCTATAAATTCATTGAACCAACTTTTATTCGTCTTACGTATCTTCTTTCCTTCTTTTCTTTTGAATCTGTCTTCCATCTTTCATTCTTAATACTTTCCACCTTTTCCGACTCATTTTGTTCACAGCGCTGTAGTTGTTCTATCTGGCATTTCTAGAGATTCTGTATACTGTAGTTCCTGTTACTCATATCTGACTCTATTTCCCCCTTTTTCCGTACCTATCTTCTATACATAGAAAAGTCCGACTCGTTGGCTGAATGGTCAGCGTACTGGCCTTCGATTCAGAGGGTCCCGGGTTCGATTCCCGGCCGGGTCTGGGATTTTAACCTTCATTGGTTAATTCCAATGGCCCGGGGCCTGGGTGTTTAGGCTGTCCCCAACATCCCTGCAACTCACACACCACACATAACATTATCCTCCACCACAATAACACGCAGTTACCTACAAATGGCAGATGCCGCCCACCTTCATCGGAGGGTCTGCCTTGTAAGGGATGCACTCGGATAGAAATAGCCACATTAAATTATTTTTTATGCATAGAAAAGCACACACGAGCTTCTTCGTGCAGCTGTCTCATTTACGGCAGTGCAACATGCTTCCATGCTTCTGTTTTCTAACATACAGCCTCGTACTGCTTCGTACAGCTCATTGAAATAAATTGTATTAGTCATACACATCTCCTTTCTGTGTACCTACAGCTCCTGTTTCCCCTAGCTGACTCTATTTTTCATAACAGGCTTTGTTAGGAGTGGAGTTCATTGATGTTGACGGTATAATGATACCTCGCCGTGTTTACCTAGGAAGGGAGACGGGTCCTGGTTTCCTTTCCCTATCTTATTTAATACACGACACTGACTCGCTAGCGTCTCAAGTGCGGGTTAATGTCCTACAGCACATTTGTAAAAAATGGAAAATATTTCAATTATTTACTATGATGTCGTGTGGAAACATGTACACAATCATGGTTGAGTACCTGCCTTACATGTCCCTTCCCACCTCATACGCTACCCACTGCAAAATTGTGGCTGCTGTTGAAATATTCTCTTACCATTTAGTGTTGTAAGAGGAAGGGAATGTGATAATACAGCCTGAAGAGCCTTTTGAGGAAAGGACAGTATTTGTTTTCAGTTTTCTGTTTCTATGATGTTATCGCATTTAGAACCATTCATACCTCAGTATGTCCCTCCTCATCAACAACCACCCGCTATCGCTAGCCCTGTTCTAATGTAATGAGCCCTGCAAGTAATACAGTTCAGAATTCTTCCAATGACAAAATCGAAAATGAATTCCTTTCCACTGATTTTAATTCTCTTCCTAAAATCAAGTGTCTTTCTGTTGTGTCTGATAATGATATAAAATCTCCTCTGACTCGAAAAATGGTTCAAAAGTTCAATCATCCAATGAAAAAAATGAAATGTCGTATGGCTTTTAGTGCCGGGATATCCCAGGACGGATTCAGCTCGCCAGGTGCAGGTGTTTCTATTTGGCTCCCGTAGGTGACCTGCGCGTCGCGATGAGGATGAAATGATGATGAATACAGCACATACACCCAGCCCCCGTGCCTTTGGAATTAACCAATTAAGGTTAAAATCTCCGACTCGGCCGGAAATCGAACCCGGGACCCTCTGAACCGAAGGCCAGTACGCTGACCGTTCAGCCAACGAGTCAGACAATTATCCAATGAAAACCTTAGAGGAAACAAGCACTGCGCTAGTACAATCTCTCTCCAGTCGTTCCACTCATGACTGAGTATCGTGACCCAAGGACCTTGTCGTTTATTTTATAAGCTGATACCATTCTGTACGCACTTGCGTTTTCTGGACAGTAACTCTCCATGGTAAGCCCATGATCTCTCTTACTTGATCAACCCATTTTTTGCGACCCGTCCTCGTGTCCTTGTACCAGAAACTTTTCCTTGGACAATTAATTTTTCCAGGTTGTCATCCTCTCTTCTCATAATGTGACCAAAGAATTGCAGGATTCTGTGGTACACAACTTGGCATAAACTTTCTTGTATTCCAATTTCCCGGATGGCAGAATAATTTGTTCGCCTGGCTGTCCACAGTATTCGCTACATCCTTCTCCAACACCACATTTCAAAGGCGTTGATTCGGTTCCTGTCTTTAGCTTTTATGGTCCAAGTTTCGCATCCATACAGGAAGATCGGGAACACGAGCGAATGGACTAATCCTTTCTTCGTATTCATAGATATTGCTCTATCTTGCCAGATCTTCTTTAATTTTGCCATATCTGTACGTCCGAGAATGATGAGACGTTTGATTTCTTTTTCGCAGCTACTTTTATCCTCGATTATTGAACCAAGATAAGGAAACTGACAGACTCTTTGGAGATTGTTAAGGTGCTGTGGCAACTGAATCTCTGCACCTTTGTTGACAATCATTAGTTTTGTCTTTTTCCAATTAATTTCCATGCCAAGTTTGTGACTTTCCTATTGTACACGATCCATTATCTCGACAAGTTCCTGTACACTGCTGGCTACAAGTGTGGTGTCGTCTGCAAAACGAATCGAAAATCCTCCTTCCCAACAGTCGAGGGCATGCCTCATGATATATTCACCATAGATGTTAAACAATTGAGGTGATAAGATGCATCATTGTCTCACACCTTTGGAGACTTTGAAACTTGATGATAGATCACCATCAGCTCTGACTTTGGCCAAGTTGTTATCGTATAAGCCTTTTATAATTGAAATGAGATAAGATGGAATTCCCATTTCCTGTAGAACACACCACAACTTCGGCCACAAAACACAATCGAAGGCCTTTTGGTAGTCAATAAAGCACAGAAACAAAGGAATGTTGAATTCATGTGCCTTTTAAACCAACTGACGTATATTTAGAATCTGTTCTCTAGTTCCTCTTTCCTTGACAAAGCCAGCTAGTACAATAGGGAGTCTGTAAAAAAAATTACCTGAGAGAAAGTCGACTGCAAGTTGTGTCACTCAAAAAATGGAAGGAAGAAAGACCCGGCCTTTGTTGTGGGAACGGAAAAGTACATCTCCCTCCTGTGGAAGAGCCTTTTCATCCTGTATACAAACTACTCACTAACGATCGTTCTGTCTTATTTTTTGAGGAACAATACTAAGTACCTATTACGGATGTTTTCAAATGACGTCATTTGGAGCTAAGGAGGTTCATGAGAGAAATTTTGTACCAACATTTAAAGTTCAAGGCCAAGTTTACCTCAGAACAAGGAGGTTGTTACCTTATCACAAGAAAAAATCTCACTTTAACCAATATATTCTGTTAACAATAATGAAAGAGTCGGATATTCGGTCCAAAATATTTCCTGTTGTTAAGACTTTCTTAACTTTTCAACTTCAACGATTTATGCGTAGGCTAATCACAATCCTTATACAATACGAGATTTTAAAACAGCGTTGGAAAATTGGCCGAGAAAATCAAGAGTTTAAAGTTGCAATTCATGCGGGCTGACAATCAGCAGTTGAACATAGGGGTCGATATAACGCACTCACAATGAGTGAGATAGCTTCGGTGATTGTGGGGAAGGAATTTGAAAATCGAAACTTCGTTCTTCACAGCAGAGACACGAATTTGGTGCGGATCAATGAAACTAACCGTGCTTATGACGCTTGTCAGTACCCTCTTATATCCTGCCTTGGAGAAGATGGATAATCCGTTACCATCCATCGGCTTGATCCAAATTTTAAAGCCCTTTTAGTAAAATTATTTATGCTTTAGATTTTTACTTTTACCGAATCAAGGAAAGAGAGGGTAAAGAAAAGTAAACCTTACTCTATTGCAGTCTCCTTACTTAGTATTTAATGAAAATTTCCCAACTGGATTGTTGCTTCAACAACAACCCCAGGCAACATAATTCGAATGACAGTAGGCAACGGGGTCTGCATTTATAATGACAACAAAGTAACTCATTTGTGACTGGTGGTAGGCAAGGGACACTGCCATTATACTGAAAATTTCCGAACTCGTGTACGACAGGCAGTGAGCAAGGGGCCTTCCATTGTAATTAAAACTCCACAACTCGTAATTTACGTGAGAAACGGCAATTAAGTCTTACTCACAACGGGTATAGTATTTTACCTAGAATTTCATATACGATGTAGAATTCCTTTACGTAGCACAGGTACATGAGATAGTACCTACATGCATAAAACTTATGATGCTGTGCCTAGCATACGAACTGGCTGGTGAATCATTATTCATAGAAAACTTACGAATAGATCAGCATCTACCATGGACAGGAGAGTATTCGCAAATACTTCTTGAACTCCGGACAAGGAGGAAATAAATTCGGATTGATTTCAACGGCACTGGCATCAAGATGTCATCAGAATATAAAGGCTGTCACGGGATATGCAGTACATGGTTTTCACCATAAGATCTGTATGACAAGAATATTTCACTCTCGAGGTCTTGAGTGTATTTGTTTGTTAGTTTTGCCGTAGACAACGTGATAGATACCAGGATAACATCCCTGATTGCACTCTCCAGTGATTTATTTTTATTGTCATGCTAATTAATGT
Organism: Anabrus simplex; assembly: GCF_040414725.1. Classification (NCBI taxonomy): domain Eukaryota; kingdom Metazoa; phylum Arthropoda; class Insecta; order Orthoptera; family Tettigoniidae; genus Anabrus; species Anabrus simplex. The sequence goes on along the minus strand of NC_090265.1, from coordinate 944,188,691 downwards.
TTATTCTTTATGTAATGAACATTGGCTGCAATAAATATGGTATTAATGAATATATCGATACATGATAAAATGGTTGCCATCTTGGGCCATATGGACTCGGCGTTTGGGGGCGTGTTTACATTCGCTTTGGTCTCTTTGGAAATATTTTAAATGTAAAAATGTGATAGGGACATAAAATGGATCATAAATATTATGTGACTTATTGTCGCTCTCATTATAAACATGCTAATGCCACAACTTTGGATTCTCTAAGGACGAATCATTCTCGGGAAAACAGGTCAGGAGTACTTACCGTGGTCGTTGTGTAATGCTTGGTAACACTTCTGTGTGTTTTAACTATATTTATATCAGGTTTGTTACCGGAGAAGACGAAATTGTTTTTTCCATTGTGACAAGGAAATGCTTTATAGGCCTACTTCATTCTATTGCTAAGAGAAGGGGGGTGAAGTGTCTATTATCATTGTTCATGTACTTGCATTGCAGTATTTTTCATATTTCCTGGTGCTTATTAATATGAATTAGTAATCTTAATTTATCAAGTTAAAGAATGAAAGGTAGTTTAATAATTCAGTTCATTAAGAAAAATGTGTCTAACCTTGATGATGAGTGTCTGTGTGGTGTTCTGTTGAAATTATTCATTGAAACGTGGTCTAAGTTGGAAGCGTTTTCTTTAATCTCTCTTACACTAATATGATTTACTGATAAATATTCGTGGTTTTCAGTTTTGCTTCGTTATTGCTAAGTACGTAGGTCGAACATGTGATTGTGTTTTAATACTTTTTTAGACGATACAGCAGTATAGTTTCGTCGTTTTTAAATTTGAAAACACCGGTTATGTTGAATATAAGTCGTCTTCATTACGGAAATTACGATAGTTATCAGAGTTAATTATTTTATACAGGATGGTCGGAAACGACGTGAACCGGGTATATGAGCGTTAGGGTGTTGGTCATACTGATAAATAATTTGGAGAAAGTAAATAGATATCTCGCACAGTCGTCACTTTATCAGCTGATGAATTTAGCTAATGAGATCGCTTCGCGAAGGAATTCAAATGAGGTTTGCGAGGCGGAGTTGCTAAATCTACATGTGGCTTAAGATCGGCCTTGGAGCACCTATCAAAGGAAAATAACTTCTCCAGGGGAGGATTATGAACACGGATCTCCGAACTGACAGGATTGCGCCATAGCAAGTGTGCTACGGTAAAGCCGGCTGAAAATCAAGGCCTGTATCGTTTGGTGCTGATTTCTCGACATAGCTCTCAAGCTGGTCTAAGCTACTTGCAAATTTTAGCAAACCCGCCTCGCAAATACCATTTGAATTCGCCCGCGACGCGATCTGATTAGCTAAATTCATCAGCTGATAAAATGATGACGGGAAGGGAACTATTGCGAGGCTTGAGAGCAGCGCGCTGTTTCCAGTCTATACAGTACATATTCCTGGTCTGTGAGTGCACCTCCTGTCGTAAAATACATATTTTTTGTATCTGTGCTCGTTTGACGGGTTCATTGAAGGTACTCACTAACAATTAATAGTGGCGATCACAATTCCTGCTGGTTTTAGCCCGTAATCACACATCTCTTTATATTAGTTCGGTATAGGGAGAAGGACCGATGTATTTTAGTTGTAGTAAACGTGGCGGGATGCATAAAACTAAATCGCAAGTTGCTGGTGAACCACCCGGTATTTTGTAGTTGCTGTATGCTGAACTGTTTTTGGGCGTATTTTACATTATTCACACCACCGTATATCATCTTTGACACTCAGGCACCATGACCAAGCTTCGTAGAGATTACAAAGTTACCAGGTTTACCTGTTTTTACTAATAAAGAGAGTCTGAGTCTTTTTGTATGAAACGGGCAATCTCAGAAATAACCGGACCGATTTTGAAATTTCCTTCAACATTTGAATGATGATATCATTCCAGGTAACATAGGCTGGGTATCATCTCGGAATATCAGGGTGTTTCCCGGGTAAGGCAGAGAGCAGTACAATTTAATTAAACCTTACACGTGTAGACGACTTCAGATATAATTCTGTATACAACGTATAATTCCGTAGTGAAGCACGGTTTTAAACTTCAGCTGGTTTTATTGCAAAACTAACGTTCTATAATACTCCTTTATATATATATATTGTGCCTATCCGGGGCTTCAGTGCACAATAATAATAAGAATTCGTGAGGGCATCGGCCGAATGGAAAATACGTGATGAGATCTTCGGCGAATGGCCCTAGAATCGAATTCTCATCATCATCCCTACTTCAGAATAACCACGGCTATAATATTAGAGCATTCAGGTCAATGGTACGTTCGGACTAAAAGGCATTAATAAATTATTTATAAGTAGGGATCTCAGTATAGAAGAGGAATACAATGTCACTACAAATCAGAAGAATGATGTTTTAAAGTTTTATGAATATCTGATTTATTATCAACTGAGAAAGAACATCCATAATTAAAACGAAATGTGCCATATAACATTTGATCACAAAGTTAAAAAGTTAAAAAAAAGGAAAAAAAAGGCGGGATTCACATTAATGAAATTATTATTTAATTGTCTTGTGGAATTAGTATTCCACACCGATAATTCCGATATTTAGAGGCCTTTCACTTGTTATTACCTCTATTATTCACAACATTGATAGTCATTAATTAATTAATTAATTAATTAATTAATTAATTATACATAATAATCGGCACTATAATGATCACCCTTTTGATATCATCCCAGCTTTCTATACATAAACTGGAGTTTTGAAATATTATAATTTCTTGTGATTATATTATTACGCAATCAAGGATTAAGACAGTATGTTAATTATGACAAGCACATTCCAAGATATCTGAAAGTCATGTTCAGCCCTAATAACTAACTTCATTATTATTTACAAAGGTATAACAAATCGCATTGGCATGTTTCGCCGGGATTAAAATAATATACCATTTGATCAATTAACATATAATAATACTGGGCTTATGGATGACGCGTGAACAATAACACGACATTTTACTTGTAATAATACACTCAACTACCACCAAACATATTAATATGACCCTTTATCATATATACAAGATTATATGGAAGGAATGGTCCTTCCATTACCAAAAATAATGACAATGATACACGTTGCCCTGGATAGGGGTCGAACTCGTAGTCTTCTCACTGCAAGATGCATGTTTTAAATTTCTAGATCGGATGGAATGAACAAAATAAATTGGGAGGAAGTCTATTGTTTCTACTATATTAATTCAGTCGCGGTGACAATTAGCTACTCTATGCGTAAATGTCCGTCGGATATTGTTAGAAAGTAAATGGCCATCGAACACTCCACAGTCAAGGCTTTTAACGTGCCCACAGCTTGCTTAGCCTTTGTATTCATCTGTCACTTTCTCTAGTGTAACGGTACCTCCGCACGCCTCCCTTTCATACAGTCCGGGGAAGGTATCCCTCTTTAATAAACCGCCTCGATATAAATTCGGGCCGACTCGGCTTCTTCAAGCTCACATGGTTCTATTCAACCTAATCTCAATATAACTGGCGTGGTACACTTCTTCACGCTTTGCATAAATTATCTCTGGCACATATTTATATCGCCTTGATTATCAATTGATAGATATTCACCGACCATCACTTCCAACTCAATACCACGAACACTCGCATATAATTACATACGGGATATTAATTCATGCCACTCTATAAAACAAATTTACATATTAAATTCACGATCTAGAAATTATACTTGCATCTAAAAACATCATTTGAACTCCTCATATGCTCCGTCTTATACATGACATACAAGTCATCCTCGTATTCTTTTGAAGAGGCAGAGCATCTCATCTTATCATAAGATCTGGGGTTACCTAGATGGATACCACTTCCATCCATCATAACACTTCTTGAAGACAAAATAAATCATTACAGGAATCTTATAACTAACATGCATTACTTTCCAAGGGGTTTAAATAAACTGCTGGTCATCATTGCCAGTACAAACTTCCTACTACACAAGCTAAAAATTTTAATCCCTTCGAACAGCCCGCGATCATCATTCACATTTTTAATCTACTTGACATGCTAATCCTAACTATTTACAGGAGGGAAAATGACTTTCAAACATAGTAAACTTGAAAATGCACTTATCTTAGGGTGATCATTCTCGTCCGAGGCAGCACACTCATAACAGCTTAAGCCATCATCTTGCTGCCTTTGATGTCGTAAGGTCCTTGGTTCGTTTCCGGGATGAACTCCATCTTGTAGACTTCACCACGCATAATAATCCCGGATGTATCCAACACAATGAGATGTTGGGTAGGTGAGTGACTCGTGTATCCTCTTCCCAGACCAGCGATCACTCGTTCCAATATGCAAAAGGGGAAAACACTATGGTTATAATTGGGTCACTTTGTAACACGCACTACATTCAGGCATGGTTAAATTTATCCCGAATATTGCTGAACTGTCACGTATTCACTTGCACTGTAATCCAACGTTAAGGGTAACTAACTTGCTTATTTCACATCCCCTCACAATGTAAGACAACTCACATCCACGTTTGTACTTTCAGCAGACGCTGCCCAAATTATTATTATTATTATTATTATTATTATTATTATGCGTGAGTCGCAATTTCCTGAACAAATTCACTTTTTCAACGTTCTAATTGTAATTCCAATTGTGCTCTCACAACACTTCACTGTATTTGACTAGTAGTGGATTAATCTAGCCACACACGAATCCATCGAGCATATATTACAGTAGCTTGAATGCTACGCAGCTCTTAACAGGTAGATTATTCCTCGTTCACTATCCTCATTGATTACACCATGATACAAAATGTTATAAATACACGAAATTTACACAATAAGTGCACGTCAATAATCACTGCGCTTAAATAATGATTTATGCAGTACTTCTGCTAGTTAAATCTCACAATTGCAGTACTTCATCACTTGATGAAAGTATTACACAATATCACAGGTCGTGCAAAATAGCAACACGTCCGAACAACACGGAAACACAGTAGATAATGGGTAAGTAGTCTCCTGTCCGATTCCTTTTGTAAAACATAGGAAAAAATCAAGAGTGGGGGTTAACTCCGCCTTCATGTCGGGGGCCGCTTCCGTAAAAAACCGTTTGTCGGCGTTGATCTGCATATCAAAAGATAGCTCTGACCTTCCATATTTTACTGATCGAATCTTATTCTCTTAGGATCGGCGGTTTAATTACAATCGTCAAAGCGTCATTTACCACTTGTGCAATGACTGACTTACGTCTTGCCAAACTCCAGGATAGGCTCACCTCGCCAGACCTGTGGCGACGTTCTGTAATTCTCTGCACCGATTCAGATCACGTAATCAATGATAAGTTGAATAACTGGAAGATGTTTCGTTGTCATCTTTAACTAAGTAATTCCTTGATCACGGCAAGCTCTTATTTATGAATATTAGATGCGTAAGTCAATAGTCACATGATTCTTATTATTGTTATTAATACCGAAAATTCTGAAACAAATGAAGGTTTTGGTTGGTACCACTAAAATCACCAACAAATATTTAGGGAGTTACTTCTCCCCAAGTTAACCCGACTTATTAAGCATGGCCGGCGGGCTGTCACATGACCTTCTACTCCTTCCAACTCACTCGCACAGGAGAAAGAAACATCCTAATTGCTGGCTAGCGTATGACTCGCCCTCGTCATTACGCGCACAGAGCCCCTTGTCCTCTAAAGTAGCAGCGCATCGTTCGTATACCGTGCAGCGCTGTGGCCTGCTAACTTTGCGGCAAAACGTCGTAGAATGACGCGGAAAACGGCATATTATTGATATGGGATGTCACGATATGGTATCTAAAGTACCGTGAACGGTCACAATATACACTGCTTAAAAAGAATTGTACCAAGAGCATAGAAAAATACTTTCAGGCCACCTACATGATTCAAAATCCTATTTGAGTAACAGGTTATATTTTTCATGTGACTAGAGTGAAGAAGTATAACAAAACCTATGTTATTGTCTATTATCCTATTTCTGTGGATTAAAACAAACATTACTTAACTTACGCTGAACACCACAAGCAAGATATTTTTGATAATTAGTCAACCGCACTTTAGGCTTGGACATGTGTAAGTTAAACGACAAATACCACACTCAACACAGTGCAAGAAAGGAATGACTTTTTATTTCCACGAGAGTTTATAAACATCTTAAGTGAGCTTGATAAATTTCCAAGTTCAATAAATTTCCAATTCCTTTTCGATCATTTAATAAAAGGCTAGGAAAACAACATGACAGGTAATCTGCTACCTGGGCGACTGACCTAAATGCAGATCAGTAGTGACTGATTGAGGTGTTGAAGCAAACCTATAATAACCACCGTGCGAGAAATAGCATGAGTCTACGTTACCTCTGATTAGTGATAATTATTGTGAGGGGCCAGTGACCTACATTTTGGACCCCTTTTGACAACAAGTATCATGTCTGGAAATGAGGAAGTCTGTATCCACTGACTATTTTTGATTCATGGTCAATTTGTTCATCATAATTCGTTTTATTATAGTCAGTGGATAGATTTGGAAGTGTCATTATGACCTAGCTGTTAGGCCCCTTTAAACAATAATAATAATAATAATAATAATCATCATCATCATCATCACCATGATCAAACCGATAACATTTGATTAACTGCTTTCCTGGTTTACTTAATTTTATCTGGTATTTGAAATGTTACTGGAGTGTTTTTAAACGAATTTTCAGAAACGAACCAGCAGTGTTTTCAGTTTCCTTTCCATCTTGTTCCCATGTATTATATTTGATGTCCCTTTCCCTGCCTGTCTCAAGCTGTACTGTGTATTATTACCCCAAGGGAGTGCTGTGCTTCCGATTTAGAGGAAGAAAGCGTCTTCAGAGTAATGCGGTGAGGTGATAAACTAAGGAATCTTACGCAACTTCGACATCGGAGATTGGGATTTGAAGAGGCCACAAAACCTCGAGGGAGACCCGGTGAGAGAAGAGCTCAGGCTGCCTGTTGGCTGGTAAAACATTGACGCAACAGAAGAGAGGTCTGTGGCACTACATGGTGAAGTTATAGTTCTCAGCTAAGGTCCTCAACGGATGGTGGGAATGTTCCTGGTATCGGTCGATGCTATACATTTCTTGTATGATGTATTAAATATATTTCTACCCCATAGAGCCAACTACTTTTAGATGTCATGAGCTCTTCTCATTAGTGAGTAAAGTTCTCCCATACAGTGACTTACTGTAAACTTACGGTAATAACATTTATTATGAAGTTACCTTATCTACTGTCTTAATTCTAAGCATTCATACTGACGCTATAACTTACCACACTTTCTAATGTAATATATTGAGTGTTTCGGTTAGTCAAAACGTAGTTTCTAAACTAGATAGTCACGGAATGAAGTTAATTACAGAGTCGCCTTAATCAGAGGAAAATTCGAAATTTAAATGCCATGTGGCGTCAAATCAAAAGTGTCCTATGTTGGTAGCCTAGAGCTAATAATAATGATGATAATAATAATAATAATAATAATAATAATAATAATAATAATAATAATAACAATATCTTACGCAACTTCGACATAGGGGATTCGGATATGAAGGGGTCACAAAGTTATTTTCCATATTTTTCCTTGCGACCACAGGAAACCAGTTGACTTTGACGTGGCTTCTACTCATATTTTCAGACAACTTTCAAATATTCTGTCCCGCCACTCTTAGTCAACTTTTATTCACATCCGACTAAACGGTAAAAGTCTCGTGAAGTATTTTAATTTCTTTTATATTTTTTTCTTTCTGTAATTGATGTCTACGTTCCTCGAAGATTCGTGGATCTTCCTGCTTCAATCAGGGATAATAATAGCCAGTGCATTTTATTTTTACATCAAAGTAATATTAGCCGAAGTAACCCAGAAAATATTATTCTTCAGGTATTATAATTTCGTGGTTCATGGTGTGGATTGCAGTAGTCACGCCGTAGTTCCTGTACCATGCGCAACGACTGAGTGGCCTAGTAAGTTGTCCTGAGAGTCAGGATACCATTCTGAGTCATGGTCTTCTTTGTGCTCAGGCGGCTAGAGCTATACAATTCACAGGTGGTCCCTAACCCATTAGAGGAGAGATCCTCACTTGGACTATGTGTAAGTGGGGTAGCATCCTGCTTCATGAATTTACCGAGCTCAGAACATTTTAAGCAAGCCTCGGACCTATGGGAATTCAGGAAATCTATTAGGAATGTTCGAGTTTTTTGTGGATTTTTTCGATGAAGCAAAGTACTATATGATCTGTAATGAACTAAGTATCTCTAGGCCTATCTGCAAACGAATAAGGGTAGAACAGGAGGAGGAAATTACAGAGAAGTACATGGATATGATTAGTGAGAAGTTCTGAACAGTTGTCAATATGCAGGTTTAGGATATAGAAAGAGAATGTGTGGCATACAGGGATGCTGTATTAGCAACAGCAGAGGAATACCTAGGAACAGCTGTGTGTAAAGATGGTGAAGAGAGACATATTGGTGGAATGATAATGTGAGAGCAGCTTGTAAACGTAAAAAGAAGGCTTATCAGAAATGGCTCCAAACAAGGACTGATGCAGACAGGGAACTGTACGTAGATGAAAGAAACAGAGCGAAACAAATAGTTGTTGAAGTCAAAAAGAAGTCGTGGGAAGATTTTGGTAATAACCTGGAAAGGCTAGGTCAAGCAGCAGGGAAACTTCCCTGGACAGTAATGAAGAATCTTAGGAAGGGAGGGAAAAAGGAAATTAACAGTGATTTGGGTAATTCAGGTGAACACATAATAAATCCCAGAGACTCACTAGACAGGTGGAGGGAATAATTTGAAAATCGTCTTGACGTAAAAGGAAATCTTCATGGTGGTGTCGCAAACAACGGAGCTCATGGGGAGGAGGAAAATGATGTCGGTGAAATTATGCTTGAGGAAGTGGAAAATATAGTAAATAAACTGCACTGTCATAAAGCAGCAGGAATAGATGAAATTAGACCTGAAATGGTGAAGTATAGTGGAAAGGCAGGGACGAAATGGCTTCATAGAGTAGTAGGATTAGCATGGAGTGTTGGTAAGGTACCTTCACATTGGACAAAAGCAGTAATTGCACCTATCTATAAGCAAGGGAACAGGAAGGATTGCAACAACTATCGAGGTATCTCATTGATTAGTATACCAGGCAGAGTATTCACTGGCATCTTGTAAGGGAGGGTGCGATCAGTGGTTGAGAGGAAGTTGGATGAAAACCAGCGTGGTTTCAGACCACAGAGGGGCTGTCTGGATCAGATGTTCAGTATGCGCCAGGTAAATGAAAAATGCTACGAGAGGGGAAGGCAGTTGTGTTTACGTTTTGTAGATCTAGAGAGAAAGCATATGGCTGGGTACCTAGGGAAAAGGTATTCACCATACTGGGGGACTATGGGATTAAGCTTAGAGTATTAAAATCAATCAGTCATTTATGTTGACACTAGGGCTTTAGTGGGAATTGATCGTAGAGTGAGTTCTTGGTTCATGGCACTTACAGGGTTTAGAGAAGGCTGTAATATTTCACCTTTGTTGTTCGTAGTTTATATGGATCATCTGCTGAAAGGTATAAAGTGGCAGGGATGGATTCACTTAGGTGGAAACTTAGTAAGCAGTTTGGCCTATGCTGACGACTTTGTCTTATTGGCCTGCAGTCTAATATCTTAGAACTTAAAAATAGTTGTAATGAGTATGGTATCAAAAAGCCTTTCGAAGACTAAATTGATGCCAGTAGGTAAGAAATTCAACAGAATTGAATGTCAGATTGGTGATATAAAGCTGGAACAAGCAGATAAGTTCAAGTATTTAGGATGTGTGGTCTTCCAGGATTGGAAATATAATAAGTAAGATTGAATCAAGGTGTAGTAAAGCTAATGCAGTGAGCTCGCAGTTGCGATCAACAGTATTCTGTAAGAAGTAAGTCAGCTCTCGGAGGAAACTATCTTTACATCGTCTGTTTTCAAACACACTTTGCTTTACGGGAGCGAGAGCTGGGTGGACTCAGGATATTTATTCATAAGTTAGAAGTAACAGACATGAAATTAGCGAGAATGACTGTTGGTACAAACAGGTGGTAACAATGACAGGAGGGTACACGTAATGAGGAAATAAAGACTAAGTTAGGAATGAACTCGATGGATGAAGCTGTACGCATAAACCGGCTTCTGTGGTGGGGTCATGTGATGCGAATTGAGGAGGATAGGTTACCTAGGAGAATAATGGACTCTATTATGGAGTGTAAGAGAAGTAGAGGGTGAACAAGACGACGATGGTTAGACTCAGTTTCTAACGATTTAATGATAAGAGGTATAGAATTAAATGGGCCACAACACTAGCTGGAAATAGAGGATTGTGGCGGCATTTAGTAAATTCACAGAGGCTTGGAGACTGAACGCTGAAGGGCGTAACGGACTATAGTAATGATGCATGTACTATTATTTCTGGTAAGTACTAAACGAAGTTAATGAAAATTAACGAAATACAATAAATTTTTCGCCTCGTCTTTATATTGTTCGGCATTTTTATATCTTCAAACTTCTAGTTTTGAAGTTAAGGCCAGAAAAATAATTGTTTCTTTCCTTGGTTTTTATCAACGTCACAAGAAATTGGGACAAACACATCATGACATTTTATTATCTAATTTTTAGTTTTCGGTGGTGATAATCTTGCACTGTTGCCCTGACGGCAATAAGAACCAAATTCAACACGAAAGTACTTTCAGTATGGCATTCATTACAAAGTAGTATTGTGATGTATTATAATGGTTAGTATAATTGTTCACAGTTACAGTAATTTATGTTTTAACAAAGAAATATTCATGTCAGCTTTATCTAACATTTTTCTTTTGCTAGTGGCTTTACGTCGCACCGGCACAGGTAAGTCTTATGGCGGCGATGGAAGAGGAAAAGCCTAGGATTTGGAAGGAAGCGGCCGTGGCCTTAATTAAGGCACAGCCCCAGCGTTTGCCTCTTGTGAAAATGGGAAACCACGGAAAACCATCTTCAGGGCTGCCGACAGTGGGATTCGAACCCACTATCTCCCGGATGCAAGCTCACAGCCACGCGCTCCTAACCGCACTGCCAACTCGCCCGGTAATGTCTGAAATTTAATTGTTTACTCTCGCATAATAGGCACCTGCACAATTATTGAAGTGGGACGTGTGACTATTAACTTTTCCCAGTCACATCATTCGCCGCTACGGCGTTCTTCCTGTGGGTACCTGTACAACAACACCTGAAATCTGAATGAATTAGAGCTTCAAGGTAGTATGTTTAACGACGATCAGACTTGATTTTCGTGAACCTGAATTAAAAAACCTGGACTGGGAAGGTAGCAGCCATGGTGTTAATTAAGAAACAACATCACTTTGTGTGAAAATTTGGAAACCACAAAGAAAATCATCTTAAGGACTGTCGACTGTGGAGTTGGAACACAGCAATTCTAGAACGCCAGCTTACTTCTACAGGGCGTAGTTTACCTTTTGAGCAGTTTTGAAACATGTAATGCTTTGGTTATTGATGTATTTCCAAAGTTTTGTGATTTGAAGTACCTATATCCCATTTTTCAAAACGAGGACATAAATCGTTTAGCCTACCATGTAAAGTGATTTCTGATAAAGGGCCTCCTCCTACCTCAGAAAGGTAGTCTTGAGTTTCCACTCTTTGATTTTGATGTGCTATTTTCATCTAAAGGTAATCAAGGATTGAATTATGCAGGAGGCTGTAATTACAATTTAGGATACGAATTATAGGTTTAGTATTACACAAAAGAATTTTCTGAAGGCACGATAAGTGTTTACTTCTCTAATCCACATGCAAGCGATACAAAATACTCACGGTTACGAGCAGGAGCATAATGGCTCCTTGCAGGGACATGTTATTCTGTGCAGTGCCACTGAATCACTGCCTATTACGGACTTCGAGGGCAAGTGATAAACTATTTATGAACATCAGGATGTCCTTGTCAGGGTATGAATTACAGTTCAGGAAATAATTAACCATATCATGCTCTTAGAACTGCACTTATTATGCTATTCTTTGCTTACTATCAGTTACTTCGCGATGAGTATTCATAGCTTTACCCCCTAAGAAAGTCACATCACAGAAATTGATTTCTAACATATGTTCCGTTAAATCAATGGTTATGGAGTCTTAGATGTGATCTGTTTTATTGGTAGAAAAATATACAGCTATTTCATCGAAAGTCTAGTAAACTGACTTTCGTGGGTTTTACTTCCATCATGCTCGTCTAGTGCAGTGCAGGATGAATTATATATAGAAAATAATCTGTAGCCTTAAATAATATTACATTAATAAAATAGAAAAGGTAGGCTTTGGTTCATCTGATGTACGTTCAGCCATGATTATTTTTTCCTAATAAAGTCCGTATAGCCTATATACGCTCGCTCCTTGACTGCATGTTCAACACTGATAACATCAGTTCAGAGGGCTCCAGGGTCGATTCCTGGTCGGGTGGGGGATTGTAATTGCGTCCCTCTGACTCGGGGACTGGTTATATTTATTTGGTCCAACACAGTCATCTCATATTCACACAACACACCAAACTACGAACCACCACAGAAACACGCAGTAGCGAATACATCCTCACTCATGGGATTGGCGTGTCCGACTCGTTGGCTGAATGGTCAGCGTACTGGCCTTCGGTTCAGAGGGTCCCGGGTTCGATTCCCGGCCGGGTCGGGGATTTTAATCTTCACTGGTTAATTCCAATGGCCCGGTGTCTGGGTGTTTGTGCTGTCCCCAACATCCCTGCAACTCACACACCACACATAACACTATCCTCAACCACAATAACACGCAGTTACCTACTCACGGCAGATGCCGCCCACCGTCATCGGAGGGTCTGCCTTACAAGGGCTGCACTCGGCTAGAAATAGCCACACGAAATTATTATTATTATGGGATTGGCGTGAGAAAGGGCATCCAGCCGTAAAATAAGGCCGATCCCAAATGTTGATATATAGAGTAGTTACCAAAAGCATAGAAGGCTATAAAACCAATTCAACATTTGCAAAGCGAGATGAAGCGTTAGAAGAAAATTACAAAGTTCTTGTACATCGCAATGGACGTTGAATACATTAAGATCGCCGAATTCTGAGTTCCCACGCTGTTGAAGGACTCATCATTGCATTGGTACTATGTTATCTTACCAGCAACTGCTTCCAGCCGTAAGCAGTCCGTTGTTCTTATTGCTGATGCTAAGTGGTGTGTGAATCAGTGGCCTCGTTCACAGAATGGACGTGTTCGTACGGAATTCGTTTTATCAGGATATAAGTATAATATTTATTGTGGCCGACTGAGAAAAATCAGCATCTGAGATCAAATACTGCACCATGTATGTATCCCCCTCGTAAGCTTTACATAATTTCGCACTGCAACACTTACGACATGCATGGATGAAAATCTTTCACTCCCCACCTTGAAAGGCGTGGGGTGAGACTCCCAGAAGGTAGAAAATGAAATGGCGTATGGTTTTTAGTGCCGGGAGATCCCACGACGGGTTCGGCTCGCCAGGTGCAGGTCTTTTGATTTGACTCCCGTAGGCGACCTGCGCGTCATGATGATAAAGTTGACACATACACCCAGTCCGCGTAGCAGAGGAATTAACCAATTATGGTTAAAATTTCCGACCCTGCCGGAAATCGAACCCGGGACTCCTGTGTCCAAAGGCCAGCACGCTAAGAATTTAGCCATGGAGCCAGAAAGTTTGACTGGTACGCTGGTCCGACTGAACGTGTTCTGATGTTGAAGACAGCACCTACACCCAGCCCCCGAGCCATAGGAATTAACCAATGACGGTTAAAATCCGAGACACAGCGAGGAATCGAAGCCGGAACCTCGTGAACCAAAGGCCAGCACGCTAACCATTTAGTCGTAAAGCCGGACTACACTAGTGGCTGATAATGCCCTTGTCCATCGAGGCAGAAATCAGAAATTCATGAATATCTCTGTGATCACAGCCGGTACGGTAACAACGTATAAGACACAAATGATCGGAAATTCAATACTTTATAACCTTCGTTATGTAGCATTTATCGATACGACTTGCCTTTGCTGGCAGGATGTAGTGTTTACAGTACACTATGTTTTGTGGTATGGGCTAGAATTTGTTACTTTCATTGACCTGTCTCAGTCTCATCTTTGGCTTTGACGATATGAAAGTGACTGAGGTAGGAGCGGTTCTATTAACACCGTTCCTTATGAAACCAGTCCCTGTTATGAATGGTTTGAAAATATAGCTCATAGTGTTGTTTGGTGCATGCATTTCAGTGGGCTTGGCAGACTGATATGTAATAGCAACTTCTGGCTCAGTGAGGAAAGCAGCGGGAAACTACCTCACTCCTCATTTCCCTAGTATGCCTCTTCAGTGACACCTAGGCTATGTATGACAGCTGTTGGTGAAGTTGTAGAGGATCAAACCAGCCTTCGGGCTAAATACCCAACATACAACATCGATATGACCACTAATAACAAATTTGAGAATTAAATTTTAAGCCTGCCCCTCAACTACAATTTCACTCAGTGTGAAGAAATTTATTTATGGCCTAGATTATAGCGACTTATTCCCCGACTGCGCATACCGATTTTCATTACATTCTCATAGGCCGTTTTCTCGTAATGCATGTACATACATACATACATACATACATACATACATACATACATACATACAAACACGCAGAAATTACGGAAAATTAAAAAGTTCATTTCGGTGTTACTGCGGACACGACTGATACAGAAATACAATCCTTTTAAATTCTGAGCAATGTACAGACAAAACTCATATTATATATATATAGGCCTACTAGCTGATGTACCCGTGCTTCGCTACGGAATTCTACATTGTATAGATAATTCTAGGTTAGGTAGTGTACACATTGAGAGCAAGATCGTGTTAAATTGCACAGCTCTTAATGTTATCCTAGAAACGCGACGGTGAAGTCACCAAACGTCTTTTCTTATATGAAGACTGGGTTAGGGAATTTTCATTGTAATGTTAAGCCCGCTTGCCTACCATCAGTCACAATCAGGTTGGGGAGTTTTCATTATAATGATAGATACTCACTCTCCAACCTGCCTTTTTAAATCCTCAGAAAGACTGTCTTAGTAGTTTTCCCAACTGAAGCGAACATAGGTCATTACAATGATGTCAGTAGCGATGGCGCGATTAAGAACAATGCTTTATAAAATACTCGATCAAATGAAAAACCACACATTTTCTCACTTTTAACGAACAGTACTACGCTGCCGATCTAACAGCCCAAAATTCCAGAGCTGGAATAGCCGTGATCCGTGAACGCTCTTCGTATTCTTTGGCGGGGCGGGGGTCAAATAGTGGAGAGCCCCGGGGCAAAAACTATGTCCTTTTATTATTCTGTTTCCTAGGAGTATCCGATGTGTCGGAAAATCTCAATTCAATACACTGGCGGCGGAAAAGAACTATCTGACTTCGAGACAAATTTTTCTCCAAGCCAGAGGAGAAACCCCCTCGTCACTGCTCATTTGGAATAAAATGAATGTAGAACTTAATAAAAGTGAAGAGGAAGAAGCTTTGTTTCTTAAGAAACGGCTCTTTTCAGGGTTGAATTTTGAGTATTTATTGAATTGTGGTGTTATAATTTTCAATAGGCCCAAATTTAAATTCCAGACCAGGTACCACTACTACTAGTACTACTACTACTACTACTACTACTACTACTACTAAGTGACCATCTGCCTTAAATGTGCACACTGTTCATTCAAAACAGCGCGTCAGAGTAGGGATCGAATAGCTGGAATGCTATGATGAACCAGTATGTTACGTACCAGCAGTATCAGGAAAATTTTGAACCAGAGGAATTGCATGCTGAAAAGGAAAGTCTTCTAACTCCCCAGCTATTTCCCGCCAGTATTCAGTCAGGCTGTTATACTCGGTACGCAGCAGTAACCCCATCTATCGGAGTCGAGTGGCAGCATAAGAGAAAAAGAACATCACAACAAACATGGTCAATGTAATGTTATTGTTCATCACTGTTATACGCTTTCGATATTGTAGGCCTTCACATTTAGTTTTCTTCCGACTCTGAAATACCACTCTTAACATAGTCGCTACGGCAAAACTGAATAAAACATAAATGATCGGAAATTGTATTCTCCATAACTTTTGTTATGTAGTACTTTTCGATGGGACCAATAACATAGGTATTTCAAAATTAAATTTTAGGTGCCTTCCCATAAACTAGATTTCTTCCAGGATGAATAATTTTTTTATAGGTTAGACTGTAGTTTCTTATTCCCCGACTCTATATACCGATTTTCATTTGATTCTGTCAATCCATTTTATCGTGGCTCGACGTTGATATGGACTTAGCAACAAAAATTACAGATTCATGAATATATGTGTTATCATAGGCGGTATGGTAAAAATTTATAAGACCTAAATGATCGGAAATTTAATTCTATATGACTTTAATTACGTGGTATTTATCGATAGGACCACAAATAATATAAATATTTGAGAATTAAATTTCAGACGTTCCCCTAAACTGCCATTTCACTGAGCATGAATAAAATGATTTACAGCCTTAGATTATAGTGGCTCATACATACCGATTTTCATTCAATTCTCTTCAGCCGTTTTCTCGTGATGCGTGTACAGACATACAGATAGACAGACAGACAGAAATTACGGAAAAGTAAAAAGTGCATTTCCTTGTTACTGTGGACATGACCGATACAGAAATACATTTTTTTTTCAAATTCTGAGGAATGTACAGACAAAACTCTTCTTATATATATTATGTATACACATTATACACACACTAATGAATGATCCGCCATCTTTAGAAAACATTTCATTGCTACAGTAGCATGTCAATCGATTACGAACACAACAGAATCACAACATGAGTACACGAGTTTCACTAGCAACTGTCGCTAACAACTCGACTCCAACTCCCAAGACTGCCTCGTTATATACATTGTCTTGCCAGGCTTCTAGAAGAGTATGACACAACATGTTTTCTCGTAATTTCTAGAGTCTCCAATAGCCTATTTATAATGGTTTTTCTATACAATTCTAGTGACAAGAGGCGTTGTTCTGGACTATTACCGTGTGTTGCACATCATTACACTAGATTTATACATCATATTTACAAGCAATTATTAAATTATATACTATTAATCACGTATTCTTACATTAAATAAACTATTATTAATATACATAGAGCAGATGTATCATGACATAACACCGATCTCGATAGCTGCAGTCGCTTAAGTGCGGCCAATATCCAGTATCGGGAGACAGTGGTTTCAATCCCACTCTCGGCAGCACTGAAGATGGTTTTCCGTGGTTTCCCATTTTCACACCAGGCAAATGGTGGGGATGTACCTTAATTAAGGCCACGGCTGCTTCCTTCCCACTCCTAGCCATTTCCTGTCCCATCGTCGCCATAAGACCTATTTGTGTCGGTGCGACGTAAAGCAACTTGTAAATAAATCATGACATAACTTCATATGTTTTGTTACGACCACGATTTATAACAAATAATGTCCGTACATAACTACGTGAACAATAATCATAATAATAATAATTATTATTATTATTAATAATAATATTAATATTAATAATAATATTAATATTAATAATAATAATAATAATAATAATAATAACAATAATCGAGCTCGATCTTTTCATTATTTCCCATGGGTTAGGTAATTGTTCCCAAGTTACGCTAGACCATTACACTTGCATCAGCCTGAAGGGTAAGAACTGTGAATTTTTTATTAGTATGCCTGAATTTACAGGTGAGCATAATGATCCAGAATACTACGCTAAATGTGTAAAAAAGAAAATAGCCTACCGCAGTTATGATATCTAAATACAAGGAAATTGTACTTTGCGGCGCATTGGGTGCATTAATAACAGAATGAATGTAAGTGATGTCCGAGAATACTGATCCATTTAGTATTATGACGAGTGCATGCCATTTGCGAAAAACTGACGGTGAGATATCGTGACATAAGCGAAAAAATGCAGGTTAAAGTACCGCAAATGAATGTGACAAATTAATCACACAGTGAAAGTGACTGCATGGCATATAAATCGTTCGAATAAAGGAAGATTGAGTCTATCATAAATTTATCAAGCTGTCTGTTAATTTATGAATTTACGAACACGCCTATATGGTACTGGTGTGGCAGCACTGATGAACAGTATTACGAAAACAGCCTATGGTTTTGGTGTGGCAGTACTGCTGAACAGTAGATATTGCCAGTGTAACAGTATACGTAGACGTTCTTCAGTGTCAGTACTAGTGCTGGATGGGAGCTTGTGAAAATAGTGACGAATCGGAAATCATGTAATTAGAAATAGTTGTAAACGCATAGTTGGAGAGGTCGTGACTACACAACCACGTAAAAATATTCGTAAGGAAATATGTAAGTCGATTGTATATCATATTCACAAAGGAAACATTAACAGTATTCGTATAACAATGTACAGAGAACGAAGGAAATTACTACCACATTTACCTCTACATTTACATCCGTTAGACATTTTAATTAACAGACAAGATAATTTTAACATAGATCTGAATAACAAAATAGTGTTCTTTACGTGTGAAACAAATGAAATAATGAAATAATTCTAATACCATATTAGCAGATGGCAAATTTTATGTGAGCCCAAAGCATTTTTATCAGATGTATACCATTCACTCATATACAAATGTCGGACATGTTCAACTTATATTTTGTTTACTTGTAACCAACAAATCTGTTGAAAAGTATGAAAACATGTGAAACGGCATTCGTCCGTTATGTAAAAACAATTTTAACCATGAATGTATAATTTTAGACTTTGAATTAACACTTCTAATTGCTGTTAGAAATGTGTTACCGAACGCGCGTCTTAAAAAACTTTCATTTGGGACAGGCCTGGCTCCGGAAAATTGTAAACATCTGGCTCAGAATTAGGACAACATCTAAAATATCTCTTTGGTTTGCAGTATTTGCCTCCAGATACTGTAGCTCAGGGCAACTAAAACGTCCAAAATCTCATGCGTGCAAACTGAGGCGCAGAGGCTCTGTGCACTGTGCATCCGTCCGACTCGGCTCAACTCGGCTTGACTCGGATGGTGTAGTGCGCTGAGGAGGACGAAGCGTTCGGTGATAGACGGCTTGGGCTTGTTTATCAGTGAAATAGATAAGCGCAGGACATTATAATAATGGAGCAACCTGTTTCGAAGAAAGCAAAGACTTCCGAATGTCCATTTCAATCTAACTGGGAACTTTCGTACTTTTTTATCAGTCGCAACAATCACGTCCGTAAGGAAATCGTCTATTGAAAGACAACACAAAAGACTGTTGTTGTTTGAGTCATCAGTACATAGACCGGTTTGATGCAGCTTTCCATACCACCCTATCCTGTGCTAACCTTTTCATTTCTACGTAACTATTGCATCCTACATCTGCTCTAATCTGCTTGTCATATTCATACCTTGATCTACCTCTACTGTTCTTATCACCTACGCTTCCTTCAAAAACGAACTGAACAAGTCCTGGGTGTCTTAAGATGTGTCCTATAATTCTATCTCTTCTTCCCTTCAAATTTAGCCAAATCGATCTCCTCTCACAAATTCGATTCAGTATCTTCATTCGTGATTCGATCTGTCCATCTCACCTTCAGCATTCTTCTGTAACACCACATTTCAAAAGCTTCTATTCTCTTTCTAGCTAGTTATCGTCCATGTTTCACTTCCATACAATGCCACGCTCCAGATGAAAGTCTTCAGAAATATCTTTCTAATTCCTATATCAATGTTTGAAGTGAGCAAATTTATTTTCTTATGAAAGCTCATCCTTGCTTCTGCTAGTCTGCATTTTATGTCCTGCTTACTTCTGCCATCGTTATTTTTTTACCCAACTAATAATATTTACTAATATTACCTGCTTCACCTGCCTTCGTTCGACTGCAGTCCATTTCTTTTGTTTTGGACTTATTTATTTTCATCTTATACTCCTTATCTAAGACTTCGTCCATACCATTCAGCAACTTCTCGAGATCTTCTGCAGTCTTAGATTAAATAACAATATCCTCGGCAAATCTTAAGGTTTTGATTTTCTCTCTTTGGATTGGGATTTCCCTCCCAAATCCCTCTTTGATTTCCTTTACCGTCTGTTCTATATAAACATTGAAAAGGAAGGGGGACGAACTGCATCCTTGCCTCACTCCTTTCTGGATTGCTGCTTCTTTTTGAAAGCCCTCGATTCTTATCACTCCAGACTGTTTTTATACAGATTGTAGATCGTTCTTCATTCTCGGTATCTGACTCCAATCACCCTCAGAATCTCAAATAGCTTGGTCCATTCAACATTATCGAATGCCATTTCTAGATCTACGAACGCCACGTACGTGGGCCTGTCCTTTCGACCGTCTAAGATCGGACGTAAAGTCTGAATTGCTTCACGTGTTCCGACATTTCTTCTTAAGCCAAATTGATCTCCGAACTCAGCTTCAACTTGTCTTTCCATTCTTCTGTAAATAATACGTGTTAAAGTTTTGCAGGCATGAGATACTAAACTAATGGTGGGGTAGTTTTCACACTTGTCAGGACCAGCTTTCTTGGGAATAGGTATAGCAACATCTTGCCGAAAATCGGGTCACACTTCTCCTGTCTCATACATCTTACACACTAGGTGGAATAACCTTGCCATGCTGGTTTCTCCTAAGGCAGTCTAGTTCAGAGGGAATGTCATCAATTCCAGGTGCCTTGTTCCTACTTAGGTCTCTCACAGCTCGGTCAAAATCTGACTTCAAAATTGGGTCTCCCATTTCATCAGCATCAACATCTACGTCTTTACGTTGATACAACTGTAGGATATCGATCGTATGTCGATTTATGGCCAGTTTGGAGTTAATACCATATTTAGATGTCTCTCAAGCATATCTAGCTATTTCACAATTTTAGTACTGTATGTCCAAATAATAGGGAGCATGTAGATTCCCAAGGCGCAAATATTGCATGTCCTATTTAAATCAACAACTCTACTTCACGAATATTGTATGTCCCGTATAATAACTTTAGCCAAGGTATGTCCATTTGGTTTTCATTTCACTTGAAGGCGCAGATATTGTATGTCCGGACATACTATTTTGCTGTTGAAAATTTCAAGTTCTTACTGCCTTGATGGAGCACAAATATTGTATGTCCTGGACACAGTTTTATTTATAACTGAACAGTAATTACTCAACTTTATTTTATTGCTAACTAGCTTTTACCCACGGCTTCGCTCTCGAGGATTTCGTAATTTGATTAAAATTACTTGTTTCTCGGTACTGCACTAAGGCATTGTCTGTAAAACCCTAAAGTATAAAAACTCACCGAAAAATTGCATTTAATTTACCCCAGAATCTCTTTGTAAACCACACTTGTGGCATTGCCTTTTGGGGCCAAGATGACCAGACTACTGGCAGACCTAAATCTGGAACACGGGACATGGAACTCTATGTGTGAGAAACAGTCCTCTTTTACGTCGAAAACAAAAGAAGTTTTCTTTATTTGTAAAGGAGATTCCAGATACCGAATTTCACGTCTGTAACATCTTAGTTTTTGAGGTATAAGTATCCTCATAAAGAGAATTGAACTCCTTCTTCACTTATTTTCGATCTCCGGCTTAAGTTGATTTTCCGAAAACAAAAAGTACGTGTTCCTTTATTTTTAAAGGAGAATACCAATTTTCACGTCTGTAACATGTTACGTTAATGAGATATAATGTAGATATACTCATTAAAAACTGCCCCACTACTTGGCTGAGTGGTCAACGTTGAGGTCTTCGTTTCACAGGGTTCTGGCTTCGATTCCGGGCTACGTCGGGGCTTTTAATCCCGTGTGATTAATTCCTCTGGCTCGGGGACAGGTTGTTTGTGTTTGTCCCAACACTCTCCTCTTCATATTCACTCGACACCACATTACCAGCGACAGCAGGAACGCGCAATAGTAATTACATCCCTACAAATACGGTTGCCGTCTGGAAGGGCATCCGGCAGTAAAACAGGATCAAATCCACATGTTCGACACAGTTCGCACCCGCAACCCCACAGGTGTGGGTAAAGCGGTAGAAGAAGAAGAAGAAGAAGAAGAAGAAGAAGAAATTCATTTTAAACATTCACCCGCTTTTGTAAATTCTTTTCGCCCCCTTATGTGGATTTTCTAATAAAAGTGTGTTCATTTTTAAAGAAGATTCCAAATACCAATTTTAACGTCTGTAACATCGTCAAATTCATTTATTTTCATGTATCCACATATAAAATATTCAACTCCTTCTTCACTTATTTCCCCTTCCCCCCCCCCCCCCAGTGGATTTTTTTAAAACGAACATTTGAGTTCTGTATTTTTAAAGGCGATTCCAAATACCAATTTTCACATCTGTAACAAGTGAGGTTTTTGTAATGTGTACGTAATTTTGCTGCTGTAGAATCCTGGAGCTGACGTTGCCATGGTTGCGGTGGTTCATTACTTCATCCGATTTCTATAGCAGGAGTAGTGTGGTGCCAATATTTCCGTAATGGTTGGTTTTAGGGCCTTAAGGCACGGTTTTTGGGCCCGTATGGCTAACCGAGTTTTGTTCTTTGCATCAAGAGGATTAAATTGAGCTTTGTCTCGTCCTTGTACGACAAATTCGATATTTTGCCTATATTAGCCTATTATTTTTATATCTCCCCACCGTGCCCCCCACCTCGATTTTTTTGAAAATGAAATACAGCCCATGTTACTCACTGGCAATGTAGCTTTTTATAGGTGAAGTAATTTTTAAAATCATTAAGTAGTTTTAGAGTCTATCCGTTACAAAGAAATATACAAATTTTTCCTCTTTATCATATTATTTGTATAGATTATTCATCCCTTGTGATTTTAATTAGAAAATAAAATCATTTAATAATAAATGATGAAAAAAATAATATTGAAATCAATTCCCTTGGGAAATACAACGTTTGTACCTTGTTCTCTTTCACATTGTTAGTGCCAAATGTTGTATGTCCCAAACTTCCATTAAAATATAGTGAATAATTCCTTTACTGATGCACAAAAAAGTGGTCAGTTGTTGAAATACAATTAAAAAGGAATAATCGACAGGTCAATAAAACTGGCCACAGCTATATTATTTGCGGTAAGTAGCTGTAACTTCATAAACTTTCAATTTGAGCTTTCTCAGAATCATGATTTTTGGACATACAATGTGCACTAAGCCATCGATATGTTCCTGCCTTCTTTCTGTTTTGTCTTCTTTCCCCAGAAGTGGCTTTCTATCATAGCTCTTAGTATTCATACACCTGGATTTCCTTTCTCCAAAGGTCTCTTTGATTTTCCTGTATGCAGCATCTACCTTTCCTAGGACCATACAACCTTCAACATCATTGCACTTCTCCTTGAGCCATTCTTCCTTAGCTATCTTGCACTTTATATCCACTTCACTCTTTAATCGCATGTATTATTTTCTGCCCTCTTCATTTCTTGCATTCCTATAATTTAGTCGTTCGTCAATCAGGTCTAGTATCTCCTGAGTTATCCATTAATTCTTACTTGATCTTTCCTTCCTTCCTAACATTTCTTCAGCATCCCACTGACCTAATTTTTCATGACTGCCCATTCTTCCTCTATGTTTCCTTCCGCATTTTCATTTAGTCATTGTGCAACATGTTCTTTGAAACAATCCCTCACAGTCTTTTCTTTCAACTTGTCTAGATACCATCTCCTTGCATTCCTTCCTTTCTTCAATTTCTTCAACTTCAGATGGCTTTTCATGACCAACAAGTTGTGGTCAGAGTCCACGTCTGCTCCTGGGAAAGTTTTGCAATTCAACACCTGGTTTCTGAATCTCTGCCTAATCATAATGAAGTCTATTTGATACCTTCCAGTGTCTCCGGGTCTCATCCACGTATACAACCGTCGTTTGTGGTGTTTGAACCAAGTATTAGCAAGGACTAAATTATGATCCACTCCGAATTCTCCTACTGTATTACCTTCTCTTCCTTGGCCTACCACTGCATTCCAGTCTCCCATCACAATTAGATTCTCGTCACCTTTTACATATTGTACTAAATCCTCTATCTATTCATATATTCTTTCGACTTCCTCATCATCCGCTGAGCTAGTAGGCATATAGACTTGCACTATTGTGGTGGGCATTGGTTTGGTGCCTATCTTTACGGCAATAATTCTTTCACTATTCTGGTCGTAGTAGCTTACCAGCTGCCCTATTTTCTTATTAATTAATGAACCAACTCCTGCATTTCCCCTGTTCAATTTTGTGTTGATAATTCTGAAGTCGCCTGACCAAAAATCGTGCTCTTCCTGCCAACGTACTTCACTTATACCAACTACATCTAACTTTAGTCGATCCATCTGCCTTTTCAGATTCTCTAACCTACCACAACGATTCAAACTTTTGACATTCCACGCTCCGACTCACAGAATGTCAGTGTCTATCTTCCTGATGATCGCAATATTTTACCCGGGAGGAAGCCATAATCAGTACATTATTCATATAGAGAGAGCTGCATGTCCTAGCGATTTAGTTACGGCTGTAGTTTACCGTTGCTTTCAGCCGTGTAGCAGTATCAACGCAGCTAAGAAATGTTGAGTATTATTACAAGGCCATATCAGTCAATCATCTAGACTGCCGCCCTTCCAACCTCCGAAAGGATGCTACTCCCCTTTCGATAAACCATTCGTTAGTCTGGTCTCTCAACAGATACCCATCCGATATGATTGCACCTGCGGCTGGGCTATCTGCTTCATTGGGACGCGCAAGCCGCCCCTCCGCGTCAAAGTCACATGGTTCGCAGGGGAGACTACAGACTACATTCGGAAAATGATTATGAAATCATAGGAGGCGCCAGAGGGAAAGAATTAAGGAAGTTGAGACATCTTGAAGAAGGGGATTCTATATTCACAAATGAGGTTTGTTCTAGTAATGTAGCAATTTTATCTTGGTTCCGGGTCCTGCAAGTTTTTAAAAATTATGTTTAAATTCCTCGCAAACGTGTATGTGTATTTCTAATTATTTTTTTAAATGTACATAATTTAGGTCGAACAAGATGAAGAGTGTAGTGACGCTGCTCTTAGGGCTACTTATAATGTTGCTTTACGGTTAGCAACAGCTGGGAAGCCGTTTAGGGATGGACCACTAATAAAGAGTATTTTGTAGGACATACAGTACCGGTAGTAGATATAATGAATCCTAGATCAGCTCCATCATACAGCAGAATAGCATTGTCCAGTATGGCAATAACTCGGCGAATCAGCGACATTGCAGGCCATTTGCGTGAACAATTGGCAGTCAAAACTGCAAACTTCTTAGCGTATTCCATCACACTTGATGAGTCAATGGATATTACGGAGACGTCCCCGTTAGCCGTCCTTTTACGTGGCGTAGACGACGACCTACATGAAACAGAAGAGCTCCTAGATTTTCTTAAGCTGCATCGAAAAACAGCCAAGATTATTTCTATGTTTGGTTCCACATGCATATGTGAAAGTTTTTTTTTTCTGTTTGGACTTGTACGAGAACTTGATTGCGTGCGAGTATTTCTGATTGTAATTTAAAGGACGCTCTCAGAATTGGTGTCAGCCGATCCCTTGTTGCAGACATTACTGGAAAAAATTGCAAAGAAAAAGGAAAAGAAGAGCTAGACAATTGTCTGCTCAAACCAAACTGAGAGAAGAGTTTTTTGAATACAGATAACCTTGTCCCATAGAACTAAGTGTCTCCGCTCACCGCACGTAAACATTTCGCAGTGAGGGGAGAAACAGCGGGTAAGGTGAGAAAGGCGGAGACATGCCGAAGGTGTGAGACAGGTGTAGGGAAAGAGGAGTGGGAGTTTTCACTCTGGTCAACCTAATGAAGTCGTCTCGTGCACCTTGCGCCATGCAGTGCACTGGCGCATGCACCCTGAGAGGCTGTGCTGTAGGTGATGGTTTTGTTGAAATGCACAGCATGATTCCTGATAATCCCCAAATTAATATTTTCATCGAGTATTTATTCGAAAACTACATCACTGATGACGCCAATTTTTCACCGGTGTTACGGGCTAATTGTCTTTCAAGCGATCTCCGAACTACAAATGGGGCCGAATCTCTCCATAGAGATTTAAAAAACAATTTCATGAGTCACATCCATCTGTTCATTTGCTGACATGCTTAAGGAATTTCAGAGCGAAATATATACTTCAATCCTTTCTTTACAGAAGAGAAAAGTTAGGAAACATCTCATACAGAAACACATATACAACATGGGTCTCTTGAAAAGTTATTCAGCTGGTACAATATCGTTACTACAGTACACCAAAACTTGGGGACACCGTTACCTGCCAAAACAGCTTTGAAGAAAGTAAGTGCTATGACGAATCCTTTGGAGAATGCAGTGGATACCACACTTTTAGTCTAAGGTACGCCTTAATGCTTATTTGCGCTTTGCGCTAATGATATGTCAAATGTTTCGGTACTGTAACAATGCCCATTTGGGTAAATGTAACACTTTTGCGTAAAAGTGCTGTATCGATTATGAGGGCAATGTTAGACATGACATCGTTGCTGATGCTGGGTTTTTACAGAAGTCGACGACGAGAAGCTTAATCGTACCTCTAGCTCTAACAGTAAATCCCACAACTTCAAGTTTCTTGAGAAGATATTTGTTAAGATATTAGGTGATGCACGAGTCGTATCTATTCTTTTTCTCTTCGTCGATTTCTACTAGCCGTGTCACACCATTCTCGAATCTGACGTTTGGGTCGATTACGTATCCGCTCTCTCTTCTTTTTTTTTGTTGCTAGTGGCTTTACGTCGCATCGACAGATAGGTTTTATGGCGACGATGGGATAGGAAAGGCTAGGAGTTGGAAGGAAGCGACCGTGGCCTTAATTAAAGTACAGCCCCAGCGTTTGCCTGGCGTGAAAGTGGGAAACTACGGAAAACCAACTTCAGGGCTGCCGACAGTGGGATTCGAACGCACTATCTCCCAGATGCAAGCTTACAGCCACGCGCCCCTGACCGCACGGCCAGCTCGCCCGGTGTATCTGCTCTTTGTTTTCTCAAAGACATCGTAAGGATAATATGCAATTCTGTATTGTGTTTGTTAATTTCAAGTAATATACAGATTTCATTTTCTATAGCGTGAATCAACATCTAAATTTACACACTGTACCTGTTCGAAGTTTTCTACCTGGATGCTCTTTCATTTACAACTCATCACTACAATGTAATGATAATTTCATTTGCGTTAATTAATAGAGAATAACTAAACAAAAAGGCATTCTTAACTCCGTGCACATGACCAAGTAGTGGATGCCTAAACAGAGCTACGTGAACAGCGGTCTTGAGCCGGAGGTTAAGTATAAAAGTGATATTAGCACAACCAACTTCTCACTAATATGACTATGCTTCGAATCCCGGGCAAGAAAGATTTCCGAGTAGATAGTCAAATGACATTCGCTGATATTCTACGTAAATCGTAGGCAGTGGTGCTCAGCTAACGAAATTTGGTTGTATCATATTGTATTTATACCTGATATAGTAGAACTTGGCATACAGTGACAAAAATAAGTAGAAAATATTTTAGATACTTCGTTAGTATTATGTACGTTTTCATCCCTTTCATTCATTTTATTGCGAAGTTGATTACAGCTATGTTTAGTATGACTTGTTAAAAAGTATATATTTCGAATATTTAAAGAACAACGAAGCGACAACAAGAGACATTTTTCTGGATAATGAAGCTGGCCTCAATTATTTTTCCTTTACAAGGACGATGTATTTATTTGGGGTGGTGTTTCTTTCCATAAATCTAATACTTGAAAAGTTTAATTCTGTCGTATTCTGTAGAAAATGGCTTATGGATATGATTGGTGTACCATTTAGACTTTCTAAAGACATTTAAATCTGGATATAAGTAGTTTTAGTGAAAGATAATTCAAGAATGATTACACCTACTATGCACCTATTGTTGTATCTTGATGGGTGTAGGATTATTGCATGTCTCAGTTGGAATAAGCCAGAGCAATATGTAGCTTCCACAGATATCTCAATCTCATTTATGGTTACGGAGAAATGGAAGCTGCAGAGGTGTGGATGTTGAGTAAGGGCATCTGGAGCACGAATAGTTCGTCCATTTGTTATCAATGGTGCTATTCGTAGGGCCGGCAGTGTTGCGCTTCCTGACTCAGTGAAAAAAAAAAGGAGTGACAAACTACCTCACTCCTCGTTTTACCTAGTACGCCTTGTATTGCAGCCGCCACCGATTTTTGCAATTTTCTTTTAACCGCATGACATTTGGTGAGGCAATTTGAGTATCCTCCGAGCTAATGGTCTGACAGACAGACGCTTATTAATAATAATAATGTTATTTGCTTCACGCCCCACTAACTACTCTTTTACGGTTTTCGGAGACGCCGAGGTGCCGGAATTTAGTTCCGCAGGAGTTCTTTTACGTGCCCGTAAATCTACCGACACGAGGCTGACGTATTTGAGCACCTTCAAATATCACCGGACTGAGCCAGGATCGAACCTGCCAAGTTGGGGTCAGAAAGCCAGCGCCTTAACCGTCTGAGTCACTCAGCCCGGCGACAGACACTTATTAAGGATTAGCATATATTATAGAAGGTTGCCTGGAAAAGAAGGTTATTTCTCTTTTAGAAGATGAGTCCTGTATTCTGTAAAAAAAAAAAAATACTTACGGATAAGATATGAATACCGTTTTGATTTCCAGCTAGTGCGGGAAATACTGTCTCCGTAAGTGACAAGTGACTTTCATATTTTTTGACATTTATTAATTAACTTATTTATTTATTTATTTATTTATTGATTTATTTATTTATTTATTTATTTATTTATTTATTTATTCATTGACTGATTTATTTATTTATTTATTTATTTATTTATTTATTTATTTATTTATTTATTTATTTATTTATTTATTTATTTATTTATTTATTTATTTATTTATTTATTTATTTATTTATTTATTTATTTATTTATTTATTTATTTATTTATTTATTTATTTGAGGCATTAAAATGCTCCTCACCTAATGTGGTCCCCCAGCTACATGTACTGGCAGCCCTATCCTTCTTAATGCAACCAGTTCCTGGATTCGATTTCCAGCTGGTCGGGGATTTTAGTTGCGTGCGGTTAATTCCTCTCTGACTCTGGAACTGAATATTGTGTTAGTCTTAATTCGCAACACGGTAAATTACCAATCACAACAGAAACTCGCAAGAGTCCATCCACATTGGGTTGGCACCAGGAAGGGCATCCGGCCGGAAAACTGGGCGATGTTAACAAGTCTGACACAGTTTGCATCAACGATTTCATCCAGACCGTGGGCAAAGTGGCAGAATATATCAGTCAGGAACTACAACTTGTCAAATGAGAAACACTCATTTCCAATGCTGGGAATCTAACCCTCGGTCCTCCGCGGCAGTATACCACTGCAGCTGATAGCATCTCTATAAAACACCGGAATGTAATGTTCCTAATTAACTTATCGTGGTCATAATCATTGACAGCCCACTGTTGCATCAATTAACGTACATAGGACATGAAACTGTTAATTAAGTTTAGGGTGAGCTTTATATATTGGTTCACAGTCCGTGCTTTATTTAGGCCAGTCGTATCTGGATAGCTGACGGATTGGAACGAGAACCTGTGTGCTACTGTATGAATGATGGCCGCTCCGAACAATAGGTAGTTAATTTTCTGAAATCACTTGATAAGAAACATGAGGTGGCGATAAAATAAGTAAACCTTTGACTGATAATACTGACGTAAAAGCAGATTTAGTACCTATCTAATTGACAATAAACCTGGAAAGTGGGGTTAATAAAACACTCCATTGTTTGATATTTATCCATACTGGAAACGACTCCAACTTACAAGATAAATTAGCGCATGGCTCTGATTAAATTGTTAGGTTGATGTAACTTGTGGTGTTCCCAAGCGTTGTGAATTTGACCTTTAAACCGAATTAGAACCAACCAAACAAACAAAGAAACAAAATCCCGTAACGCAACAGCTCATTAAGGCCTAAGCCCCCCAGAAGGGCTGATAACCTGCAGATACCCGAGTGCAGCGTGCTTTACGATATTCTCATCCGTACTGCTTGGATTTCTTGACCGGGTTCATTAACTCCTTTATCACACAGCTCCTCAGTTGAATCCCTGATCCTAAGGGAACCCTGTTCCAGCCCCAATCCAGAATTAAAATCCTTGGATTTGTCGGGAATCGAACATGGGACTGAGGCCTCCCCTACACCACGTGACTGGCGATGCGCTTTCTACAACAATGATTACAGGATGATTTTAGAAATAATAATAATAATAATAATAATAATAATAATAATAATAATAATAATAATAATAATAATAATAATAATAATAATAATAATAATAATAATCACCAGGCCGTGATAATCGAGTGACATCATAATTGGCTTCTTAGCAAGTTGGCCACTCCGAACTCCGGTCAGTTATGTACATGGGCTTTTGAAATTCAGTATCGTACCTCCTGCGGTTTTTATTCCTTTAAAAAAACGGGCATTGGATCAACAGAATAGTAAAACTCCACGCCTGCTTGATATAATCCAGCTTCACCTTCCATTATATTTCTCCGGGCATGTTGTTTAAGTATTTATGAACTACTTCCTCGATTTTGTGTTCTCTTATCAGATTCGGCGGAGAACCTTTCTAACTCCTGTCAGACGTGTGGCTGCGGGTGCAGCTGAGTCGCCAGACAGGAATCCTGACAGCTCTGTCAGCACTTGACCTGCTCCTTTCTTTGAAGTCTACATCTTTCTTATACAGTAAAGGCACTTCACCCAGTCCTCACTTCTTTGGCTAGCGCTGACATTGGTTAGCCGATATAAAAGGTTACACTGGCTCCATATTAACCCCTTCAGCTAACACGATACGACGACATATTCCATACAGTTTGTTAGACAGCCATTTGGGTTTCAGTTTGCTCTCTTGACGGCAGAGGTAAGTATTTTCTTATCACCTTGTACTACTTACATAATATTAAACTTTACATTTTGGTCTCCATGTTAAATCAGAAAGAAAAATTTCTTGCAATCGTAACGAATCAACAAATCATCACGAAATAATAATAATAATAATAATAATAATAATAATAATAATAATAATAATAATAATAATAATAATGAAATGCCGTATGGAAATTTAGTGCCGGGAGCGTCCGAGGACATGTTCAGCTCGCCAGGTGCAGGTCTTTTGATTTGACACTCGTAGGCGACTTGCGCTTCGTGATGAGGATGAAGTAATGATGAAGATGACACATACACCCAGACCCCATGCCAAAGGAATTAACCAACGATGGTTAAAATTCCCGACCCTGTTGTGAATTGAACCCGGAAACCTGTGACCAGTTGCCAACACACTAACAATTTAGACATGGAGCGGGACATAATTAATAATAATAATAATAATAATAATAATAATAATAATACCAGGCGAGTTGGCCGTGCGGTTAGGGGCGTGCGGCTGTAAGCTCGCATCCGGGAGATAGTGGGCTCGAACCCCACTGTCAGCAGCGCTGAAGATGGTTGTCCGTGGTTTCCCATTTTCACACCAAGCAAATGCTGGGGCTGTACCTTAATTAAGGCCACGTCCTCTTCCTTCCCATTCCTAGGCCTTTCTTGTCCCATCGTCACCATAAGACCTATCTCTGTCGGTGCGACTTATAGCAAATAGCAAAATTATTATTAATAATAATAATAATAATAATAATAATAATAATAATAATAATAATAATAATAATAATAATAATAATAATAATAAATATAATACCTCGGTTTTCAAATGCAGGTAATTGGATTTCGCGTCAATTGAATCGTTTATTTCAGAAGGTCAAGTGACAAATATGTCATTTTGAGAAAAACAAAGAAAAGCTAATGTCTCATACAAATAATTTTTTATGAATCTTAAAAATTTACCACAAATTTGTTTATGTATTTTAAACGTAATCACAAAAATTATATTTGTTTTCCTTTTTTATATTTTGCAAAAACAGACTTAAACAATTTGTACTTGTCACCTTTCTGCAATATAGAAGTGGAACAAGGATGTCTTTTTAGCAAAACGGAGAAATATTTTACGGTTTTGTAATGAAAACTAATTCTATGCAAAAGAGTTTATTTATATGTGTATTAGATAACATTACTGCAATAAAAACCATTATTGTAACAAAAAAACTGTTTAAAAATGACTGGTGATTTCTTTTAGCCTGATCAGTCTCAAAGTTCAAAGCCATACATTACCTGGTTAGTGGTACACTGTTTCACTCCACAGCACATTCTGTATCCGTAGTAGGCCATTGCAGTATATCGTTGTAGAACTCATCATATCCAACAAAGTAAGGTTTGAAGTTAGTGACGTCTTTTATCTTCTTCACATTGATGGGAACCTGAAACAGAAGATGTTTGTAGGACATTGGCCAAAAGTAGACACAGAGTACAAGAAGCTATTTTTATATAGTTTTTATTTTTTATAAAATGCCATTTGTTCGGGGCGTCGACCTATGAAGATCTTTTGCCCCTACTTGCACCATATGTGAGGAACCTGCGTGTATTATGTAAATGGCGGAAATGTAAAGTGTTGAATGTGAGGAAAGGCACGTTAAAGATGACACAAAAACCCAGTCCCCAGGCCAGGGATATTAATCATTTACAATTTAAAACCCCTGACCCGGGCGTGAATCGAATCCGGGACCGCCAGGTGACAAGCGGACACGTTGCCCCTACACCCCGGGGCCGGACGGGGTACAAGAAGTACTGTTTTCTTAAGGCCTTACCTTCCCTGAGGGACACGCCATCTCAGTTGGCAAGTTGGGAGGAGAAGCCACTTTGATCAGAGTGAATGTTGAATGAATAGCAGTGTTAATGAATGGCAGAACCACTACTTTTCTACAATATTTGTAGTATAACAGAACTGCATGTATTGTGAAATTTTAAGAATTTCTTTGTACTTCTTGGGAACGCCTCTGCCAGAGGTTTCCTCAGAGTTCGTGGCCTTTTTGCATGATTTTGGCCACCACTTTTTGAAGCATAGTATATCATTAGGGGTGACACTGTGAACTGTAAAACGATTGGTTTTACTGGCTCTCAGTATAAACTCATTATCCTCCTCCGGAATATAAATGCGATCAATTTTCTTGACAATGCGCTTTATAGATCCAAAGTCTCTGTCACAAGGGGAGAATGAATGACCACGCACTGGGAAGTTGTAGGTAATGGTGTCACATCTCCCTCGGTCGCATAGGTTCATCGAAATCCTCACAACGGTATGGTTTTTGTTTTGACCTGATGATCCATCACTAAACAGGATGAGATTTTCTTATCTGTTAGGCACTTCTGTATTTACATAGTTCAACGAGAAACTACAAACTTCATCTGGAGATTTGTTACCCTCTCCCTCATGGTAAACATACAGTTTTGACTTCTTGCTTTTCAAATCGAGTATACAAAACACGTTTGCCCAAAGCTGTCGCGTGTAAAATATTTCCCGGACTGAAATATTCGGTAGCGGCAAGTTTTGCATGAAGTCAAAGCACAGAGCAGCAGTATCCTTATCCACATTTTTTGACATTTCTTTCATAGAACTGTAATACTTGCTTGCCCTTCTTCTGTGTATCATAAGTTCTTCTGCTGCAGCTCACTTGGCATTTAAACATGGATCTTTTGCGAGGACCATCTGTAATAAAAATTGTTTTTAACAACATCTTTCAAGTCAGGATTTTCATCGGTGAACATTTCATGAATTTTTGTGGTACTAAGACGAGCATCCAAATACTTTTTTTCCTTTACCACCATAGTGGGCCACTTTAACTTTGTATTTTGAAATTTGCTCATGCATTCCCATGCAAACACTTCCAGGAACGACATTGCCACTCCTGTTCTGACCTCTCTTGTCTTTAGGAGTTGTAAGTAATAACTGGCAAATCATTTCCAGCCTTTTACGTCAAATGACAAGGATCTTCACAAAAACATTATGTAGAACACCATTCATCTATATACACTTTATAAATAAGTGTGT
This sequence comes from Anabrus simplex, assembly GCF_040414725.1. NCBI lineage: Eukaryota > Metazoa > Arthropoda > Insecta > Orthoptera > Tettigoniidae > Anabrus > Anabrus simplex. The sequence continues at coordinate 944,154,540 of NC_090265.1, read as the reverse complement.
TTTCTTTTAGAAGTTCGATCATTGTCACTTTCATGCTTTGGGGACTGCAAGCCTAGGACTACTTTCTTTCTACGTGTAACCGCCTTAACCTCAACCAAAGTTTGAATGTAGGCATCTTGTACATTGTTGTTCTCAAGACTGCGAAAAATAATTCCAATTATAATCTATTACATGCTCATGAATATTTGTAGAACATTTGTCTGAACACTTACATGGGAGGTTCTTTGGCTTTCTTTTTGGGAGTACTTGAACACCACAGTATGAGATATAACCTGCGCCTGTCACTCTTGATTTACGAATAATATTTCCTTTGTATGTTTCCTCCTTTCTTACACCCCGTTTTCTTTTTATAACAGTCTCGTCGTTCGAGCTGTCCGACATTATTGACATGCTATTAAAACACTTAAAACATGGCACAATATTAAACAGCATACCACTACAGGCTTTTACTAGAAAATTGCAAACAGCATTTAGAACAAACCAAACAGAACAGGAAGCTCAGCTGACAAGAAGAAGAACGTAATACATATGGCTCTGTAAGAAGCGGTGCCAACCTCCTAGATGCGCCACAAAATTTACCTACAGTTTAGAACAGAAACAAGTCAAGCAGCGTCCCTTGACCCATTTCTGCACTAACCTAATTTTTAACATAATGTCTTACTGTAATAACAGGCCGGAACTTGACTCTTTTCCGCACTAAAATATGCGTCTGCACCTGCAAAACGTGTTCCCACAAATAACTCATTTCGTCATATTTTGTCACTTGACCCCTTTCTGAAATAGAGGGTTCAATTAGACCACGTATATGTCAACTTTCGACGTTCAATTTTACTCTACCCATATGGCAGGAAAAGAGATCTCTATTGGGCGATCATAAGTTTAGTTTTAATGAATCTTATCGGGCAAACATCTGCTCTGTCACTAGAGATATTTTACATGTTACGATCGTACGTCATGGAGTGCCACATTGACTTTCTTCCATCCGTCAATAAACAGATTACGTCTGTGGAGTTTGAACCCGCAATCTTGGCATCGTAAATCCGACGCTCTTTCACTGATCCACAATACATACGAAAACATATCGTCACTGCTGCGCCAAAACGACGTATGTGACACTGCACTTCCTATCCATTACCTCCATTAAGACTGGTCACGCCTCCCAGCTACATATTGATGTGCAGTCATCAGAACAAGTTTCGTTGGGTTCATTTCCCTATGCTGAAGTGTATAGGAAAATGAACCTTACTGTACAGTACTGTAGGAACAAATGTTTGTATAACATATTTACCCGCTCCTAGAGTTGATGTAATTAAGGTTCATTTTCCTTTACACGCGCGCATGGGAAAATGAACGCAACAAAAATTGTTTGGATGGACGGCACATAAATATGTGGCCGGGAGGCAGTCTTAAGGAAATTCATGGATAGGAAGAGCATTGTCACATTCGCGGTTTTGACAGAGCAGCGACGATATTCAAAACTTAAAACTTAGAAGAACATGCTATTGAACCGGAGTAAAACTGAACGTGTATATGCAAGCGCACCTGCAGCTATTTTTATTTAACGCTATTTAGGCTGCCTCATTTCTATTTTACTCTACCAGATAACAGAGAAAGGGATATATATCGGCCGATCTATAGATGAGTTTTGATTAATCTTATCGGGTAAACATCAAATGAGTCACCACGCATAATCAAAATACCTTCAGGCGCTAAATTTTTTAATGAAGCAACGTAGATCCATGGGAAGGTATTATTACGATGTTCCCTTGAAGGAGAATTTGGAGAAAAGCCATAAATCAATTTTAGTTTGGCTATCAGAAAGATTGTAAGCCTCTGTGACTGCGCGCCGGCCTCTCACCGCTGGGTTCCGTGGTTCAAATCCCGGTCACTTCATGTGAGATTTGTGCTGGACAAAACGGAGGCGGGAAAATTGTTTCTGTGTACTTAGGTTTTTCCTGTCATCTCTTATTCCAGCAAAACACTCCAATATTTCATTTCCTTTGTCAGTCATTAATCATTGCCCAAGAAGAGTGCAACTGGCTTCTGTAGCCGGCATAATTCCTATCCACGCCTCTAGATGGGGACTTCAATCATTTCATTCCTGACCTGGCCAAATGACTGGAAACAGGCTGTGGATTTTCATTTTCATTTTTATCACTTCTGTTCTCAGACGTGATCTCATGACGAAGTGTGCACTCGACGTGATAGAGCTGGGAATCGAATTCGAATTACCTGGGCGGGAAGTTTATACTTCAAATCCACAGACAGCACCAGCTAAAGCATCTTTTACATTTTCCGCTTACCACAACATATTAATCATGCTGATTGCCTTCAATTCTTCACTGCTATAGAGTGAACGTTTCGGTATTCGAGCCAGACGAGCAAAGCTACACTAAAATGACTCTAGATACATCAGTACGCTCAGGAGCGACGGTAGGCTATTAATCAGACTTGCAAAGAAAAATGTCTGGTTGCAAAACTTTTCTTCAACACTACTTTTATATTAAGCATCCAAGAAACAAGGAGTCATGTTTTTAGTATGACATTTGAATTACTCCTTGTGGTAAAACCTACATCCACTCCCAACCCATTAATTGAAAAGAAATGAATTCGTCGGTCTTCTTTAGCACTATACAGTATTAGTTTAAGTTCCGCTTGTTGTTTTTGCTAGTGTTGTAACACTTCGCTCCGATTCCGTTAGGTTTCTTGGCGACGATGGGATAGGAAAGGACTAGGAATAGGAAGGAAGCGTCCGCGGCCTGAATAAAGGTGCATTTGCCTGGTTTGAAAATGGTTATCCACGGAGAACCGTCTCGAGGGCTACCGACAATGGAGTTCGAACCCGCTATCTCCCTAAGGCAAGCTCACAGCTTTATGACCCAAACCGCGTTGCCAATCCGCTTGGCTCAAAGTAGTCTAATAGAATTAAATTTCTCATATACTAAACCGGTTAATTCAGCGTGTTGCGGCACGGCCATTTACGGTTGGTAGCTCTGTGTTCGTTAGACAGGTGAGTTTGAATCCCAAGTCGGTCGACCTCAAAATGATTCTCCGTGTTTTCCATTTTAATTCCAAGCAAATGCCAAGATGATATCTTTCTCAAGGTTGTGTACGCCATCAGTTGTGTCATAAAGAAACGACATCGCGGACGACAACGACAACAGTTATTTAATCAGAGTTTGAAACTACTGGTATTTTCCGTATTGCGTACTCTGGTATAAGGAATAGGCCTATAGGTAGAATATTTTTATTTGTGCTTGTACTGAACGATTTTTTTTTTTTTGCATTGACAGACAAAACACATTTCAATTGCAGCAATGGTTGTCGAATATACATCAATTTAATGCATAGGCAACATTGATATGAGTATGACATGGAATGTAGTAAAGTTTGACGTAATAAGAAAAGCCTTGAAAAATAAAAAAAAAAAGATGTGAATTTATACATGCAGGAGATATACAGTAATCACAGGCAGACCTGTAGTCTTATTTTACCGGTTCTTTTGCGTTATAGCTGACGAAGGGCTATGTATTCAACAAGTACCGATATTAAAGTATCACACTGCAGTCATCTGGGTATAATGGCAGTTACATACGCAAAAAGTTAAGTGGGTATTGTACGAACTGGCACAACAACAAACAATTATAAGGCAACACAATAAATGACTCCGTATACATTACACTGGGCTAACTCTCCGTCAATAAGTTAACTGATAGTAAACAAAAACAATCTTTGGTCTATTCGAAACATTATAAAATAGTGAAAAGAAAACCGAAACTAAGCACAATTAACAACAAGCACCATACTCTTTTTTTATTTGCTAATTGCTTTACGTCGCACCGACGATGGCGACGATGGGATAGGAAAGGCCTAGGAGTTGGAAGGAAGCGGCCGTGGCCTTAATTACGGTCCAACCCCAGCATTTGCCACGGAAACCACGGAAAACCATCTTCAGGGCTGCCGACAGTGGGATTCAAACCCACTACCTCCCGGATGCAAGCTCAGAGCCGCGCGCCTCTAACCGCACAGCCAACTCGCCCGGTGCAAATGTTTTCATAAACATTTCAGAAAATGTAAACTGACTAATACCATGTGGAAATTACAAAGGAGAGATATGAGGGAGGCTGATAGAGTACGCGACTTGTAGCACCGATTCTCTAAGCTGAAGGGTAGGCGCGGGGAGAAGGGAAACGTGCGGTGGCGAACCGGAAGGAGGGGCGTAGGTGTGTAGGGGAGGAGGTGCAGTGCTGTGGCACAAATCAGACAGTGTGGCGGCTAAGCATTGGCCGGCAGGTATTCATTACTATTAGCGCGGAACTTCAAATGTCGCAACTTTTAGTCCCCTTAGTTAAAGCCCTAATGACTGTCGACACCCAAAATTGATACTAACGTCATTTTTACATGTACCTCAATGTGTTTTCCAAGTTTCATCGCGATCGGCGACTTAACCATTGCCGTTATTTCCTTGTTAGACAGAGGTTTCATGCTTTCATCTCAGCAACCGACTCGCAAACTATGAGCCATCGGTTTTGTTCCTTGGTGAAAAATTAAAGTAGAACCCGTTCCCGAAATATCTAGAAGTCACACTGGACAGAACTCTGAGCTACAAAGAACATCTCACCAAGCTCTCTCACAAAATCGCTACAAGGAATAACATCCTACACAAGCTTTGTGGCAGTTCCTGTGGAGCCTCGGCTGACTGCTTACGATTAACGGGTATCAGTCTTGTCTACTCTGCAGCGAAATACTGTGACCCGGTATTGGTTGTAAAGTGCACATGTGCATAAAGTGAACACTAAGCTGACTGATACCATGCACTGCTTAACTGGTACTGTGAAGTCAACACCTCGCCACTGGTTACCCGTACTTAGTCATATCCCACCAATCCACATAAGGAGAAAGGAAGCTCTGCTGAGAGAAGCAAAGAAGGTCTGGTCATCTCCCTCATTACCAGTTTACCAGGAATTTTGTTACCCACCGCCACGACGACTTCGATCTGGGAGACCAGCAAGTATACTCGCCGGCCGACTCTTGAGGGATAATTTTAATCTAAACGAGAGCTGGCGGGACGAGTGGTCAATTTCAACATCTGGAACAAATGCTCATGACCTAAATCCAACCCAGAGAAGGGATTCGACCTCCCAAGAAAACTATGGTGTCGCCTCAACAGACTGAGAATTTGGCATGGACGCTGCAATTTCTTACGCCATAAGTGGGGTTGGATGGATTCTCCAATGTGTGAGTCCAGTAGTAATAATTTCGTGTGGCTATTTCTAGCCGAGTGCAGCCCTTGTAAGGCAGACCCTCCGATGAGGGTGGGTGGCATCTGCCATGTATATGTAACTGCGTGTTATTGTGGTGGAGTATAGTGTTATGTGTGGTGTGTGAGTTGCAGGGATGTTGGGGACAGCACAAACACCCAGCCCTCGGGCCATTGGAATTAACCAATTAAGGTTAAAATCCCCGACCCGGTCGGGAATCGAACCCGGGACCCTGTGAACCGAAGGCCAGTACGCTAACCATTCAGCCAACGAGTCGGACGTGAGTCCAGTGAAGAGGAGCAGACCATGGACCATGTCATCCTGCGCTGCCCTCTTCATGCCTACTCCGGAAGCCCCAGCGACCTGTTTCATCTTTCAGAAAGTGCTGTAGATTGGCTGAAACACTTGGACCTGGACTTATGAATTTGTAGTTATAATCACCATATGATTAAACAAATACTTCTTATGTCCGACTCCTTGGCTGAATGGTCAACATTGAGGCCTTATGTTCAGAGTGTCGCGGGTTCGATTCCTGGCCGGGACGGGGATTTTAATCGCTTTTGATTAATTCTTCTGGCTCGGAGACTGGGCGTTTGTGTTTCTCCCAACATTCTCATATTCATATAAAGACAACACACCACACTAACAATCACCACAGAAACACGCAATATAGATTACATCCCTCCATATAGGTTGGCGTCAAGAAGGGCATCCGGCTATAAAACAGAGCCAAATCTACATATTCGACATAGTTCCTTCGCACCGCGACCGCACAGCTGTGGGAAGAGCGGTATAACTCCAGATATTTACAAACACATTTGCTACAGCCATATACGTTACCGACTAGATTTCACATGCAAGACATTTAGCTACGATATCTCAAGGCCTTCCACACATACTCAAGAAAAATTATATCTTGCGTAATTTGTTTTCATGAGGTCATAAAAACCAGCTTCATTAAGAGCGAATTGACGTTCTTACGACGCTAGAAGTCACTTCGAAAGAAGTCAGCTGTATGGCACATGATCCGTAAAGTTTAGTAATTCATCTTAATTTTTTAATGGTATATCTAAAGGACTTGTAATACCGAAGGATGTTTGTCGTATAGATGTGAGCTTGGATTCAGGAGATTATGGGCTAAAACCTCAACATTGAAAGCCCTGAACATGGTTCCCTATGGTCTCACATTTTCACGCTAGGTGAATGCTGGCGTTGTAACTTGGCCATAGCCACTACTTTATTCCATTTTCCTATACGAGTCACCTCACACTTACATTCGTAGGTAGATAGTTTCATTATTCCTATCCTCGTTGGAAAGTAAAATATCGAACTGAGATTGAACAGGACAATACCGGAAACTTCTCCTTTCCTTCTTCATGGCTTTTCTTCACAATGTGCTGGGCTCTTGTTGTGCCAGTTTTACGGCTAGATGCCTGTCCTGACGCCAAGCCTGTGTTGCGTGTTCCTGTATTGGATAGTAGTCTGGTGTGCTTACGTGAATGAAGGAATGTATATTGAGACGAACACAAAACCGAAGTCCCCGAACCAAATGAATTAACTGCACCCAGTTAAAATCCCTGGCCCCGCCGGTAGTCGAAATCGGGCCTTCTGAAGTGAAGGCCAGTACAATGACCGTTATTGTTTTCTATCCTCACTGTCGTAGTCTCCTATACCATTGCCTATGATTATTGGATTATATTATTCGTTCACCCTGTATATCAGATGTAGAGGAAGAAAGAACAACCAACTCCCCCTACATCAGTGTATAGGAGAGATTTTAAGGGCAACCATTCGGATGAACGTCAACCTGCCCACCGTGCACCCTGAGGCAGAGATGTCATTCACAGCAGAGTGAGCTGGGTTTGCGGCAAAATTCGTGCCAGCGGAGAGGACATCTACTTCGTCCTGGGGTATTTGAAACGAAGAGGAGAAAGAAGACATACGATGCGCTTAATTGAGATCTAGCTCAAGGTTTGAACTGAATATGCCACAAGGTTATGTTTGCCAATGAAACGGCATTGTGAGTTAATCAACGGAGGTATCATTATGAGACTGTGGTGGCTTGAGAAGTTTGGTGATAGGTTATCACATATAATAAAATGAAAATATTGGTATGTATTAATGCAGACTCCGTGGTGTAGGGGTAGCGTGCCTGCCTCTTACCCAGCAAGAACAGGGACTTTTACATGGATCTGATTTGGGGACCACTCAGACTACATGATTTCAGCTGAGGCGCTATATGACGGTGAGATGGCAGCTCTGGTCTACAAAGCCAAGAATAACGGTCGAGAGTATTCGTCGTGCCGACCCTACGACACCTCGTGATCTGCAGGCCTTCGGGTTGAGCAGCGGTCGCTTGGTAGTTCGAGGCTCTTCCGTCTGCTGATCTATGGGGTTTAGTTTTGGTATGTATTAATACTGTATCTACGAATATTAATTCCTTCCGAGATAAAATAGGCATACAATCACGCCACACAGGTAAAATAAACACTCCTGGAAGTCAGGACTGTGGAGCTGGATATTGTTGATGCCGACTGTTCGTAGCGAATATCCATTCTTCTTTGCTTCTATGTTGTAAAAAAGTCAATGCCCTCATGTTGAAATCTACACAACAAGTAATATTGGATTTTTCAATGGAGACTTTCAAGTGTTTTCCTATTGGAAGACTAGAAAATGTTGTTTCCTGGAGAACAGTGCCGTCACAAGTCATTCTATTACTGTAACAGACATACTGTACGTAAAACACATTCACCCTGGTATCATGAGTAAACAAAATTTACGCCACCGGATAGCAACCTTGTACTCCCAGTGAAAGTAAGCCCCAGGGGCTCTGAACTTTGGAGCGTGGGTTGGCGACCACGGGGCCCTCAGCTGAGTCCTGGTATTGCTTCCACTTACTTGTGCCAGGCTCCTCACCTTCATCTATCCTATCCGACCTCCCTTGGTCAACTCTTGTTCTTTTCCGACCCCGACGCTATTAGGTTTTCGAGGGCTAGAGAGTCTTTCATTTCCATGCTCTTCGCGGCACTTGTCTTCCTTTGGTCGATACCTTCATTTTTCGAAGTGTCGGACCCCTTCCATTTTTTCTCTCTGATTAGTGTTATATAGAGGATGGTTGCCTAGTTGTACTTCCTCTTAAAACAATAATCACCACCACCACCACCACCACCACCACCACCACCACCACCAGTGAAAGTAAAATGCTAGAAAGCCATCGCCCTATCCCATCGACCCTTTATTAAATGTTAACAAAATGGCGACAAACCCAGCTCTGATTCCAGGCAGATTGTGATAACCCTCGGGTTTCCACATAAAATATGCCCTGCTGTTGGGCAATCACCTTGTAATTAACTGATTAATTACACATAAGGTAGGTAGGTAAGGGTTATTCTGCCCGAAGGCAGGTCCGAACCTCCGCAGAGGTGTTCCTGAGCCGGAGTTTACGTGCGGTAGGGTGGCCAGTTCCTTTCCGCTCCTCCATTCCCTTACCCCCCACCAACAGCGCGTGGCAACCCATCCAACTCCTGACCACGCCCAATGTTGCTTAACTTCGGAGATCTCACGGAATCCAGTGTTTCAACACGGCTACGGCCGTTGGCATTACACATAAAATTAACGGCAATTCTAACACTTTAATTGGTGATTGGTTATGGAGTGAGACTCTTGAATACCTCTAGGGTATGGGGTAATAAGCTTACTTAACAGCATAATGTATAATAGGTTCTGGGAAAAGGATAGTGTCGTTTGTTTCCCACCTACAATTTGGGTTTACCTGTTATGCTATGAAATAAAACAATTAACTGTACATGAGTATTTTTTGAGTATAAATAACATTTAATTATCACGCGTGATGTTCTGAGCACGCCTGGTTTGTTTACCGTCAGCGGGGCAAGCAAGCGACTGAAGGACAGCTGTGAGCTGTGACGTAGCCACAGGGGCTAGCTAGACCGCCCGCCCGTCACAGCACGTGTTCCCAGCCTGGACTCGTATATTCTAGATTCCACGTCACACCTTCCAGATTGTTCGACGGGGAAAATTTTGTAACTCCCGTAATAATTATGCTAGCGGCTTGATCGATATGTTACCTTGTTTGGGATCACCTGAACGTCGCAATGCTCGAGTTTGAAGTAAATCCATCGAGGGATTCAGGAGATATTCAGTCAAGCCGTATTGTGACGTAGACGTCCCGGATCGAATAAAAGGAGGGCCCACTGTAGCCTGTTACTCAGTTACAGCTGAGTAGTCAGCGTGGACACTCGCTGCTACTTTCGTCGTGTAATGACAGTCCCGACGAGGAACTCTGTAATTTTCTAAGTATTCATAAAGTGAACTTGTATTTTCTTCGAGTGTAGGAGAACGAATTCTTCCAAGTATTCTCAAGTGGACTTGCAATATTTCGAGTGTTAAAGAACATTTTCTAAGTCTTCATAATTGAACTTACAATATTTACGGGTGTTCGAGACTGGAATTTTTCCAATTATTCATGAAATGGACTTGTATTATTTACGTGTGTTAAATTCATAATTGGACTTGAATTATTCGCGTATGTTAAAGAACGAATTCTTCATAAATTGAACCTGCAATATTTGCGAGTGTTAAGAGACTCATTCCTCTAATAAACAGTGATTTATAAACTTTGCCGGTGATGAACTCTAACTTCATTCAACGTCTTTAAAACATAAATTTAGGATTTCACTTGTGTTTTTCGTACATGTTCACTCAAAGACTTGTACATTCGCCAGTGTTGATTCAAAGACTTATAAATTTCGCCAGTGATAGACTGTAAATTTATTCAGATTTTCATGTGGATGGACTTACGTTTTTCGTCCGTGTTCATTCAAAGACTTGTACCTTCGCCAGTGAAGAACTTTAAATTTGGTCATGAGAAGGGACTTTTGTTTTTTGTTTTTTGCCAGTATTTATTCAGAGACGAAAACTTTTGCTAGTGGTGAACTCTGAAATTATTTTCCTCGTATACAGAGACATATCATTTTTACGAGTGTTAAATTTTGAAAGTGATGATGAATAATTACCAGTGACTTCCTTAATAGGTTAATCACCCAAGGCTTTTATGAACTCAGATTTTTCAGTACTGCGAGTGACCCTCTCAGTCACATTGGACTGAGGTAGTAAATGATTATCTGCAACATCACCAGGATCATCGGGGTTCAACCTGGGCCTCGAAAGTTCGAGGCATCTCTACCTTCTACCAACCCAGACAGTCCAGCTGCTTCTGTACGGAGTCCCTGGAATCTTCTGGAACGTGTTCCAACCTGCTCGGCTTGGTGAACTGGAGAATCCGAGCCATATTATAGGACTATGTGGAAGACAGCTTATATCTACCTGGAGGTGATGTGCAATTTCATGTCTTATATGAATAAAATATTCAGTCAGAGTCAACGTTTTCTTGTAGATAGGACCCTACCTCCTGTACCGAGCCCTAGCTACTAGTCACCCAGTTTTAGCCCTGAGAACTATATTCTTACTTACTTTAAAATATAATCTGAGAGTCGGGCTCTTTTACCGGTACAATATATTGGAACTCATGCTCAGTTATACTACGTGAATGGATGAAAAAATTAAAAAAAACTATCTATGGGTTTTGCTATGCCTATGGTTTGGCGGGAGCCTACAAACCATACAGATGACTGCTATTTCTGCTTGCCTCCAGCAATTACATAAGTCAGGATTGTCAATGAAGGAAAGAGGAACCGTTGAATATCCAAATCTTCGATCTGCTATTCGACCTATTCCAAATTAAGATAGTTCATGGAAATAGAAAATAAAGACAGTGTAGAAGTAGAAGAATACAACAAGCCTTACTCATCCCATTACCCTGATTTTGAGGAAAAAGGTGATAAACCACACAGACTGAGTCAAGCGGAATTGGGTAATCTCATTCGAGACCTTCACTTAACACAGGATAAGGCAGAACTTCTAGGGTTGGGACTACAACAATGGAATCTTCTCCAACATGATGTCAGGGTCTCACAGTACAGACGTCTGAGGGAACTGCTTTTGTTTTTTCAGAAGAAAAACAATCTTGTTGTTGCTGCGACGATAATGGTTTGATGAAAAGTTTGAATTTGAACCATGATTCAAGCGAATGGAGGCTATTCACAGATGCCTCCAAGCTTAGATTGAAAGCTGTATTACCTCACCTTCCTTCCATTCCTGTTGGTCATGCAGTTCACATAAAGGAGGCTTATGCAAACATGACAGCCCTCCTCGGCGGAATTAAATACACTGAACACAAGTTGAAAATCTGTGGCGATCTAAAAGTCATAGCTGCACTCTTAGGATTGAAACTGGGATACACTAAATATCGCTGATTTTTATGTATGTGGGACGGTAGGGATAGAAAATCACATTATATTAAAGCAGACTGGCCTACAAGAAATCTTAACTCAATCGAGAAAAATGTTGTTGCTGAGCATCTTGTGGACCCAAAAGATGTTCTTCTTTCACCCCTACTTAAAAAGCTCGGTTTGATGAAAAATTTTGTCAAATGTATAAACCAAGAAGACAGGTCTTTAAGTACTTGAGGGACAAATTTCCTACATTAAGTGATGCAAAACTTAAGGAGGGTATTTTTGTTGGGCCACAAATTCGTCGACTTATAAAGGATCCTGCGTTTGAACGAGTTTTGGAGGGGAAAGAAAAGGACGCTTCGGAAGTCTTCAGGAGGTTATTCGTGGATTTTTAGGCAACACAAGAGATGATAATACACTCATTTGGTGACGGTGCTTCTGCAAAAATACCATCAACTCGGATGCAACATGTCTCTTAAAATCCATTTTCTCCACTCCCACCTTGACTTTTCCCTCCTAGTTGTGGAGCTGTTAGTGATGAACACGGAGAAATGTTCCATCAGGATATTTCTGTAATGGAACAAAGAAATCAAGACCGATGGAATGAAGCAATGCTTGCGGATTACTGCTGGTTTCTGTGTAGCTATGCTCCGGAATTCGTTATAAGGGGCAAGCAGAAAAGACAAACATCTCACGAAGCCACCACATGCTTCTCTTCAGACCCAACCACCTGCTACGTATTTTTCCATCAGTTTACAACTCTTATAATGTTACTGTCATTTTAAAAGTTTCAAATGGAATTCCAATGTTGTTGGTATATGTAATTAAAATGTATAGTTTTATCTCAATCCGTTAAAATGAAATACATCCAGGTATTGAATATCACAGAAACTAGAGCTAATAAAAAATATTTGTGACTTTCATTTTTCTCAAACCTAAATTGGTGAGAATTGACTCACGAAGTGAATGAAAGTTATTCAACTTGTTTTGTTGTAGTGTGATTTTCAGATAATGTTTTAGTACAGTACTGAGGAACGATACTTTGAACATATTACGAAATCCGCGCGAGTGAAGTCGCGGGTAACTGCTAGTATATACACATTTATTTAGTAAAATTAGGCCACCTAACCTGGGTATTTATTAGTTAACTTCTAATATCGTAGGAAAGAGAAGCAAAGGTATATAACACAATGTACACAGGAACCTCGTTTATACGGATTAAGTGGGATCGGAACTGATCGGGATTATCGAAAATCCGGATAATCCAGAAAGAACTAAAAAACAAATACGGTACATGTTATATAACTTATTAGCATAAGCTGTACAGTAATACCTTTTCTCAGTTGCACAGAAAAATATAAGTACACTGTTCTTACATGTACGACTCTGTTTTTTTCCTATTTGCTTTACGTCGCACCGACACAGATATGTCTTATGGCGACAATGGGACAGGAAAGGCCTAGGAATGGGAAGGAAGCGGCCGTGACCTTAATTAAGATACAGCCCCAGCATTTTCCTGGTGTGAAAATGGGAAACCACGGAAAACCATCTTCAAGGCTGCCGACAGTGGGGTTCGAACCCACTATTTCCCGATTACGACTCTGTTTTATGCACTAAAATAATGTGTACGTTTCTTCTGGTTAACATATTTATAGCGTCTGCGCGCAACATGATCACGAAGACGTTTTACTAACATCAGTTCTGCCGGTGTGGTTTCAGTCTAGGATTCTAAATAGGCCATCAGTTTGTCCAGCTGCATTGTTGCCTCTCCATGAGTAATTATTTCTTCTGATAGAGCGCCGTTTTCATTTTCGAATTCACCATCAGTAAGTTAGTAGTGCGTTGCATTCAAAAGAGCGTGAGTTCGAATCCCACCCCGGCTGTTCTTGGGAATGGTTCTCCACGGTATCCCATCCTCAATTCCACGCGAATGCCGGGATGGTACCTTTGATGGACCGTGGCCGAATTACATCCAATTCCTGTCCTTAACTATCCTACCGAGCTCGATAGCTGCAGTCGCTTAAGTGCGGCCAATATCCAGTATTCGGGAGATAGTAGGTTTGAACCCCACTGTCGGCAGCCCTGAAAATGGTTTTCCGTGGTTTCCTATTTTCACACCAGGCAAATAGAGTCTAATGATGTACCTTAATTAAGACCTCGGCCGCTTCCTTCCCACTCCTAGCCCTTTCCAGTCCCATCGTCGTCCTAAGACCTATCTATGTCGGTGCGACGTAAAGCAACTAGCAAAAAAAAAAAGCTTAACTATCCTTGGCGGAAGAGACATTCAAGAAGAGTCGACCCCTTAAAAGATAAACGCCGGATAAACAAGGTTCTTGTGTAACTTAAAAGCTCTTTGCTCTGTCGAACACACGTGTTAAATATAAATATTTTACTAAGACATACTTTTAAAAAGAGACATTATTGAACAAGGGATAAAAATACACACTATTAAGCAAAGAATGACATGTTTCAGTCTTAAAAGAACATAATCACATTCTATCAAGTCACACTCAAATTATGTGTGTGTTTATCTCTGTTTAATATTTAGGAAGAATTCTAGAACTTCTCTTAATAATGTCCTGCTTTGTCTCCACCGTTAATGCTGGAGTGAAGAGTTAATGGAGAGTGGATAAAAAGCAGGACATTGTTAAGATAAGTTATGGAATTGTTCTTATATATTAAACAGAGATAAACACAAATATAATTTCTAAATATTTGAGTGTGAATTGGTAGAATCTGATGATGTTATTTTAAGAACAGAACATGCCATTCTTTGTTTAATAGTGTGTACTTTTATTTTATTCACAAGGCTATTTATTTATTTATTTATTTATTTATTTATTTATTTATTTATTTATTTATTTATTTATTTATTTATTTATTTATTTATTTTATAGATATGTTAAAGTACAATATTTATATTTAGCCTGTTAGTTCGACAGACTGAAGATTTTTTACGTTACGTTAACCGAGTCGACACTGAAAAATATGGCTTACTTCTTAACAAAATGTTGTAGGCCCTACAATCATACTTGAGTGCCTTAGATACTAAACTTATCTCTAACACCATTTATCAAATCATCGGCATTGTTAGTTTATCATGATACCCCCTCTGCACGGTGGAGCGAATAACTCAGGCCGTAAGAGATGCGCCATGTTTTGCGCTTCCTTAAATAAAAGTACGTATACATTTATATAACACACACATGTAGTGAAAATAACTCAAGATAGGTATCGCAGGTGCCGTTTCATTTCAATTACTGCTATTTCTCTCGCTCCAGGCAAGCACTCGGAATGTGCTCTTCTCTTTAATTTATTACATAACCCACCAGACCGCTGAGTTATGCGGTTCAATTCCCACAAGTTGCTCGAGTGGATGATCTGTCTCTAGAGAAATGGAGCACGCGGTATACCTACCCAACACTGCATTGCACCAAGAGAACCTTTATTAATAATCTGAGAATGATAACTGGCCTTATGATTTGAGGCTAGAGAGTCCTTTATAATAATAATAATAACAATAATAATAATAATAATAATAATATTATTATTATTATTATTAATACCGAGCTCGATAGCTGCAGTCACTTAAGTGCGGCCATTATTCAGTTTTCGAAAGGTAATGGGTTCGAACCCCACTGTCGGCTGGCCTGAAGATGGTTTTTCGTGGTTTCCCATTTTCGCACCAGGCAAATGCTGGAGTTGTAACTTAATGAAGGCGACGGTCGATTTCTTCCGACTCCTAGTCCTCTTTTCTCTCCCATTTGTCGTCATAAGACATATCTGTATCGGTGCGACGTAAAGCAACTTGTTAAGAAAAAACAGATGTCACATGAGATGACATACTGCCCTGTGGCTATCGTTTCTTAAACACATGTATGGTGAAACTGGTACAAACATTTGTGGCCAATTTTGATTCGATTGTCCCGACATTCAACTCCAGTGCGCCGGGCGAGTTGACCGTGCGGTTAGGGGCGCGCGGCTGTGAGCTTGCATCCGGGAGATAGTGGGTTCGAACCCCACTGTCGGCAGCCCTGAAGATGGTTTTCCGTGGTTTCCCATTTTCACACCAGGCAAATGCTGGGGCTGTACCTTAATAAATGCCACGGCCGCTTTCTTCCCATTCCTAGGCCTTTCCTATCCCATCGCCGCCATAAGACCTATCTGTGTCGGTGCGACGTAAAGCAACTAGAGAAAAGTAATTCCAGTGCTGAATTAAGGCAATAATAATAATAATAATAATAATAATAATAATGCCGGCATGAGTAGTTCAGATGGTAGAACGCAGGCTTTCTGAGCCCAACTTGGCTGGTTCGATCCTGGCTCAGTCCGGTGGTAACTGAACGTACTTAGACAAGTCAACCCCGTGTCGGTAGATTTACTGGCACGTAAAAGAACTTCTGCGGGACAAAATTCCGGTGAAGTTTGCTGCTATAAATTTACAGCTCAACGAAGGGTACAAATGGATGTCAGTGGCATCGCCAATTTTCGGCCCCTCTAAGACTGATTCATTATTCCTTATACATACCTTTCCAGAAGGCGGTCAGATGAAATATGAAGACTCTCAGTCTGACCTAAAAATTTTCCTTGATATCTTACATGAGGTCACTTCCGTAGAAAAATTTGTAGGCCCTATATAATGCACTTAAGGAAATTAACATCGCCAAACTCGTATGACTGGAGCGCGAGCGAAGAGACTTTTATTACAATGTATGTACTATTCTGGAGATATGCATGCTGCCCATCTAAAACTATACGACACAATTATCAGTGCATTACTAATTCCTCAACCTTGAAAGAAACGGAGAGTTTGATAAGGTGTAGCCAATTTGCCCATTTTATCACAGTTCTAATAATAAAATGTTATGACATGTTATTCACTCGAATATTAAGTGCTGGGTGCATGAGAAGCATTGATCCTTCAATTTTAAATACATCAAACGCTAAATTGAAAAATAAATTGGTCGTGCGAGTTGTAAACCTCATCCCGAGAGGTCAGATACTAATACAGCTGTTCCAATGAATTAAACAGAAAGAGCTGCTCTTCGTTTCATTCCCCTGCGGTGAATTGCTAATGGGGACAGGGTTTACTGTGACAGAAAATGCGAACATGCACAGTGCACTGTCCGGCCACTGATTCCAGCAGTCAGCTTGGAGGAGCTCAGAATGTTCTAATCATTACAATTTTTTCTCAACAAGGATTGGTTATGTGTATTATGTAAAACTTTATATTATTTTTCTGTCCACTATAGTAATGGTCATTTCGCCGGGATCAGTGCTCAGACGGTTGAGGCGCTGGCCTTCTTATCCAAACTTGGCAGGTTCGAACCTGGCTCAGTCCTGTGGTATTTGAAGGTGCTCAAGTACGTCATTCTTGTGTCGGTAAATTTACTGGCACGTAGGAGAACTCTTGAGGGACATAATTCCGGCACCTTGGCGTCCCCGACAACAGAAAAAGTAGTTTGCGGGACGTAAAGCCAATAACAAACAAAAATGATCAGTTCGACAACCATATACTTGAGACAGACGAGACCAAATATCTTTCTTGGTTATCCTCGAATTAGTGCTGTATCGCGTTATTATCGTGAACTGATAGAAAATAACAATCGCACAAAAATGTACTTAAGAATCCCGCCTCCTGATATTCACTGCTACAAATCCTAGTGTACAAATGGCAGCAAAACCAGTGTGATCTCCGTAAAGAACGCGAAAACCTTTGAATGAGTAGAAGGTAAATGGCTTCCACTATTCATTAGGCCTACCTAGGTACTGTGAGATAGACTAGTTAGACCTATACCTGCCGCCTTGGCGTTCAGGAATTGACCTATCACGTTTTTCAGGGACAGGCGAGGAAATCACTCGACCATGCGTCTCTACAGTCCTGGAAATTACGTTTCTAATAGTTTCTTTTTTAATTGGCTTTACGTCGCACCGACACAGATAGGTCTTATGGTGACGATGGGAGAGGAAAGGCCTAGGAGTGGGAAGGAAGCGGCTGTGGCCTTAATTGGGTTACAGTCCCAGAATTTGCTTGGTGTGAAATTGGGGAACCGCGGAAAACCATTTTCAGGACTGTCGACAGTGGGTTTCTAATTGTTTCGACGTCCTGAGTGGCAATTAAACCTAAGTCCTTCGAAGTGAACCGAGGATGCTAGGCAGCCACCATCCAACAACCATCCCGCAGTAACTTCCCTCTTCCCGACTGAAGGAGATCTGAATTTTTATATTTCGTTCTATGTTATGGTCCTTCTTAATAAAATATTTCTTGTCTTACTCCAGTATACATTCTTCCAATATGCCAATAAACTTGTTTATTTCAATTACGTTAGGGAAGTGCCAAGCCTTCTGGTCAGTTTATAGCAAATGTTATCATTTATGCTCATCGAAAAGAGCAGAAGTATACCCCTTCATTGGCAAAGCGAATATAAAGCCCCGTGTATTAACATCCAAAAAGGGGCCGATGACCTTTGATGTTAGGCCCCTTAAAACAACAAGCATCATCAAGCAACATCCAAGAAATCTCTGTAACAATATGCGGCTTACTTTTGGTCGTGCTTCTACTCGAGGACGTCGAAGTTTGTCAGTCGTACACTTTTTGTGTTAGGAGATGTACTCCGATTCACCACTTCCTTGAAATGAAACTGACAATGCTTAAGAAAAAATTCTGTGACGTAGTGATTACTATCACTTAAATTTCTTCAATTGTTCAAAGGTTAGATTGAATTCTTCACAAAGCAGGTTGATTCAAAACCGCTCCTTGTTCTTGCAGGAGTCCGGCCCATGCTGCTGTAGTTGATTTAAAATTAACGTACCGCAGTTTCGTTCGCCAGCCTACCCGTTCTTTAGATGATGAAATATTAAAGTGTCAGACTTTAAGTCACTCCACCTGTTCTCTTCTTCCTTCTTGATGAGAATTATTTAAGTTAATTCCCTTTGGTGAGATGGCAGCTTCCACGGGGAGCAAAATAAAGGCTTCAGGTAAAAATCTCAAGTAATACTAGCTCGTCTTATGTGTTACCGTCAACTTCATCTCACTGTCTTTATCTTGAAACAAAGAGAAGGTAAAAGAAAGGATAGAACTGGCCTCTTCTGGAGATGTGTGTCTGTCAATTCCCGAATTATTTTAATACAAGTTCTAGAGTAAGCTTCATCTTTGAAAATATGCTGAAAACCGATTCGCATATGCAATGGCTACTGAACCATTTTTCTTGGAGCACATTAACTCTTTCGTGGCCAAATTATTTAAGAAATGCGTTTTTGGGAACTAGACATGTTTTTGTAGTGATGGAATGTCAAGGAATGAGAGGCTATTTTTTTATATCAAACACTGGAAATGAGGAAAAAAAATGTGAGAACCATACTTCCCAATAACCAAACGCTAGATCACACAAATCAGGACATAGAATGTGAATATGTGCATTCATCTTATACCACACAGAAGTATAAATAATTTACACTGAATACAGCTATAACCATAATTTCAGGTAGAATAAGGGGTGTACAAAGTGAAAGCCAAACGAATAATACATCCACAATTATATATTGGAAAGATAAACTGAACTCGTTTATTTGTCATGAAACAAGCTACTAATAGATTACATTTTACTTTTCATGGAATTTCTGGAACACAGTAACATAATAAAATGAAATAAAATAACAAAACAATTCTGGAGATGAATAATCATGGCAAGATGAAGAACATATGTTCCCATGTTTCACCATTACATAAATCCTATTTATTTACCCATACTGAGACAAAAAAAATATGCTCAATCTACGCCTGAAGCACTAAAGAATAATTTATGATAACGTAAATAGCTTAGAATTACTTATATCCATCTTTCTGATGCAGAAAATCATTTCCCCAAAATGCGCACTCCTGACAGACATTACACTACACACGTGTAAATAAACACGTCCACCAACCTAGAAACTGCAAATATACCAGAGCAGAATTTTTCTAGATTTTGAGATGTCCACACCAGGTAGCAGCACAAATCAAATGTGTGAATCGGGTTACACAATGGCCCTATAGCGGAAGATAGTTAGTGGGAATTATATCACCCACTGGTCACTCCCGGATATTATTGCATCGATCGAGGTACTAAAAGAAAGATGACAAAAATCTCAACAAATACCAGCAGAGTTCATCAACACGGAAGTAGCAAATCTAGTGTCTGGAGAGGACCTAACTACAAATTACGCCACGTATACAGGCGCTTTGGCTTCCATGGGTTCCATAAGAAGTTATGTTTGACGGATGAATTTCACACCCCAAGTGGTGATTGTGTCTGCCGACTTTGTGTCATACCCGGTTCTCGTTATCACTTAACGACCTGTTTCAACAGGAAACAATCTCTCAGTCCATTTGCTAAAGACTGGTGAAAGAATTGTGAATGATGTATACGATCCGCTATATATCTATGGATAGCCTGCTACATTAAGTATGTAATGTTCGTGTAGATTTCACATTAACCGGACGAGTTAGCCGTGTGGTTAGGGGCGCGCACCTGTGAGCTTGGATCCGGAAGGTAGTGGGTTCGAACGCCACTGTCGGCAACCTTAAAGATGGTTTACCGTTTATTTCCATTTTCACACCAGGCAAATGCTGGGGCTGTACCTTAGCGAAGGCCACGGCTGCTTCCTTCGCATTCCTAGCCTTTTCCTATCCCATCTTCGCCATAAGACCTACCTGTGTCGGTGTGACGTAAAGGAAAATAGCAAAAAAAGATTTCACATTCTATTATATGTGCACATTGCGCCTAATTGATGTTAAATAAAGAGTAAACATCGACTTGCCCCTGTATCAGTAGCGTGTAACTGAGAAGCAATGGACATAGTCATGAAAACTATGCAGTACGACTGAGGAAGTCGTCACGTTGGTCACGAGGAATTAGGATTTGCATGTGTTAAGGCCCTTCATAACACTCTGGTGATTTTTTATTTCCTGTAAACGTTTCAGAGGCATGCTTTCATCAGTCTCAAACCCTGTGGGTGACTGAGGTAGAATACATCTAGGATAACCCCTGTGGCTAAGAGGGGAAACCCTCAAGGTCTCTCAAGTCTAGAATCAGTATGTGTCTGTACACATTTCTCTTTGCGGTTTGGCAGCTGTGAGTGCCGTATTATTGCTTACGATAATTGCACTACAATAATATAGAAGCAGATTTCAGTTTTATTAAATAATATAATATAATATAATATAATATAATATGCCTTTGCTGGCGGGACCTAGTGTTTACAGTGCACTGTGTCTTTTGGTACGGGCTAAAGCAATCTTTTTACTTTAATTGATCTGTCTTAGCTTTATCACAATTAAGGTGTTGACTAACATCTTTACCACAAATCGTGAGAAATATTAAATAATATTATATGAAAATAAATCTAACACCTATCATGTCCTTAAAGAATAGAAGAGACCAAGACCACTATTATTTAATTACCAATATAAACAAAACAAAAACTCAACCTATAACCAAGTGTTGCAGTAACATTATTATTATTATTATTATTATTATTATTATTATTATTATTATTATTATTATTATTATTATTATTATTATTATTATTATTATTATTATTATTATTATTATTATTATTATTATTATTCCGCACTACATCACAAGGGGGCTAACGCCAACAAATATACTGTACACCGGAAGGAAGTTATCTCTCTATCCTACATAATTAACCATCTTCAATAATAAATTTAATATCATTAATAACTAGACAGTCCGCCTCTGTGGTGTAGTGGTTAGCGTGATTAGCTGCCACCCCCGGAGGACCGGATTGGATTCCCGGCTCTGCCACGAAATTTGAAAAGTGGTACGAGGGCTGGAACGGGGTCCACTCAGCCTCGGGAGGTCAACTGAGTAGAGGTGGGTTCGATTCCCTCCTCAGCCATCCTGGAAGTGGTTTTCCGTGGTTTCCCCAATTCTCCTCCAGGCGAATGCCGGGATGGTACCTAACTGAAGGCCACGGCCGCTTCCTTCCCTCTTCCTGGTCTATCCCTTCCAATCTTCCCACCCCTCCACAAGGCCCCTGTTCAGCATAGCAGCTGAGGCCGCCTGGGCGAGGTACTGGTCATACTCCCCAGTTGTATCCCCGACCAAGAGGCTGAAGCTCCAGGACACTGCCTTTGAGGCGGTAGAGGTGGGATCCCTCGCTATGTCCGAGGGAAAAACCGAACCTGGAGGGTAAACAGATACAGATGATGATGATGATGATGAATAACTAGACAACAAGTGTACATGAGCACATACATGTGAGCCACTTATTGGTGCATTGAAACTCCTGTTTCTTCATTCTTCTACGAATACGAAAAAAACATACCCAAAAGCTACTCAGGTATTCACCATTCTACCACACAGTTTGCCGAAAATGAAAGTGAAATGTGCATAAAAACAATATAAACCAAAACTGCACGTAACACAGTAACATATGTTTACAGTGGTTCTGTAGTGACGTAAGATGGCGGCGGCCGCAAGATTCAGGCTTCACTAGAACCAACGCTACGAGATACAGCTCAGCCAGTCTATTTACTAATATGTCTGTGGGGTAAGTAGACACCCACTCTTTCAAGAGTTTGTCCCTGCGCTTTATCAATGATCCTACAGAAGGTTAGTCGACTTGATACCTTCCCTTCTGTGCGTACGTCGAGGAGAATCAAAGAGTATCTAGAAGGGGATAGTATTCTTCTATGAACAGAGGAAGTGTATACTCTCTGACTTGACAGGTAGTAATCAAACATGGCTGCATACAAGCACATTACTAGGGATGAAAATAACACATACCACAATACTGATGATAGTGTTAGTCGATTAGCCACCCGCTAAGCACAGAATATATTGCGGGCTAGGGTAAGCCTTTGCCTGCAGTTATTTAAGTGGTCTTTAGTGATTTGATTTTGGGATTACTCAAGGTTGACTTATCAATATCTGATGAAATGAAATGTCGTATGGCTTTCAGTACCGGGATATCCCAGGACGGGTCGGCTCGCCAAAGTGCAGGTCTTTCTATTTGACTCCCGTAGGCGACCTGCGCGTCGTGATGAGGATGAAATGATGATGAAGACAACACATGCACCCAGCCCCCGTGCCGTAGGAATTAACCAATTAAGATTAAAATCCCCGACCCGGCCGGGAATCGAACCCGAGACCCTCTGAACCGAAGGCCAGTACTCTGACCTTTCAGCCAACGAGTCGGACATCAATATCTGATGATACGCCGGCAGGTAATTCCGGAGGCGACAAGGAGAATGATGCAAATCGGTCCAGTAGAAAGACTGAACGGTCTGGACAAAGGTGTTTTTAGTAAACCTTTTTAATATATAGATAATATAATTATATTTTCTATAATTGTTAACTACGTACAGTGCTAATATTATCTTTGTTTTTCCTCCCGTTTGTGTATTCATTGGTTCGTTTCATGTGTGAAGCTGCGAAGATAAATAATCATTTTTTGTTTCTAATGTCAAATGTAATTCCCTTTGAAGAAAGGTGTGTTGGAATTAATACGTTCCTTGTTATTTTATTTTTTATTCTTTTAGCCATGCGAATCACATTATTGCTTACGATAGTTGCAACGTGAATGTATATGTATCAGAATGAAAATAATTTACTTTCCTTATTTATCAGCAACTTACAGTGCTAAAATCCATATAATATTTTCTTTGGTTTACGTATTCCCATGTTCGTTTTGGATATTTGTGTATACGGCTGCGAAGTATTGTTTTTTTTAAGAAGAGGGATTGGAGTTCTGTTCTTGGGGTTTAAGTGAATATCATCCATTAAACGAAATTGCCTATAGCCTGCTACTTGTGTTTCAGTGCTTGCTACCTGAAGCGAATTCCTTTCTTTCAACACGCTCGCTTTGTATTAACCTCAGAACCGGTGGCTCACAATTAACATTCGGGGGTGCGACTCCAGCTCGTTCCAAATCTTTCCCCAGGTACTGGCGAGCGTCGGTATTGGCTGCTTTTGACATTCTCTGGTTTTAACCACTAACAATGACTCTTTCAGCCGTTGATCTATTAAGTCCCACCAAGGTGACTTCTGCGTAGTCAGATATATCTTGCATAGAGTTCATGAGCCATACTGCTGAATCTCACGACCAAGAGAGGAAGGGGGAGGTGCTGTCTCTGATACAAGCACTTCATTTGCCTACGTGAAATCGAGTAAATGTCATCCTGAGGCAAGCTGGAAATTGAATTAAGGATCTACCGGTAAAAGGAAGAGGGCTAGAGCTGAGCAACTAAGTAATCGCCTCCTGCATGGCCATACACCTCCAGCCCAGAGACTGAAGCCAAGAAAACATTTCCTACGAACGTTTGAGGAACTAACTGGATCGCCTGACGCTGTAAGAGTACACAAGAGAACAGCAATGGAAAGCCAAGGTCCCCGTTATCCCAGGACAGATGACAGTCGCAGAACGTTTGCCACCTGGATGTCATGAAGACAGGTCTGTCTGGAAGTCCTTCAACAGACTGAGGATATCGATGCTAGCAACATCAAATGTGACTGTGGCGAAGAACAAACTATGCAGCAAATGCTACAGTATACATTTTGTCCATCTTCCTGCACTGATGATGAGCTTTTTCATGCAACACGGAATGGATTTGACATTGCTATGTTCTGGTCGAGATTGGTATGAATTGCTTTCTTTTTTATCCTTGTTAAAGTTTGTGATGTAGTTTTTATGCATAATTGAACTGTGTAAATGATATTTCTGATACGATAATAATCGATATTACAGTGTAGCACTTACGGATTTTCTTAGCATATTTACTTTTTATTTGAACATATAACAATCAATAGTGTCTCATGGGCTTACATTTTAACTAATCTTCCGCATTTCGCATGAGTAAATTGGTGAGTATATTCTTCTTTCGTTTCGGCCTGCTGTGGACCACGTTATTTCAACCGTTTGCATCCTTGAGCTTTAATTCTTCCCCAGTACTCACGCATTCTCGTTCTGTGAGCCTCCTTTCTTTCATCAGTCCACTTCTTGCCTGTTTTTAACTTTGGCCTTTCTTGGAATTAAGGATCTACCGGTAAAAGGAAGAGGGCTAGAGCTGAGCAGCTAAGTACTCACCTCCTGCATGGCCATACACCTCCAGCCCAGAGATTGAAGTCAAGAAAAGATTTCCTACGAACGTATGAGGAACTAACTGGATTATTGTAGTTAAGTTTTCTGTGCTTCAGACACTCAGTTTCTTCTCACATTTTTATCATTAATTAATATTAATTATTAATTCCATTCACTTTCCCAGGCTTCGTTTCCTGACGTTTGCTGTCCAAACTTTTCTTTGCTAGTTGCTTTACGTCGCACTGACACAGTAAAGTCTTATGGCGGCGTTGATATAGGAAAGGCTTAGGAATGGGAAGGAAGCGGCCGTGGCCTTAATTAAGGTACATCCCCAGCATTTTCCTGGTGTAAAAATGGGAAACCGTCCGCCTCTGTGGTGTAGTGGTTAGCGTGATTAGCTGCCACCCCCGGAGGTCCGGGTTCGATTCCCGGCTCTGCCACGAAATTTGAAAAGTGGTATGAGGGCTGGAACGGGGTCCACTCAGCCTCGGGAGGTCAACTGAGTAGAGGTGGGTTCGATTCTCACCTCAGCCATTCTGGAAGTGGTTTTCCGTGGTTTCCCACTTCTCCTCCAGGCGAATGCCGGGATGGTACCTAACTTAAGGCCACGGCCGCTTCCTTCCCTCTTCCTTGCCTATCCCTTCCAGTCATCCCATCCCTCCACAAGGCCCCTGTTCAGCATAGCAGGTGAGGCCGCCTGGGCGAGGTACTGGTCATTCTCCCCAGTTGTATCCCCGACCAAATGTCTGAAACTCCAGGACACTGCCCTTGAGGCGGTAGAGGTGGGATCCCTCGCTGAATCCGAGGGAGAAACCGAACCTGGAGGGTAAACAGATGATGATGATGATGATGATGATGATGATGAAAAATGGGAAACCACGGAAAATCATCTTCAGGGCTGCCGACAGTGGGGATCGAACCCACTATATCCCGGATGCGAGCTCACAGCTGCGCGCTCCTAACCGCACGGCCAACTGGCCTGGTGCTGTCCAAACACTATGCTCGAAACTTGGTTTCTACCATTTCAGAGTTTGTTAATTCCGCCTTATGTATCAGGGTATTCAACAATCCACAGTATTCAATGTCATTCTCAGTTGTGAGTATTGCTTTGCTACATAACTGCTTTTTTTTTTCTCATCACCGAAGATTTATAATAGATACATTTCTGCAGCAATAAATGTTTGCATAATTTTCTTCCTTCACAAAGAACGTGTAATCGTATGCAGAACACGAGGGCTTTCAACCATCTGACAGCTTCATCCCTCACGGAGTTTTAAATATCATTATTTACACTGCATTTCGTTAAAAGATGCGTTTCAAGTTTAGAATGTTAAAGTGATGGGTACTGTGTAGAGATGAGAAGAATGCAAGGATGAGGAATGTGGCCTGCAAGCACGAACTTGCTGTTCTGCCAAGACTGATCGGCTCTTATCTGCTCTCATCTGCTACACGAAAACATTGACTCACACTTTGCGGTTTGCTGGATTACAACTGACAAGAGCAAAGAGCTGTCAGTAGAACATTATATAAAGTCGCCTGAGTAGTAGTGGGGTTGATACGGTAACCATTGCGTCGCTGGCTTTGCTGGTGAGAACCCCTTCGCCCCGTGCCTCACCGGGCATGTCCATTCTTCTGATCTCCCAACAATACTTGATAAATACTGATAATAATCACAAGGCAATTAACGTATCCACTACTCTTTACATGGAGAGGATTTAAAGCATTCTACTCCTTGTTGAAACTACAGTATTATTTTACAGGGGTAAATTATGCATCCAGACAATAAATTTTACTATTTAACGAAGGCTATTACTAATTTACTCATCACATGTGTCGAAGTATTGACGTGTTTTACCAGTGACTCTCGTAACTTCTTTCAGCTCATCATACCACTCTTTCTCTGCCGACCGCTTCGTCTCTGTCTTTCCACATGTGTCAATTTTATCACTAACTTGTTCCACCTGTCGTCTGCTCTTCTTGTGACATATCGTTCCCAGACGACGTGTCCTGCCCTGTTACAGTTCAAAGACGGCTCAGTGGTATGGTATCTTTCACTATCATTCTTATTCGCGTCCGACTCGTTGGTTGAATGGTCAGCGTACTGGCCTCCGGTTCAGAGGGTCCCGAGTTCGATTCCCGGTTAGTTGGTTAATTGGTTCATTGGTTAATTGCTGTTGCCCGGGGGCTGGGTGTTTGTGCTGTCCCCAACATCCCTGCAACTCACACACCACACATAACAATTTCCTCCACCACAATAACACGCAGTTACGTAGGCCTACACATGGCAGATGCCGCCCACTCTCATCGGAGGGTCTGCCTTACAAGGGCTGCACTCGGCTACAAAAAGCCACACGAAATTATCATATTTTCATTCGCAACATATTTTCTAATTTGATCTTTTCGACATGCGTTCACAATGCTTTTCCATTGTTTTCCGTGGCACACTAAAATTGTATTCCCTGGTCTACGACTCTTAAGTGAAAGTGAGATTAGTACGACAATGACTCAAGCTCCAGTTCATTTTTACTGGGCGTCTATTTTCGCACGTCCCTTTCTAACCGTTGCCAATGATTTCATGCCTGTCCGAGATATATGAATTGTTGTGTTCTAATATATTATTCTTCAAGATTTTCCTTGGAATATTGAAGAATTTACATAGCATGAATATAAAGGATCCCTTGTACAATCACCAACTTTAGTTGCGCGTACTGTCGATTTTTTTGAACTGCGCACGAATCTCTCTCCACTGTTACATCAGATACACTTGGTTGATACGCGATTTTTTTTACACATAAAAGCAGTGTCCGTAAACTGTCGATGCAACCGATGAATCTCCTGTTTACGTGTTGGATCTCTTCTCAGCACACTCTTCGGACTGCACGCTGCACGCCAATAACAGAAGAACGTCCCGGCACCATCTTGCACGGGACTGCGATTACGCTACCGACTGGTATGTCACGATGTAAATGTGGTGAGTGTACGGTTCTTTTCATGTATGAAATTAAAAGGCGCATGGCTTTTAGTGCCGGGAATGTTCGAGGACAAGTTCGGCTCGCCTGATGCACGTCTTTTGATTTGATGCCCGTAGGCGACCTGTGCTTCTTGATGAGGATATAATTATGATGAAGACGACACATACACCCAGCCCCCTGCCGGGGATCGAACCCGGAACCACTGTGACCAAAGGCCAGCACGCTAACCATTCAGTCGTGGAGCATCAATCATATTTTTATGTTAAATGCTTTGAAACATAGTAGTTTGAAATCAAATGATTCTGTTACAGAATGTCTGTCTATCCCACAGTCCCGCTTCCTGACACGGGGTCGGGGATGAGGTGAGATGAACAGGATCTCTCATATAAACTCAGACCGAACGCACGCTGTTTGTACTCTGCGCTACAGCAGCTGCTTTAAGCGTCAATACAATCTTATACGAAATCTTACCTTATAAGAGATGCTGGCAGTGTCATCCTTCAAAGTGAGGGACTTCATAAACACCATTAGTATTTTCTGCACACCAATACCGAGAGTTATTACTGTTAGCACGACCATTAAGATGAAACCAGGCCTTATCCGAAAAGAACGCAAGCTGCGGGTCGAATAAACGATCATTCAATGATGCAAGATACCACTTACAATATCTCACTCTTTTGGCTGGAACAGCAAGTTTTAAACAATGGGCCCGTTTAAACCTGTACGGTTTGATGTGTAACAAGTTTTTATTTATTTATTTATTTATTTATTTATTTATTTATTTATTTATTTATTTATTTATTTATTTATTTATTTATTTATTTATTTATTTATTTATTTATTTATTTATTTATTTATTTATTTATTTATTTATTTATTTATTTATTTATTTATTTATTTATTTATTTATTTATTTATTTATTTATTTATTTATTTATTTATTTATTTATTTATTTATTTATTTATTTATTTATTTATTTATTTATTTATTTATTTATTTATTTATTTATTTATTTATTTATTTATTTATTTATTTATTTATTTATTTATTTATTTATTTATTTATTTATTTATTTATTTATTTATTTATTTATTTATTTATTTATTTATTTATTTATTTATTTATTTATTTATTTATTTATTTATTTATTTATTTATTTATTTATTTATTTATTTATTTATTTATTTATTTATTTATTTATTTATTTATTTATTTATTTATTTATTTATTTATTTATTTATTTATTTATTTATTTATTTATTTATTTATTTATTTATTTATTTATTTATTTATTTATTTATTTATTTATTTATTTATTTATTTATTTATTTATTTATTTATTTATTTATTTATTTATTTATTTATTTATTTATTTATTTATTTATTTATTTATTTATTTATTTATTTATTTATTTATTTATTTATTTATTTATTTATTTATTTATTTATTTATTTATTTATTTATTTATTTATTTATTTATTTATTTATTTATTTATTTATTTATTTATTTATTTATTTATTTATTTATTTATTTATTTATTTATTTATTTATTTATTTATTTATTTATTTATTTACAATGGGGTCTATACAGAGGTTGCCTACAACTTGGACCCTGTGTAGTTAGTAATGAGCCAAACAAATATACAGTTAAAATACACAATGCTGTGGTAAGTAAAGTAGACCCTCCACACACTCACAAAATTAGCAGAAGAAGTGGGGGTTTCGGTTTCTTCTTCACACAGAGCTACAAAGCTGCTACACTACTGGGGGGAGCTATTACTCTTATTATTTCAAAATGCCTTTCAATATGGTGAGCAGCCTCGCAAGTACTGGCAAAAAGCCGATTACCTCGTAACCTCCAGACTCCAAAACGCAGTGAACACCGCGCGGAGGGTACAATACTCCGGGCCACACCTGGCGGTGGTCGCTACATCTCGGAGAGTAAAAACGCCGCTTGACGGTCTAGATTTATAAGAGAGACCCTGTATATGTTATGCTTTTACGGTCGGATGCCTTTCTTGTCACCAACCTCAGTTGAGGAGCTAATGAAGATGAAATGAATGATGAAGAATGAAATTTGGTAAGGAGACGGAAGAAATCGGCTGTGGCGTATGAAAACGAACTGTGCCGGGATCTGTCTGGACGTCAAAACGGGAAACTACAGAAAACCATTCTCAGGACAGCCGACAGAGAATCACGAATGCAGATCTTGGCTTCAAAGCCGTAGGGAATTAACACGCTCGTGATTATTTTAGAGTTACCCTGATAATCAGAATGCAAAGTATTTAATTTCACTGTATTGTGTCCATAACAGTAACCTATAAGTTTAACTTTACCATTAGAAATCTTGTGATTTGTTTTTTAATGCCTAACACAATCCACTACAGCACTGTTTCTTTTTCTATTGCAGGTAAGGTTACCCTGATGGCATCATTGCTGCTGACTGACTAGTTTCAAAACATCATTATCAGATAACAGCTACGTCCCATTCCTGCACGTAAGCTTAGAATTAATAATGGATAGTAATGAATGAATCAAGAAAAAACTCCTTTTATATTTGCACGTTCACTGCAAGTAATATTTACTAGACAGGAGTGTCTTCGTGTACGTTACCGTTATCACGTGATTTGAAATGCTAATTGACAAGTAAGTCATTTTTGCTACTTTCAGGCATCGTCCTGTTTTCTGATCCGTGCTTTGAAGATATCATGACCATGGCGTTGCATGTATGGGAGGCTTGCTGGAGCTGTTAACTGATAAATAATAATACCGAAATATTGTTTCCTTTCACGTGGTATGTGATAGAGAAAGTTGGGTGGATTGTAGTTTGAAAAACAGTACAACATATTAAGTGTAATACAAACATAATTACTTACTTGAACTGCTTCACTTTTATTTCTGGATTAATTAATTTATATCTCTAAAATATGGCTGACTGGCACATTTTAATTTCCAATAGTAGGCTACATAAATAAGTCCAAAACAAAAGTAATGGAGAGCAATCGAACGAAGTCAGACGATGTAGCTAATATTAGATTAGGAAATGAAGTCTTAAAGGAAGTAAATGGATATGGGTACTTGGGTAGTAAAATAACTAACGTTAGCAGAAAATAGAAGGACATAAAATGCAGATTAGCACAAGCAAGGAAGAGCTTTCTTAAGAAACATTGATACAGGAATTAGTGTGTATGTTTAGTCCTCAGCCCGAAGGCTGGTTGGATCCTCAACAGCTCCACCATCAGCTGTCATAGATGGCCTAGGCATCACTGAAGAGGCGTACTAGGGAAATGAGGAGTGAGGTAGTTTCCCGTTGCTTTCCTCACCGAGCCAGAAGTTGCTATTACATATCAGTCTGCCAAGCCCACCGAAATGCATGCACCAACCGACCCTATGAGCATTATTTTCACACCATTCATAGCAGGGACTGGCTTCAGAAGGAATGGCAATACTAGCATCACTCATACCTCAGTCACTTTCATTTTGTCAAATCCAAGGATAAAGCTGAGACAGATCAATGAAAGTAACAAAATTGCTCTAGCCCATACCAGAAGACATAGTGCACTGTAAACACTAGGTCCTGCCAGTAAAGGCATACACTGTATTATACTGATCGAAAGTGAAATAAATAAATAAATAAATAAATAAATAAATAAATAAATAAATAAATAAGCACGTATGGTCGTAGTTTAAAATAAGTAAAGGCATCAGGAATTAGAAAGATGTTTTAAAAGACTTCCTTCTGGAGCGTGGCATTGTATGGAAGTGAAATATGGACGATTAAAGAAAGAGAATAGAATCTTTTGAAATGTGGTGTTGCAGAAGAATGCTGAAGGTGAGATGGATAGATCGAATCACGAATGAAGAGATCCGGAATCGACCTGGTGAGAGGAGTTCAATTTAGCTGAATTTGACGAGAAAATGAAATGGCGTATGGCTTTTAGTGCCGGGACAAATCTTAATTAATCTTAAAACACCCAAGACTTGTTCAGTTGGTTTTTCGAGGGAAGTTTAAACGGTAAGAACGGTAGGGGTAAACCAAGGTATGAATATGACAAGCAGATTGGAATAGATATAGGATGCAGTAGTTACGTAGAAATGAAAATGTTGGCACGGGATAGGCTGGCATGGAGAGCTACATCAAACCAGTCTGTGGAATGATGACTCGAACAACACAACAGTCATCTTGATCGTGACCAACCGAATAGTTATATTCCTTGGGAGAGGACTGGTATCAAGTCACCTTCGTTTACGTCATGACCAATCGCACTTCTCAGTTACCGGCATCAAGGTCTCCGCACCAGGTAGCTTGTGTGAATTCTTTATCTAACCCATGTGCCATGGAAAATCATGAGGCATAACTAGTGAATGAAGCTGACATCACAAGGAAAGAAATTTCTAAGAACCTTTCGGAAAATATTTGCCCATTATTATCTCCTAAATTTTTACGAAAATATTGATTGTATATGAAAGTTTATTCAAAATGCTTGTTTATGGTGGAGGCTGTCTCCAAATCTGATTTTTCAGTAGTTACTCAGCTATAACAATATATTCATAGAGAAATTCCTCTTGTCTCAGGACGTCACATTAGTGTAACCTGGAATGGCTAGTAAACTGAGATGCTTTGCCCAATAAACGGAAACTTACATGAAAGGTAATTACAATTCGGACGAAATTTATTTTCATGGACATTATTACCTTTAGGAATTGTGATCATTAGGACATGGATCAATAATACTGTGATTGTAGACTGCCTAGCGAAGCTAATAAAGATATGCTCTTTTCATTTGTAATGACATGGAACCTATTCTAGCACAGGAAGTCGTGACGTATGATGTTGGAGCGACACTTGGCCCAGGAGTCCACTCAGCCTGCTACAGGACTGAGTATCAAGTTACATCCCAGTAGTAACCTACAGCATTTAATATGCCAGACTAAGTAGCTCTGACCTTCTGAGCTCAAGTTGGAAGGATTCGATCCCGGCTCAAACCAGTGGAACGTAGAGGTGCTCATATAAGCCAACCTTGTGTCGGTAGAATTACCGGCACGTGAAAGAACTCTTGCGGGATAAAATTCCGGAACCTTGGCATCTTCGAAAATCGTTAATATTGTGTGACAAAACATTTTTATTATTATTATTATTATTATTATTATTATTATTATTATTATTATTATTATTATTATTATTATTATTATTATTATTCCTTAATCGGCCAGCTAGGAAGCACGATGTTTCACTAAACATTCTAGCGTTTATTCAACTGTCGATTGATCATGTAGGTTTTTATTAGTTTGCTGTGTCGAGCACAGCGTTCACCCGACCACTTTGCCTCATTTGTCCACTTCACATCCCGGAAAGTCACAAAAGTCACGATGTTTGTTCTGAAAAGGTATCGCTTATGCGCGTCATCAGGTCGTAGGCCCATTTCTTCGAGGTCTTTCTTGACGTTAACATACCAGGGAATTTTTTTTTTTTTTTGTTTTTGAGTCGAATTTGTTAAAAATGCGTCATCCGTCATAAGTATCCTTAGAAGTGAGCCTTGCGTTTGTGCATTGTGTCCGTGATCGTCTCTATCTTAGAGTAGGTTTCGTATCTGGTTTTTCTTTTGTAGACCAGACCGAGTATTATGTGGAGAATTTTTCTCTATTTTTCCTCTAACTTAGTAACAGGCGGACATTTATGAAATAGGATAAGGCATTTTGAATTATAGAGAGATACTGGCTAGACGACAATATTGTAACGCTGAATGTAAAGATGGTATGATGGTATTTAATAGAAAACCACCTTTTATATATATGTTCCAGGTGATTTTTAAAGCTACTCAATTTTCTTTGCTCTGGGCACTAAGGGCTCTGTAACTAATCCGTTCGATTGGATCCATCCACTCACCAAAGTATTTAATCTCACGCACACGGTTTATTGTTCCATATTTGGTGTTCAGCTGGGTCATGTTTTCTTGTCACATTATTATTATTATTATTATTATTATTATTATTATTTTACGCCGATTTTGCAACTGGTGCGAGTCTCCATTTTCCACTCATCTAGGATCTTCGTGGCTGTGTGGAAGTCGCTTTGCTTTTAATTCTGCGACTACAGTTTTTATTCGTTTTGTATCTATACCTAAAACTTATACCATTCCTGTATTCAAGGTCGTATTCGGAACTATGATGGATGAAAAGTGGATTACGCCCATTTTTGTGCTGTGGTCAAGGCTGCTCTGGAAATTAATTTACGGGAATCGAGTGCAGAATGCCACTTAGCTGTTAATCTGGAAAAGGAAAGGCCTGCCATGGATTGCTCTTTGCCGCTTTGCCATGGCAACATGGTGGCGAGGAGGTAAGGGGAGTCTTGATAGACAAGTTGGAAACTGCTGATCTCGGCGGAGGTTTTTTTCAAGTCATATTTCTGCTGGCCAGACGTTGCTTCCCCTTCCTGTGCGGACCGCTTGTCAAATTGACTTATGACCCTTTCAGATAAAGATTTAACTCTCTTCCGTGTTAAATGGGCGGATGGGGGTCAGGTTGCGGAGCTTACGGTGTTACAGACCCGCTGTGCAAACTTACTTTAAGTGTGCAATTTATGCGGTATCCATGAAGTTCTCCTAAGGACTCCCTGGATCGATTCTCCACAGTGCAAGAAGGTAGATTATTTATAGCTGCTTCACATAGACCGAAGTAGATGTAAAGTTCGTATGTGTAGTTATCTTGGAAATATAAACCGAAG
This sequence comes from Anabrus simplex, assembly GCF_040414725.1. Taxonomy (NCBI): domain Eukaryota; kingdom Metazoa; phylum Arthropoda; class Insecta; order Orthoptera; family Tettigoniidae; genus Anabrus; species Anabrus simplex. Next base: position 944,120,183 of record NC_090265.1, on the reverse strand, counting down.
ACAGCGAGCTCGATACCTGTAGTCGCTTAAGTGCAGTCAGTATCCAGTATTCGGGAGATAGTGGGTTCGAACTGCACTGTCGGCAGCCCTGAAGATGGTTTTCCGTTGTTTGCCATTTTATACCACTCTTAACGCTTTCCTGTCCCATCATCGCCATATCTGCGACGTAAATAAATTTGTAAATTTCAGAAAACGAAGACATACGTATAAACAGACCTTAGCTGTAATATAGTAATGACATAATGGTAATGAACATTATTTTTTGCCCAAACTTTTCTGAAGCGTAATTTGTACATCCAGGTTAGCATCTACAAAGAACATCTTAGCTTTCGCAAGTGGCGTAATTGTTCTATAAAATTCGAGACATTGGAGGTACTTTGTTGAACGAGGGTCAAATTCTGGTGATTGTGGAGTATAATTTTAGCTGGAAAATTGTATCAGGAAGGGTATATCGATGGCCTAGATTGAATACCTCGTATCTCAAAAAGTTCTTCCTATCCATTATTTCCCTTAAGACTGGTCACGCCTCCCAGCCACACATGAATATGCAGTCCATCAGAACAATGTTCGTTGGGTTTCTTTTCCTGTGCTCACGTGTAAAGGAAAATGAACCTTATAAAAATTATACTCTAGGAGTTAGTAAATATGTCACGCAGACATACTTTCTTATAGTTCGGTACGGTAAGGTCCATTTTCCTTCACACGTCGGCATTGGAATAAAGAACACAACGAACATTGTTCTGATGGACTGCATATTCATGTGTGGCTGGGAGGCGTGACCAGTCTTAAGGGAAATAATGGATAGGAAGAACTTTGTGAGATACGAGGTTTTCATTCTAGGCCATCGATATGGTCATTCACATGTATAAATTATCCAATCAGTCTCCAAATTTTATAGATATATGACCAGGGAAACTAGTATGGAAATCTCCGAAGTAGGAAAGTTTAAATAGTATTTTCCAACTGCGTCCAACGTTCATTTCGGTAATTGCATACGAAGTTTATTATGTACATTGGAATAGTGATACTGTTTCACTCTGAAATATTCTCTTGCCTTTCACGAATTAATTCTTGTTATACCACGTAACTATTTATTTGTCGTCCGTCTGGAGGTGTAGGATTGACTTCGACAAATGATATATCCCTTTTGCAACTTGCATTAGCGTATTAAGACCGCGTTCCCGGTTCTTGGCTCTAGTTAGGTGCAGATGATGATGATGATGATGATGATGATGATGATGATGATGATGATGATGATGATAATTACCAGTAGTAGTAGTAATATCAAAAGTGTAACAATGTATGTGAACACGTGTTTTCCTTTCTTTAAGTTAAGTGTGTAAATACTTGTTGGGAACTAACCCCCCCCGCCACCCATGGCACTACAGCCCTTGAAAGGGCTTGGCCTACCAAGCTATCGCTGCTCAGCCCGAAGGCCTTCAGATTACGAGGTATCGTGTGGTCAGCACGACGAATCCCCTCGGTCCGGGTAAGAGGCAAGCACGCTACCGCTACACCACGGGGCCGGCTTGTTGGGAACTAAGTGTTAGAAAATCTTTATCTGACTCCATATTTATATTAAAACATACTTTTATTTTTCTCTCTTGCGGACTGTATTGAAATACACCTTCAACAATTTTATATAGTAGACAAGAAGAACAACCACATTATTAGCACATTACCCCATGGTAGATACTTACTGCTAAGAGCTCTGAATCAACAGTTCATGGAGATAACAAACTCAAAGAGTACAAGCGAATAAGTTTTTATAACACCCTCTCACCTTGGAATTGTGGGAGCAATTTCAAAAGTGTACTCTTCTATGGAGTTCCCCAACCTACCCTACTAACAAGCTGTGGGAGGATTGAAATTCCACTCAATTTCTTGTAGCTGAGATTCATTTAGGATTTTTCCGGACAGACATTTCTTTTAGCATATTTGCAGCTCCAACAAAATTAGTTCCGTTGTCACAATATACAATGGATGGAAGTCCGCTTCTTGCGTTGAATCTCCTTAATGACAGATGGAATGCTTCAGTGCTGAGTGACTATACGAGTTCTAAGAGTACAGCCCTATAAATTACGCACGTATACAACGCAATCCGCACCTTCAAATCATTATTTACAATCAATGGTCCAGCTAGATCAATTCCTTTAACTTCAAATATTGCAGCATCCTTGATACGAATACTCTCTGATTTCGCGTGCTTAGCTCTGTGTCGCTTGCACTGTATGCACTTGGAAATCATTTTCTAATGGCTCTTCTACTTTGAATGATCCAAAACATTTTTCTCAGATGTGCAAGAAGAAATTGTATGACAGTCAAATTTATGTTGTTCTTTGATCAAGGCATCAACTACATCACGATTCCTGGAAAATAACAAGGGAAATCGGAAATTGAAGAGGTCATTTCTCATTGTGATCTTTGTCTTCAGCCGGACCAGTCCTTTACTATCTCGAATTACTTTCAATCCGCTGACTGTGTCGCCTTTTTGAGGAAATAACTTCTGTTGTACACACTTTATAACAACTAATTCTGCTTCTATTATTCTGGAAATATTAGTGGGCCATTTTGCCTCTCTCTACTACATCGATCGTTGTTGCAGAACCTTAATACCCATCCCATTATTCTCACTCTTTGAGAATAGGTGAAATCTCTTTTTAGTACCATGCTCATCATTGTTACAGGGTTTTTATCTCTCTGAAACAATCATATACTAATCATATTTGCCTTCATCGGCGTGATAAACAGGCCATTTCTCTTCAGGACCTATCAGCCAGAGAGGTGTCTCACACCAGTTGGAGTTCGCCAATTCTGATGGATAGCACCCTCTTGATAGCAGGTCTGCAGGATTATAAACTACAGCTACATTCCTACAGTGTTTTTGGTCCGTCAGTTGTCTTATTTCCTTGACTCGGTTGCCAACAAACGTACGCCATTATTCATTTCTTCTAATCCATGCAAGCACAGTCGTGGAATCACTCCAAAAGTAACCTTTCACATTTTCTAAAGAAAGGGATGATCTGACTAACGAAGCAAGACGACTTCCTACAAGGCAACCTAACAGTTCTAGTCGAGGAATAGTGACACTTTTAGAGGTGCTGTTCGAGCTTTAGCGAGTACTAACTCAACTGATACCCCCTTCTCATCCTCGGTTCTGAGATACACTACTGCTCTGTAGGCTTGTTGACTGGCATCAACAAAAGTATGCAATGACTAAGACTGCCTATCTATTTTTCTAACAGTTACCAGTCTTTCAATCTCTATTTCTCCTGAGTGGCCAATTTCACGGTAACACTGGTTGAATTCCTTCGATATTATATCAGATAGAGGGGAGTCCCCTTTGACTTAAATCCTTTTCTACTTAATTTCTTTGAAGCTTCTGTTTTCCATGACTCCTGTAGCAATAATTTGAATGGAAGAAGCGCAGGGGCGAGAAACCTAATGATGTCATAAATTTTCTGTATCGCTGTGAGTAGAATTATCTTGGTAAGTATTTCATGGGAGAATGGAAAGTGAGCAACAGTATAAAACCACAATGCCCAAAACCTTTGTGACATATCCATTGTTATTAATATCTTCATTGTTGTCCTCGATCTTCGAAAGTTCGCATTTTCTTATGGTAGATTCCCAGCTTTTCAGATCCATCTTGGCTTCAGCTAGAATCCTTGTACTTTCAAACCGGACCATACAGTATTCTTCTACAGAAGCAGCTGATATACACAGTTGTCTAAGTACATATATTTCATCAGTTTACGTGCTATCAGTCCATCGTCATCACTAACAGCCGAATGATGATGATCCAATACAGCACCCAATATAAACGAACTACACGTGGCTCCAAAAATAACTCTTGAATGTCTATAAGTCTTCAGTTTCATAGTTCTGAAATCCTCCCACCATAAAAATCGGAGATAGTCACGATCTTCAGCTCGTATCTCAATCATTTGGAATGCTTTTCTTATGTCTGCAATAACACCCAGCTCTTTCTTTCGAAACCTTAAAAGAATTTCAGAGATAATTTGAACGCAATTAGGACCTTTTATTGAGCAATCGTTTAGTGAAAACCCTTCGTTTGTTTTACATGAAGTATCAAAAACTGGTCGAACTGGAGTAGTCAGACCTTCATGTTTGATTACAGGTCGGTGTGGAAGATAATGACAAGATTTCGCAACCTCTTCTTGTGGCACTTCTTCCGTAAAACCTTCCGCTGCCATATTGTGAGAGGAGACCTGTTTTTTGCAACTTCTGCGTAGTCGACTGAAGTCTTTTTTCTGCAATATCCTTATTGGACTGGATTTTTGGATGACCCTCCTCCCAAGGAAGACCAACTACATAACGTCCATCGTCTTTCTGGGTTAAAGTATTAAGTAGATATTGCTTCGCTTCTCGATCTTGTTCTTCAGCTGATTGGATTTCTACTGGATCCTGAATACCAATCGTTTCAATATTCCACAAATCAGTGATTGAACCATCTCTGTAAGCCATCGTGATTGTTGTATTTGCCATATTTACTTCAGGAAAATTGTCCGTTAGTTCTCCGCCTAAAGTCCATCCTATCTTTGAACAATATTTCCAGTTAGAATTTTAGCATAGACATCCATTCCAATAAGGAGTAGAATTTCTGGACGGTTTTTACCCAGATCGCTGATCCAAATATCCTTCATTCTAAGTTCTTGAAACAAGATAGAGCACGTTGAAACTCGTGGGACTGACTGGCAAATACGTGGCTGGTCCCTGACTTCGATCTCACAATCAACGTTACCGCCTGGTTTTTGGAGCTTGATTGTGTACTTCTCATGATTTATTCCCTAGGTCTTGCTTCCACTGAACAGAACATGCAAACCAATTCTTCAACGTGTGATTTCTATTCGAGTTCTTCAGCTGTTTTCTTCGAAAGGTAGGATCGTTGAGAGCAGTGGCGTCGTTCATACTTCCGAGAACTAGGTTGGAAATCTATATATAAAATCAGAGTTTTATCTGTACCATCGCTCAGAATTTAAAAATGATGTTATTTCTGTATCAGTCGTGTCCACACTAACAAGGAAATGCCCTTTTTAATTTTCCGTAATTTCTTTCCGTCTGTCTATCTATCTATCTGTCTATCTGTATGTATGTACACGCATCACGAGAAGACGGCTGAAGATAATTTTAAGAAAATCGCTATTCAAAGTCGGGGAATGAGTCGCTACAATATAGGTCATTAATAATTATATTCACGCTCAGTGAAATGGTAGTTTAGGGGAAGACCTAAAATTTAATTATCAAATATTTACGCTATTAGTGGTTGTATCTTAATGAAAATTGGTATACAAAGTCGGGGAATAAGTCGCTATAATCTAGGTCGTAAATGATTGTATTCACACTGAGTGAAATGGTAGTTTAGGGAAGGCCTAAAATTCATTTCTCATATAATAATATCATTAGCGGTCGTATCTTAATGAAAATCGGTAGGTGAAGCCGAAGAATAAGTCGCTACAATCTAGGTCATAAATAATTGTATTCATGATGAGAAAATGGTAGTTTAGGGGAAGGACTAAAATTTAATTCTCAAAAATATTGTGTTATTAGTGGTCTTATCGATAAATATTACATAACTGGAGTTATATAGTGTTCAATTTCCGCTCATTTATGTCTTATACATTGTTACCATACCGGCTATGATCACAGGGATATTCATGAATTTGGATTTTTGTTACTAAGTCCATATCAGCGCCGAGTCATGAGGAAATGGGTAAACAGAATTTAATTAACATCGGTATGTAAATTCGGAGAATAAGGAACTACGGTCCACGCAATAAATAATTTTATAAGACGCCCTAATATCACAGAGTCGAAAGAAATCTAAATGTGAAGGCCTACAACTTAGAAAGCTCATTTAATTTATCAACAATAACATTACATTGACCATTGTTTGTTATGATGTGATTTGTGTCTTCTATTGCCACTCAACTCCGATAGATAGGATTACTGCTGTGAACCGAGTATTTTTTTTATAATTTGCCTTACGTCGCACCGACCACGTGGTCATGGCCTTTATTAAGGTACAGGTGTGAAAATGGTAAACCACGGAAAACTATCTTCAGGGCTGCCGACAGTGGGATTCGAATCCTCTATCTCCCGGATGAAGCTCACATCTGCGCGCTCCTAACCGCACGGCCAACTCGTCCGGTAGGGACATCTTTAAGCTAGAGTAATGTACATATATACATCCGACACAAAATATAAAGTTTATAAAAATGGTTAGACACTAGTTGAAAAACCGGATGACAAATTGTGAACGTTAAACCAGAAGTTCTAAGTCCTCTTGCAGTTCGTTATTCTCTCCACTAATGTAAACATCGCATCACACTTAGTACCTTCATGTAACCAACAGACTCAAGTACTGAATAAAAATTTGATGGATCCACCAATATTGATAATGTTAATGAAAAATTAACTTCGTTCACCATCAGGTAGCTTCTCGCTTGTCCTTACTTAGGACGAGTGGGCCTCGAACCAGCCCTGACGACCCGGTAAAAATTCCTGGCCTGACCGGAAATCGAACCCTGGGCCTCCGGGTAAGAGTACAATAGTGTATATGAATGCACTGTATCGGTAGAAGCACATCGTTCGATATTAAGCTTTTGTATTGCAGGTGTTTTTGAAAACGGCTGTACTTTGGAACTTACAATATTTCTCTCAAGAAGGACTGAAATATATTTTTAAGTTATCCAATCAATATCTAAATCGCTTGTATACCGAGACATGTAACGATTCTTTTATTTTCCCTAATTTTAGCCTGAATACAAAATCAGGCTGAGTTTAACTGGACTGGTGATTATTATAACCATGATCATGGGATCTCCATCTTACGATTGCACCGTTTGTGCGGTTCGGAATCATTTTATTTCCAATATTCCTCATACCTCGTACATTGGCCGAAATTTGAACAACGGTTGACGTGTTTAGAAGCTGTTGACGCACTCAACTAACTACCCCTCCTTTTCTAGTTTGAATCATCACTGAGGAACTTTTTATGAGTACGGGTAGGGGATGGGAATATATCATAGCATGTTTTATACATTGTTCATAGTTAGATATTTGTATTATTTCATTGTAAATGAACGCATTTAAGGCAAAATGCTGGAAAATGAAGTCACTGAGAAGTCATTACCTTGAACGAAATTATACTATATTTACTTACATGATCCTTTAGTATTCAAACAGATCTGAAAATATCAGAAGAGAGTAAGCCTATTAAAATATCCTAATTTACATCGACAATATCAGCAACGACACGCAGACTGAGTCTGAACTGTATTCCTTTCCATAGAAACATTATTCACTTGAAAGATGCTACCGAGTGCTTCGACTGGAATATTTCTTCAAGAATATTTCTAGATTTTTAACAAATTTAAAGGAGGTAGTGATATATGTTACGCACCACGTAGGAGTTTAAATCCAGTACTTCTGTCCGTCTAAATATCTTGAAAGTGTCCTCACGTGTTAGCCTGTGGTGTATGTTGTCTGCTAACGGGTACTGTTGGTGCGGTTGCCTGCTTCAAGGCGCAGAAGGAAAGCGAGGACTTTTGTGCTTAGGTTACGATTATATTGTATTCACTTTAATAATAGGTTAGGTAATTTCAGTGGAAATTTTGTGCACTGATTGATGCATCTAGTAAACATGCTTCTAAATAGAATTGGTATGTTCTAGATTCTAAAATTCAATGTAAAACATCAATGCTTAATTTTGTCTAGTGGTTGGAGACTTTTGTCCTACTTGTTGGCTGAATGGTCAGTGTTGAGGCCTTCGGTCCAGAGTGTCCCGGGTTCGATTTCTGGCCGTGTGGGCGATATTAATCGCCTTTGATCAATTCTTCTTGCCTGGGGACTGGGTATTTGTGTTTGTCCCAACACTTTCCTCTTCATATTCAGACAACACACTATACTACTACCAACCACCACAGAAATACGCTATAGGGTTTGCGTCAGAAAGGGCATCCAGCCGTAAGACAGGGCCAAATTCAAATGTGCGACACAGTTCGCACCCGCGACCCCACAGGTGGTTGGAGACGTTTAGTAGTATTACCAGTAATTTTAAAATGTTTGGAATACTTATTCGTATTAATAATAATAATAAAAATAATAATAACACTCTAAAAATATCTTTTAGAGTCAAGTAAAGAAAAGGTACCGTATAAATGTACCTTCCCTTATAAAATTTTTGATTATTCAACTACATTAACTCCAGTATATTGTCATTTAGTGGCTTCTGTAGTTTAAGATTGAGTACATGTATCTCTTCAGAAGATTTCATCATTTCACGGTACAACTAAGAACCAAATCCATGATCTCGTTTTCAACTACATGTCCTAATAACTCTAAACCTAAACTGAATCACCATCTTTACTTTCGAATGAAGTCCTGTATTTACTAGCATAGATTTGCTACAAGGATTGCGTAACAACGTTCACATTTATTTAAAATATTCTTTTGAAGTCCTTTCTAGGTTTCTATTTTCTTCTGCCCTTCTACCCACGAGTTTTCTTCTTGCTAACTCTGTAACCAACCCTTGCCAATTATCGTTGCCATTTTTGTTACATTGTTATTTTCGTTAATTTACTGTTGATACATAATATTCTTGTTTATACCGATTGTTATCTTATTATACTTATTTAAATTTGTTATATTATTAGCTTTTACTTTTTTCACATGTTTCTTTACGTCGCACCGACACAGATAGGTCTTATGGCGACGATAGCACAGGAAAGGGCTAGGAGTGGGAAGGCAGTGGCCGTGGCTTTAATTAAGGTACATCCCCAGAATTTGCCTGGTTTAAAAATGGGGAATTACGGAAAACCATATTCAGAGCTGCCGACGTTTGGGTTCGAACCCACTATCTCCCGAATACTGGATGCTGGCTATATCATTAGTATGAAATGGCCTCCTATTGGTTGTCTCTAATAATTAATTCAATAAATAAATTTTATGAACCTATGTTTACAAGCTTGTCTATTATTACTTGATACATGTTAATGATATATAGGTTCCATTTTTATAATATATAATTATTGAAACTATCCACAGTAATAGAATACGGTTATGACAAAAAATAAAATCAGATTTTAATTCGTACGGAAATGTTTTGCATGCGATACGAGGGATAATTGTTTAGTTTTTTGCCTTTCTTATAAGGTGGAACTCAGCCTATCGAGCCTGCTATTATGTGAAACCGTATTATGTAACACTGGTACACAATTTATAGAATAATATGAAAAGAATACTAAAAAATCATTAGTTAAACAAAACAATTCTAGATACCACTAAAATGAATTGACTTAACCTTTGTCTTTTATATTCATACTGATAATTAAATATCAGTTTTGTAACGTTAGTAAAATCTCTACTTACAACAGGTCTAAGTATCAATTTGAACATTTCCTTTTAAATATCATCGGATTGCCTGTGCCTCTAATTTCTCCTGAGATTGTGTTCCAAGAACGTATGATAACTAATAACTCTAGAATAAGTCTAGAAATATGTTAATATGTTCCTTTAAAGGTGGTAAGGAATGGTAAAGACCCGCAATATTATAAAAGAGAAGTAAAGAGTCTAAGAAGATGCAGATTGGAAAGAAATAGAATTAGAAATGGCTGTGGAAGTAAGGAGACATTGAGGGAACTTAATAGTAAATTGAATCTAGCAAAGAAGTCGGCTAAGGATAACATGATAGCAAGCATAATTGGAAGTCATACACATTTTAGTGAAAAATGGAAGGGTAGGCTATGTACAGGTACATTAAGGCAGAAACAGGTTCCAAGAAGGACATTACAGGAATCATTAATGAACAAGGTGAGTGTGTATGCGATGATCTTCAAAAGGCAGAAGTATACAGTCAGCATTATGTAAGGAATTTTGGTTACAGGGATAACACGCAGTTAGAGGAGGTGACTAATACTAAAGAAGTATTAAAATTACCTGAGATAACGACGACATTTACAATAAGATACAAAAGTTGAAAACTGGAAAAGCGGCTTGAATTTATAAGATTTCGTAGGATATACTAAAGACAATGGGTTGGGATGTAGTACCATATCTGAAGTAATTATTTAATTATTGTTTGCATGACAGAGCTATACCGAATGAATGGAGAATTGCTATAGAAGTCCCTGCGAAGTAAAGGGTAATAGACATAGGCCATTCAGTTTGACATGGATTGTATGTAAGCTTTGGGAAAGCAATCCTTCTGATTATATTAGACATGTTTGCGAAATTAATAAGTGGTTCGTTAGAAGGCAGTTCGGGTTTAAGGAAAGTTATTCCACTGAAGCTCAACTCGTAGTATTCCATAACGATATAACAGATTTCTTGGATTCAGGAGGTCAAATGGATTGTATCGCGATTTACCTGTCTAAGGCATTTGATAGGGTGGACCATGGGAGACAACTGGCAAAAATGAGTGCAATAGGACTAGTCGAAAAATTGGCTGAATGAGTGGCTATATTTCTAGAAAATAGATCTCAGACAATTAGAGAAGGCAAAGCTTTATCTGACCCTGTATTAATTAAGAGGGGAATTCCTCAAGGCAGTATTATTGGACATTTATGTTTTCTTATATATATAAATGATATGAGTAAAGAAGTGGAATCAGAGACAAGGCTTTTTGCAGATGATGTTATTCTGTATAGAGTAATAAATAAGTTACATGATTGCGAGCAACCACAAAATGACCTCGAAAATGTGTTAAGATAGACAGTAGGCATTGGTATGATGATAAACGGGATTAAAAGTCAGGTTGTGAGTTTCATAAATAGGAAATTTCCTCTCAGTTTTAATTTTTGCTTTGATGTGGTGAAAGTTCCTTATGGGAATGATTGTACGTAACTAGGTGTTAATATAAGGAAAGATCATCATTGGAGTAATCACGTAAATGGGATTGTAAATAAAGGGTACAGTTCTCTGCACATTGTTATGTGTTTAAGAGTTGTAATAGGGATGTAAAGGAGAGGGCATGTAAGTCTCTGGTAAGACCTCAACTAGAGTATGGTTCCAGTGTATGGCACCCTCACTAGCGTTACTTGATTCAAGAACTGAAAAAAATCCAAAGAAAAGAGCTCAATTTGTTCTGGATGATTTCCGACAAAAGAGTAGCGTTACAAAAATGTTACAAAGTTTGGCCTTGGAAGGCTTTGGAGAAAGGATACGAGCTGCTTGACTAAGCGGTATGTTCTGAGCTGTCAGTAAAGATATGGTGTGGAATGACATTAGTAGGCGAATAAGTTTGAGTGGTGTCTTTGAAAGTAGAAAAGATCACAGTATGAAGATAAAGATTGAATTCAAGAGGACAAATTGGGGCAAATATTCGTTTATAAGGAGGGGAGTGAGTGAATGGAATAACTTACCATGAGCGATGTTCAATAAATTTCCAATTTCTTTGTAATCATTTAAGTAAAGGCTAGGAAAACAACAGATAGGGACTTTGTCACCTGAGCGACTGCCCTAAATGCAGATCAGTAGTTACTGATTGATAACCGAACTAGTATAAATGAGTTGTTATACTGTATGTGTTACTGTGATGAACTGGAATGGGTAGGAGAAAGAGGGATCGTGAGGATGACTTTGAGGGAGCTCTACCTGAAGAGGAGAGGTACATAAAGTCTAGTCTGAAAGAATTTGGTTTGCTTGTTTACAGAACACTGTGGAGGATAGAAATAGCGTGGCATTTACATCGTTTTGTCAATCACAGCCATGCACTGGAAATTTAAATATTACACTAAGTTTGGACTGGCATATTTAATATGAATCGAGCACAAGCACTGTAGACTCACTGTAGTCGACGTGAAAGTGTTTTTCCCGTACTGTTATAAACTACATCGTAGTCAAATGTTGGGAATACTAGACTCTGAATTAATAATTTTCTTGTGTGTCCTCGAAGGAAGTCCCTCATCATTTCTAGAGATGTAATGAAAAGAATACCCTTCGACAAATTTTTGTAACATGTTTCGCCCAAATTAAATACACTGGCGGTAAAAAATATCTAAACACCATAAAATGTTATTTATTTCGTATGACAAAATAAATATATGTAATGGAAATTTAAATATTACACTAAGCTACATACAGTATTTACAGATCAAGTAAATTAAAATGTAATATCCAGTGTATTCAACCAGTTCAAAACATCGGTGCAACTGTGTATATCTTGAATAATTCCTTCAAATATTCTTCTTGGACACTCCGTAGCAAAGTTTTGGACGGTCTGGGGGACATTGTCACAGTCGCAGTATGAGTTTTCAGATTTTTTGCACTTGTGAAGCAAGAATTTGCAACTTCCGTGGTTCGTCCTAATTCTGTTTGAGGATGTCAATGCCTTTCTAGGTAAATTGAAACCAAGCGGAGCTTTACATGGATCGTTAATTAAACCCAGGTGATCAGGATTTGAAGAAGACCATTCTTCTTTCCAGGTATAATCAGCATTAACATTTGATTTAATAAACTTTTCTCCTAATTTCCATAATGGGTTCCTTGATTTTAATATCACTGGTTTATGAAATTTAAATTCATGATGTAAGGGTAGTTCAGGGTTGCTACGACATTTCTTCCACTCTCTTACCAGAGCTTGTAGAAAATCATGGACTCTTCTGAGAAAGCTTGTAAGTAGCACTCCAAGAAATTATCTTATTAATATATTTCAGAAGTAACCCCAGGAGATGTAGCCAATAGAATTGTCAGTCTTTCCAAGAGACTAGATAATGTACATGAAAATGAAACTAAATTACTCATAAAGGAGCTAAGGACCAAACTATCCCTGCCTACACAACCTCCCAATTCTCAGGAGAATTCACTTTTCTGGAAATCTCAACAGCTGTGAAAGAAATTAAACCATGCAAAGCAGCTGAACTGGACGGAATATATCCAGAGTTCCTAAAACATTGTGGTCCTAGAACTGTAGATTGGTTGGTTAAATTGTTTAATGACATCTTAATAAATGGTCTATTTCCGTTCTGGCTAAAGAGAACTAACTTCTAAAGTGGAAACTATCCAGAGGATTATCGACCAATCGAACTCTTAAGCATATGCTACAAGCTAACTGAAAGAATGATCTATAACAGAATCTCAACTACAGCCTTGCAACACATACAAATTGAACAAGCCGGATTCCGACCAGAACGAAGCTGCTGTGAACAAATATTGGCGCTCACCATCCATATTGATAATGGGTTTCAGAACAAGAAGAAGACCATTGCAGTATTTGTGGACTTGACATCAGCCTATGATGGAGTTTGGCGACGAGGAATGATTTTGAAATTCTTGAAGATTATTTCCTGTAAGACCGTCCCGACACTTATCAACAACATGCTATGAAATAGAGTATTAATGATGTACATTTAAACGGCAGCGTAAGCAAGCCTTATTGTACTGAATGATGGCTTACCACAAGGCTCAGTTCTTACTCCATTAAATTGTACTTATGTAGGATCGCCATACTCTGAACAAATATTTCAATACGTGGCGACTTAAACCTAACTTGACTAAAACTGAAGTCAGCTGTTTTCATTTAGACAATAAAAGATCCAACTACACATCTGAGGTGGAATTCAGAGGCCAACGATTAAAATATAATCCTTGCCCAAAATATCTGGGCATCACAACGGATCGGACACTGACGTATAATCATCATCTTCGTAATACCGCAGAAATAATAAAAACAAGAAACATCATCTTGCATAAGCTCAGTAGAACAGGTTGGGGGACAATCGCATCTGTTCTACGAACTTCAGCCCTCGCATTAGTTTATCCAGTGGCTGAATACTGCTGTCCTGTGTGGCATAACAGCGCACATACTGCAAAAGTCGATATCCAGCTAAATGACACAATGAGGGCAATATCTGGCATTATCAAAACAACACCATGAAATATGGAATGTATAATACGGAAATTTTGGCAATATATATTCCTGGTAACATATTTAATTGATTAAAGGTACAAGACTACAGGTAAATATATGCGCGAGAAAAGCCATCGCAAATGTGCCATGCAGGTCCATTAATAACCGGTGTAATCGCCAGACTGTTGAATGCAAGCATGCAAACATGTATGCGTTGTGTCGTACTGGTACCGGATGCCAGCCTGTGGGATGGTGTTTCATGCCTCTTGCACTTAGTCGGCCAATACAGGGACGGTTAATGCCGGTTGTTGATGATGCTGTCGTCCAATGATGTCCCATACGTGCTCAATTGGGGACAGAACGAGGGATCGAACAGGCCAAGGCAACATATCGACACTCTGTAGAGCACGTTGTGTTACAACAGCGGCATGAGGGCGTGCATTATCCTTTTAGAAAACACCGCCAGGAATGATTCATGAATGGCAGCACAACAGGTCGAATAATCAGACGGACATACACAACTGCAGTCAGACGGCGTGGGACAACCACGAGAGTGATCCTGCTGTCATAGGAAATTGTTCCCCAGACCAGAACTCCCAGTATAGCTCCAGTGTTTCGACGCCGCAGACAGGTGGAATACAGGCACTCACCTGACCTCCTCCTAACCAACACACAGCCATCACTGGCACCAAGGCAGAACCGGCTTGCATCAGAAAACACAACGGACCTCCACTCCATCCTCCAATGAGCTCTCGCTTGACACCACTTAAGTCGAAAAGGGTGGTGGTAGGGGGTAAGTGGAATGCACCCCGCAGGTGGCTCGGAGCTGTCCTTAAAGTAACCGATTTCGAACAGTACATTGCGTAACTGTAGTGCCAACTACCGTTCGAATTGCTGCTGCAGTCGCAGTCCGCTGCGCCACAGCCATACGTCGAATATGGCGGTCATCCCTCTCGGTGGTGCCACAGGGACGTCCGAGCCCAGTCTTCGTGCGAGTGTACCTTCTCATGACCACTGCTTCCAGCACGCATGCACAGTGGGGATATTCCTGCCAAGTCGTTCTGCAATAGCGCGGAAGGAAAATCCACCTTCACGTAGCCCTATTATACAGCAGTGAGCTGTTGATACTGGCCTGTTCTTCGTCGTAAAGACATTCATGACCCACCCACAGTCATTCCGCCCAATCTCACTTGTAATTAACGCTCTCGCACAGCACAGCTCGTATTTAGCAAACCAGTTGTGCAAAGTCATGGTGCCTCTGCTACCGCCACACTAATGCGATTTGCGGGAAATTTTAATCAACGTCATTTTTTCAGATGTATAAACGTCCCTGCCAACGTTCGTTAATCGAGCACAACCCCTTGTTGGTATATGGATAACTTTTTTCCGCCAGTCTACAGTATTTATCAAATGCTACTCCATGATAACTAAATATTATTGGTATTCAACTGAACATAACACAGGCTAGAGATGTACTTATAGCTCAGCGTGTGATTAAGTACCAATTATGATGGCCTGTGATATGGATGGGTTCACTGTTAGACCATGCCTGCTAGCCCAATATTTGCTTCGTTTAAGTTAATCCATTGTTTAAGTCATTAGGCTTTGTGTGGATGTATACTAGAATATCACTTGCATATAGGTGATATATACAATTGGTCAACATCTCAGATAAGTCGTTCATGTATAATGAGAGCAGAAGTGGTGACAAAAATTCCACCCTGTGCCACTCTCAGCTGAGTGGTTTGCCACGTTTGTTTCGTTTCCCACTGACGCACGCCCTGACGATTCCTGAAATAGGATTGAACCCAGGATAAGGTGCTGTAAGAAAACTTCATCTTCATAAATTTTGCAAAAAAATATGTCTCTATCTGCACAGTCGAAGACTTTACTTAAGTCCAAGGGAACAAGTATAGTCATTCGTCATTTATACATCGCTAATTGCATATCGTTTGTCACTTTAACCTTTTATTTGTAATCTGCTTTACGTCGCACCGGTACAGGTAGGTCTTATGGCGACGATGGAAAAGAAAAGGGCGAAGAGTAGGAATGAAGTGGCCGTGGCCTTAATTAAGGTACAGCCCCTGCATTTGCCTGATGCGAAAATAGGATACAACGTACAACCACATTCAGGGCTGCCGACAGTGGGGGGTTCCAACCTAATATCTCCCGAATGCAAGCTCACAGCGTTGCCCCTAACCGCACGGCCGACTCGCTCGGTGTCAGTTTCAATAATGCCGTTGTAGTACTGTAGTTAGATCTGAACCCTAATTGATATTTGTCAGGCAAGTTGTAACATATAAGATATTCAGTAACTAGCTTATGTTCATCATCATCATCATCATCATCATTATAAAGGCTACGCCTTGTCGCTGCAGCCACAGATGTCTATCTTGAGACAGTCTTTTCAACTCAGCGTAGGTCTTGCACTTCATCCTCAGAAGCAGGTTCTTGAAATAAGACACTCTGGGTCTTCCTCTTCCTCGTTTTCCAGCAATTCTTCCTTCGGTGATGCTACGAAGGAACTCCTCATGCCGCAGAATGGGACCAATAAATATCGTTTTACGTTTTTCAATTTCAGGTATCAGACTCCGTTCTTTTCCTATCTCTCTAAGGACTTCGGTATTGCTCTTCATTTCAGTCCAACTTATCTTCTGCATTCCTCTCCAGATCCATATTTAATTTGCCTCTAGTTTTTCTTTCTTTCCTTGCATTCCTAATGTCCAGCTTTCACAACCGTACAGAAGCACGTTCCATACAACGGTTTTTGCAAAGGCCTTCCGAGTTTTAATATATGTTCGTTGGCCAGCAGATGCTTTTTTCATGGAATGCTTGGATGTTCATATAAACTGTAAATTACTTATGGGTTTTGTATGCTGTTTTGGTAGGAGGATGAACAAATATATAATATTTTGATGCCTTGTCCTTGAATGTGAAGGTTCTTGGATAATAGAGCTATGTTGGGGTATTCAGCCCGAAGGCTGGTTTGATCCTCCTCAGCTCCACCAACAGCTGTCATAAAGAGCTTAGGCGCCACTGAAGAGCGTACTAGGGAAATGAGGGGTGAGGTAGTTTCCCGTTGCTTTCTTCACAGAGCCAGAAGTTGCTATTGCATATCAGTCTGCCAAGCCCACTGAAATGCATGAACCAACCGACCCTATGAGCGATATTTTCACACCATTCATAACAGGGACTGGCTGCATAAGGAATACTATTACTAGGAGCGCTCATACCTCCGTCACTTTCATATTGTCAAAGCCATGGATGAGAC
This sequence comes from Anabrus simplex, assembly GCF_040414725.1. NCBI lineage: Eukaryota > Metazoa > Arthropoda > Insecta > Orthoptera > Tettigoniidae > Anabrus > Anabrus simplex. Next base: position 944,103,042 of record NC_090265.1, on the reverse strand, counting down.
TGAGATGTGTCAATGGAAGTAACAAATTTATTCTAGTCCATACCAGAAGACACAGTGCACTGTAAACACTACATCTCGCCAGCAAATGTGAAATACAGCTATATAAAGATATAAATAAATAGAAATAAATTGAAGATTTTTTTTGCTATTTTGCTTTACGTCGCACCGACACAGATAGGTCTTAAGGCGACTAGGGGATAGGACAGGCCTGAGAATGGGAAGGAAGCGGCCGTGGCCTTGATTAAAGTACAGCCCAAGCATTTTGCTGGTGTTAAATGGGAAACCACGGAAAACCATCAATTGAAGATTTAGCTATCGAAGTACGACAATGTACTTTAGGAATAAATAGTGGTTACTGTCCGTCAGTTTAAACTTCATTTCCTCAATCAGTCAAACACTAAAAAAAAAACGTGGGGCGTTACTTCGAGAAATACAGGGGGAATTACTGATACATCAATCACAAAAATCAAAATAATCACCCCGAAGTTTTTTGGTTGTTGTATTTTATCTGTTTTCGTAACCAAACACAGTTTTCATTGCATCCGCAACAAACAAATTATATAGTTTGTATACATTCTTAGAAAGTATTATTATTCATCGTTCTACAACTGTTAAATGTAACAGGGTCTAATAATCATACTACTGGTTTCATATCCCACTAATACTTCTACAAATTTGGCGATTCCACAAGCTCCCATATTACAGAATATCATTATCTTTTTGTATGCTAGTGAAATTTGAGGTAGTGAGGATGCTAGTGAAATTTGAGGTAGTGAGGAAATAATAATGAATGGAAGACATATGATTATTAATTAACAATTTGACCGTGAAAAATACCATACCCTCGTAGAAAACGTGTGATTTAACTGCGCACGTTAAAGAGACAGTTTGTAAGAAATTCTAAATGTGGTCATCTATGCATCGTTCTTCCATTCCATTCTCCCACATACCCTATCTTCGTGGTGACAACACGCTTCCTTGGATGGCACATATCACTATCATGTTACCGTCTGAGTATGGTTTGGTTCGGATGGGATAGCAACTTGCGCCAGAGTCGATTACGAGGAATCTAGAGCTCCACTTGCAACGGCAATGGCATAATATTCTCCGTAAACACATCGTTCATTATGAGAATTTTTGTTGTCATCTTTCTGTGTGTTACGTCTCCGAGAACGGTAAAAGAAGGTAGTGGGATGTAAAACCAAAAACATCTCTATGTGAACAAGAGCATTGCGACGCCTTACTTCCAGTCAGAGAATTGTTTACCAGCGATAATGTACACGGTTTGGTAGCCGATATCGTGCTCGTTGCTGTATCTGCGGTCTAACGACGGCTTATCTGCGGCCACCCGTGTTACGGTTTATAGCATATAGGGCTATCGTTTCGTGGTTACATTATTGTCAGTTACTACATTTATGATTGGTGAAATATTAACAAGGTCTAATAATAAATTTCCAAAATCTGTGCCGTATATAGTGCAATAACATTCTATCCTACAAATGCCTTACCATTCCGAAAATATTCTAATATAAAACAATAGATTTCCTTCTGTGAATCAATCGCTGATACTCTCCAGATTATGACAGACTACTCTTGATTCATATTTCAGTGATTTCTTTTTTTACAATTTGGTTTAAGTCGCACCGATACAGATAGGTCTTATGGCGACGATGAGATAGGAAAGGCCTAGGAGTGGGAAGGAAGTGGCCGTGGTCTTAATTAAAGTACAGCCAAAGCATTTGCCTGGTGTGGAAGTGGTAAAGCATAGAAAACCACCTTCAGGGTTGCCGACGTTGGAGTTCGAAACAACTATCTGCTGGATGCAAGCTCACAGCTTCGCTTTCCTAACCGTACGGCCAACTCGTCCGGTATTTTTATGAAAAACCTAATGATAATAATAATAATAATAATAATAATAATAATAATAATAATAATAATAATAATAATAATAGGGTCTAATAATACTATTGGTTTCATATTCCACTAAATACTTCTACAGTTTTGGCGATTCCACAAGCTCCCATATTACAGAATATCATTCTTATCGGATGCTGGTGAAATTTGAGGTAGTGAGGAAATAATAATGAATGGAAGAGATATGATTATTGATGTGTGGTTTACGAATTCAAAACCATGCAAGTAATGCCAGTGCAGTTATAAGGCAACCGCATATTTTCCAAGTGCAACATCTATCAATTTAATAGTTGAACATAGTGGGATTAATTTTTGTTATGAAATTTTCAATCAATGTAATCCTTCTGTTAATGTCCCTTCATTTGCTGTAGGTTGTAGGAGACACTGGAGTCCTCTCAAAAGAGAACAGAGAGAGAGACAGAGAGAGAGAGAGAGAGAGAGAGAGAGAGAGAGAGAGAGTAGTAAAGAGCTTATATTCCCCAAAATGAGTCAATATTGCAATAATCCATCTTTACTGCAAATAACTTACTTTTCAATCCAAGTATCACCATGATCATGATATTGAAAACTAGCTCCATAATAACTGTGCACACACACACACACACACACACACACACCTGCGTGCTCACGCCGTCTGAAACTGCATGAATTTTGATTCCATATACGCACATACATTTTTTAAAGTTTTATTACTGGAAGCAATCTCGTAGTTTTACGTGATTTCTTTTTGCATATGGCCTTACGAGAGGCCTTGTGCGGATCTGTCAAGTCAACGACCATGGGTGACCAGCACGTATGTAAGGATGGGTTCGTACCTTTTATTTGATCTAATGTTGGAGACAGCGCACGCACACACACATTTCCCGAGCCAGATGTATTAACCATCGATGGTTAAAATCCATGACCCAGCCGGGAATTGACCCAGGGATCCCCTGCACCAAAAGCCACTATGCTAACCAGATAGCTATGAAACCGAACTACATAGGTGTTAATATTGTCATAGCCACAGGACCTCCAAATTTACGTGAAATCTGGACCACAAAGATGTGACTTTCGATTTTGGAATTTCCATATGCATTAGCAGATTTTCGAACTGCGGCTGCATTGATGAGAGATTAGTGGCAATGTAACTCTGCTATCACGCCCGTTCGACTATAATGCAGTTCAAAGATGAACAAACTTATATTACTTATACTTAATCACAAATACGCTGTAACCTACAATGAAATTTATTGTAATTAATGTTATTGTTTTTACGTCGCGCTAACGTTTTTGAAGACGCCGAGGGGACGGAATTTTCTCCAGCAGGATTTATTTTACGTGCGATCAAATGTACCGACACGGGGCTGAGGTATTTGAGAACCTTCAAATATAACCGGACTGAGCCAGGATCGAACCTGCCAAGTCGGGGTCAGAAGGCCAACGACTCAACCGTCTGAGCCACTTAGCTCGGCGTATTTCCTGTATGATACGTGACCAATAATCAGAGCACGGATTTTGATGATGTATTTTAAAATGTGCATCATATACACATTACTAACGTCTATATAAATCCTTATTATGGCCCCATGATTACAGAAGTGCGTATTAATTCATTTTCTCTTCATTTCTTTCGCTGATTTTTAGACCATTTTCTCCATTCTGCTAGTTTTTTTTGTCGTTTGAAGCAATTCATTATATTTATTTTTTATTTGTAAACCCTGTTTCTTCGTTCTACGTTATTATATAGCCGTTGTTACATATTTTCATTGGGTAAAAACTTGTCTGAATATCTCCCAAACTTTCAAGAAACGAAGATACTGAAACATCAAAAGGTTCAGAACTCAGTTTGTGAAATAAAATAACTTTCTACAACCCTTGTCCGTACTCCTTGAAAATCCACATCCGTAGAAAACAACGAAATATTGCTTCTAATCTGGGTTGGCTTGTGATGAGAGAAGGAGGTTTTTACCAATGCAATAGATGCAAATTCACTTTTCAGCTAGGATGTTTAAGTGCCAGAGTACTAACATACGTGTTTGGTTTCATCTAAACTGTGCGAGTTTTACATATTCGTGTGTGATTCATTTCAACTATTAGAATGCCAAAGTCGGAGCCATATAAATCTGTTATTTGAAAAAAATTATGTAATTTGGCGAGTATAATTTATTTTTTCAGCAGATGGTCAGATACATTTTCGAGAAATATGCGAAGTGAAAGGAACAGCACATAAATGATTTACCATTCAGCAACATGTGACAAGCACGTGGTGTCCAGAATATCAGTGGATTGCAGGGATTGCATAGTATCCTAATATGTTTCTTTTCTATGTTGGTTTACGTCGAACCAACACAGATAGGTCTTATGGCGACGATGGGATAGGAAAGGGATCGGAGTGGGATGAAAGCAGTTGTGGCCTTAATTAAGGTACTGCCCAACATTTCCCTGGTGTGAAAATCGGAAACCACTGAAAAGCACCATCAGTGCTGCCGACAGTGGAGTTTGAACCCACTATCTCCCGAATACTGTATACTGGTTGCGGCTGCGACTGCAGGTATCGAGTTCGGTACTATCCTAATATTATGACGATTCAGAGATACACAGTTGTTTTGCTTGTAAGAACTGCATTTTTAAAAAGGTTTAAAATATTATTTTCCCATGTGTTTCTGTATCTATTATTATTATTATTATTATTACTATTATTCCATCAATAAGGCCTCTCCCTAGTGGTAGACAACATTCTAAACGCCTGAGGACGGTGAAATCCTGCAGAAATATGCTGAACTTTCTAAAGGGTACTTAATTTTCAAGTTTATTAACAGGTGTCACTACTTTTGGTTTGGAATGCCACCTAGGGACTTGGATTGAACATTTTTTAATAGAGTCTTGTAACTGTTTAGGAGTTTGCGCAAGAACGCTTAGGTCTTCTCTTTCTAAATTATCACTACTGTGACTTCAAATTGAGCCAACAAATCATCGCCCAGCTCGCACTTATAAATAGGGGTAATCATGAACTTTATGTATATCTATCTGTACCGGATTGCGAACGGCCCCACGAGCTCTGATGTTCTCCTTACAAGAGGCTGCAGACGATCTGGAGCTGCTCTAAGAGAGGCGGGAAGATACCAGTGTTCCCCTCTAGCATGTAACAGGATTGAACCACGTTTTCCTTTATTTTAGTATACGCTATATTTATTTCATATAATTTTGTAACATGTCTGTTTCTATGCTGTTTTCGGACGAAGTGTAACCACCCAAGTGGGTGTCATGTAATGTCTTAAGGATGCTCAAGTGTGGACTCTCGTTTCCCTTGTTCACGTTGCTTTCTGGTTAGTAAGCTTTTACAATTTTCTAAATTTTCCATTTTGCATTTCGGTTAGTTTTTTTTTTTTTTCTCGCGTCTTAGTCACTAACACGAAGTATGGCTTATCCTCTGTGTCATCGGGCCTTCTTCCCCATTAGGTTTTATGGCAAGTCATGTCACGGAATTGCTTGAGTGAATTCAGCATCCCATTCAATTTTGTTTTCGGTCTGTTATCTTTACCATTTATTTATGTCATTTTCGGCCTGTAGTATAAGCTTCTGCTCCTGCTACTTCTGATCCATATGTTGTGTTGTTGCTTCCCTGTTGAGTGAGGGACGCGAGTGTCAAATTGGGTAAAGCTGTTAAGTTTTTTGTGTAGTAAGAGGTGCCTCGATGTGAATTCTAGCCATATTATTCCATTTTCTAAATGTTCATGCAATTTGCTTTACGTCTCTCTGACACAGGTAGATCTTACGGCGACGAGGGGAAAGGAAAGGCCTAGGAGTGGGAAGGAAGTGGCTGTGGCCTTAATTGAGGTGCAGCTCCAGCATTTGCCTGCTGAAAAATTGGGAAACCACGGAAAATCATCTTCAGGGATATCTCCCGCGTGCAAGCTCACAGCTGCACGCCCCTAACCACACGGGAAACTCGCCCGGTCATTCAAATTTAAAGTTTGTAAATTTTCCATCCTGCATTTTGGTTAGTTAGCCATTGATCACCCAAGAGAGATCCGTATTTCTGGTAGAGTAAAACAGAAGGTGGAAATTGACACACAGGAAGCCGTCAAATAATGGTTCCTACGCATGGTAGCAGGTAGAAAATCATAGTCCGTAGTAAGAAGTGGTAACAGTGACTTTTGCTTAGAATGTGGACAGTTTTGTTGTTGACCGGCGCGCACAATGTCCGACACTCGGAAATTTAACTAGCAGTCTGCTTGTTGGAGCATCAGCTGGAGGGTGTTCCGCTCCAACTCTCTTGGAGTGCAGACACAGCTGGACTTGGCGTCTGGTGTTGTGCACTACTCTTTTGTGGGCTGTTATCTAATTACACTTTGAGGAAAGACATGTCATCTTTCATGTAACAATCTTCTTAGGGTACAACTTACCAGATCTACGATGATAGTTGAGCAAGTACTTCTTCGTAGGTATTTTGTTCTCTCTTGTCTTTTACTGTGTAACAACGCATTATTATTATTATTATTATTGTTATTATTATTATTATTATTATTATTATTATTATTATTATTATTATTATTATTATTATTAAATGTCCGTTATAGTAGCCTACTGCTTGTTTTAAGAGAAAAAGCTGTTCTTTAACCGTACGTTTTCTGGTACAACAATAAAGATATAAAGGAGAGGGCTTATGAGTTTCTGATAAGACCTCATTCAGAGTGTTCCAGTGCCCGGGACCCCACACCAGGATTGCTTGATACGAGAACTACAAAGTATCCAAAGGAAAGCAGCACGATTTTTACAGGTTGATTTCCGACAAAGGAGTAGTGGTCTGGGAAGACTTGAAAGTAAGAAGACGAGCTGTTCGACTAAGCGGTACTCAGTAGCTCAATAGATCACACTTGAGTTACCTTAAAATCGAATCTAATGCGCAACGTTGGAAACCTAACCCTCAAAGCTTCCTTAGACAGCTTTTGAGCTTTCTCTGGTATTTATGAGTTCTCTGGAGTCATCCTGGATCATTTTGGCTTTAGTGATATGCCCTCTTGACAACACGTGATTTTTTTAGATAAAACTTTCATCAGTGGTGGCTGGTGGTATCTGAAGCTGGGTGTTGCACCAAAATTTTCAGTGTCACATTTTTATAGCTTACAGAAATAACAAGAGACTCTATTATCATTATGTAATAAACTACATTCTTATTAAAACTGAGTCCGTCTCCGTAGGGTAACGGCTAGTGCTATCAGCTGCTGTCCTCGGTGGCCCGGATTCGATTCCCGGTACTGCCAGAAATTTAAGAATGGCAGGAGGGCTGGTATGAGGTTGAAATGATACATGCAGCTCACCTCCATTGGGGGTGTGCCTGGAAAGAGCTGCTCTTCCTCGGGATGAGGACGCGATTTTACTTTACTAAAACCGAAATATTTCTGGCAATCTCAACCCAGGAAACAAGAGACTAAATATGCACTGTAACTACAGTCACTCTCAATGAAAACCTACAACCTGTTTTTCAGTCAATGACCGGGTCAGGGATGGGATGAATGAAGCCCCCAACTTGCGGTGAGAGTAGGAATTGTGCCGGCTGCCGAGGCCTGTCGCACTCCTCTGAGGCAATGCTTAATGGCTGAGAGATGAAATGAAGTGATAGTGGAGTGTGTTGCTGGAATTAAATATGACAGGGAAAACCGGAGTTCCCGGAGAAAAACCTGTCCCGCCTCCGATTTGTCCAGCACAAAAATCGCATGGAGTGACCGGGATTTGAACCACGGTATCCTGCGGTGAGAGGCCGGCGCGCTGCCGCCTGAGCCATGGAGGCTTAACTACAGTTACTCTCAATAATAATGCTTTGTGGCTTTACGTCCCATTAACGACTTGTTTACGGTTTTTGGAGGCACCGGTGAGCTGGAGTTTAGTCCCGCAGGAGCTCTTTTACATGCCGGTGAATCTACTGACACGAGGCTGACGTAACACTTTCAAATAACACGGGACTAAGCCAGGATCGAACCTCCCACGTTGGGGTCAGAAGGCCAGCGCCTCTACCATCTGAGCCACTTAGCCTGGCACAGTTACTTTTGCTTAACTTGAATTGATTATTTGCCGTCCCGTTTTATTTCATTGAACAAGATGTTGGTAATATTGTGGGTGTCCTGGTATGGCGTGGAAAAGAAATTACCCAGTAAGTTGGCCGCGCGGATAGCGTCACGTAGCTATAAGCTTGCAGTGGGTTCAAATACCACTGTCGGAAGCCCTGAAGATGGTTTTCCGCAGTTTCCCATTTTCACACCAGGCAAAAGCTGTGGCTGAACCTTAATTAAATCGACGGTCTCTTCCTTCCAACTCACAGCCCTTTTCCTTCCAATCGTCGCTGTAAGGCTTATCTGCGTCGGTGCAACGTAAAGCAAAAATTGTAAATTTTAAAAATTGAAATGAAACTACCTGTGCGAGAGGAGAGAAAGTAGGAATGAAGTAATCTCCGCGGAGTGGCGCAATCTAACAGGGACATTTGGAACCGTTTGTCGACAGGAGACGTGCTAGTCTCGTGCAACTCCCTGGGACCGATACTGCTACCTGATGCTGTACAGGCTTAGACTCGTCCCTGCTGAGGTACACTGCGCCACGCTGTCCGCTAGGGAGTTGGCGTAGGAAAGCACAACCCCGTGAGTTTGATTCGAAGCCAGCAGCGTTTATTGGTCCATTACAAAACATTAGTACAGCGAACAACCACAGATGGTTGATTTTAACATGTTTTCGAATATATGTTAGGTTTATTAAACTAAAACAATAGAAGAAAAGACAATAAAGGAAGTGTAAACTGTCTCCACAATTAATCGCAAGGACTGCAGCTTGCGCTGCGGGGTCGCTTCCTACCAAAGCACGCAGTTCGGGGCTCTGCCTTGTGCTATATTCGAATATTCCGATTATATAAACTGATGCTAGCTGGACCGTGATCTAGTGATACGGTACAATATATACCTAAGTAGCTTTACAGTAAGATGCCCTTCATAACACCAAACCTATATAGACGGATGTGTTCAGTATTGCGTGTTTCTCTGGTAATTGTTAGTGTGATGTGTTGTGAATGAATAAGGAGGTGTGTTTCAAGGCAAGCACAAACACCTAGTCCCCAAGCCCGTGGAATTAACTAGATTCGGCTTAAATTCCCGACCCAGCCAGAAATAAAAAACGGGACCCTGTCCTACTAAAGACAGCTATTCTGAAGATTCAGACAAGTACTGGACTATTATTTTTTAATTGAACTACACGAATCAATAATATTTTTATATATTAGAATCCGACAATAAATAACGAGGGCATTCTTCAAACTTTCCAACCAAAATCCTTGGCAAAGGGACATCAGTAATCACAGGATCACGTATGATATTAAAACCTCAGTACATCTGAATATGATATTACGTTCACGTATTTTATTTGCCATTTGCAGTGCTGCAATTTAAAGTTGATATCTCGGATCAGGTAGCGGTGCTATACGGTCCCTATAGTAATCATGTGAACTTCAAATACAGTAGTCGAATCAATGAACTGTCATGCACTTCAGCACGGATTTAATTTTGAAGTAATTTAGCCGACTCCAGTTAATGAAAATATATAATCGAATTGAAATCCAGTTGATGTTTCACTCTTGAAAAAGCACCTAATAGTATTATATTATATTATATTATATTATATTATATTATATTATATTATATTATATTATATTGGTGGAAATTTGTTTCGAATGCTAGTGGCTTTACGTCGCACCGACACAGATAGATCTTATGGCTTGTTTCTCTGGTAATTGTTAGTGTGACGTGTTGTGAATGAATAAGGAGGAGTATTTCAAGACAAACTCAAACACCTAGTCCCCGAGCCCGTGGAATTAACTAGACTCGCCTTAATTCTCCGATCCGGCTAGAAATCAAACCCAGGAAAGGCCTAGGAGTTTGAAGGAAGCGGCAGTGGCCTCAATTAAGGTACAGCCCCAGCATTTGCCTGGTGTGAAAATGCCATACCACGGAAAACCATCTTCAGAGCTGCCGACAGTGGGATTCGAACCCACTATCTCCCGGATGCAAGCTAACAGCCGCGTGCCCCTAATCGCACACTACAAGATACAACTCATTATGTGCAGCCGATAAAATACATTTGTTATTTTCGGACCTGAGTGACGAAGTTGATTAGTTGTTGTCCCTTTCTTCGGAGATTGTGGGTTTAGTCTCTCTGTGGTCGGTGGTATCTGAGGTTCTTTAAATGGGACGACTCCGTATCGGCACTATAGAATTCCTGCGGAACAATGCACAGACACCAGGCGCCTATCGAAATCTCTAGCAGTACAGAGGACGTTAAGAAAACAAACGACGTTAAAGAAATTCTGAACAAAAACATTTATTCTTTCACGTCGCGTACTTGTAGACATGGTATTGGGTTTTTGGCTAATGCCACGTCAAGAAAACAAGGTGAAATTCTTTACGTTTGATCCGCGGAACATACTTCTCTGCGAAACGTAAAGAATTTCACCTTGTTTCCTTCAAACGGCATAAGCGGAAAAGCCTTTATCATGCCTACATCATCATCACTGTGAATGTGCGCCTAGTTGTACTTCCCCTTAAAACAATAATCAGCGGTAGTGACTGATACACGATTCCTAGTTCGTGGGTACGATCCTGGTAGAGATAGTCGATTTTTGAATTACAGTCAAAAATCTTGGCACTCTCTGTCCCTATTGATGGTATGTTATGATCACCGGAGGCGCATTTAGTGGCACCCAACAAAATTAAATCGGCTTAGTCATAGGAACGGTTCAGAACATTTCCCTTCTCGCAGATAGGTAACTGCTCAATCGGAATGTAAAATTTGGTATGTAGACTGCCTAGATGACAGCACTGTGGATACGAATTGCTAACTGAAGGCCATAAAGTTATTATTATTATTATTATTATTATTATTATTATTATTATTATTATTATTATTATATTTCGTGTGTTGCAACAGTCCTCTAGATTACGAAAAGAACTAGTTCCGCCGGGCAGTGTGGCTCAGACGATTGAGGCGCTGGCCTTCTGGCCCCACTTAGCTGGTTCGATCCTGGCTCAGTCCGATGGTATTTGAAGGTGCTCAAATACGTCAGCCTCGTGTCGGTAGATTTATTGGCACGTAAAAGAACTCCTACTGGACTAAATTCCGGCACCTCTGCGTCTCCGAAAACCGTAGTTAGTGGGACGTAAAGCTATGAATTAAAGATTTAAATATTTATAACTAGTTTCGTCTGGTTAGTGATGTTTGAATCTCCAGTCGTATTATTTGTATTAATATAACGAGAGATGCATAGTTTATCTAAAGAGAATCTGGCGTCCGAGTTGTATTTATTTTGACTATGTAGCAAATAACTACAAATTTAAATACTTAATGATAATCAAAGTGCATAAATATAAAAAGAATCAAATACAAATGTATGCTTAACCTATACAGAGAATATACCTTTCCGCATGTGAATATAGCTTTATGTTTGCATTTATATATTGTGGACCACAATCTTCCAGTAGGTTGGCTGTCGGCTTCATCAGGAAAAACAACAGTTACGTTCTATCCACTGTGCAATCTGTATGTACTGTAGCTCAGTACGCTTTAAAGTTGTGCTATGAAGATGTATAAAGAAGAGGAAAATATCGTTCAACTCATTCCAGCATCGATTTCAATAGATCTCGTCTTAGTATACATGTACGTAGAAATGAAGACAAAATCACTTGTAGAAATATATTTTGTGGGCTGCATATTTTGATCATCAAATGTCGTATTTTGTGACGAGTCACTGGTGAATAAGAAGGGAGAATGGCGACAGTCAGTGAATCCATTTGATTTCCAGCCGTTTCCATCTACGGTAATGGATCTCTCAGCATGATTGCTATCAGACCTTAGGAGTCTAACCGACAACACAGAGAGCGTGACAGTATGATTGTGTTCCCACAGAGACCACTTCAACTGATGTGGATACTTTGATATATGCAAATATCTATTGCAGAGGCAATATGTCACGTGGATCTTAAGTATGTTATTTCATAACTCTGATTATGTCAGTGATGGACAATGAAACCAATGGGATAGCTGAGGTGAAAGCCAGTCTTAGAAAAGCTGTCATCATTTCAGAAGTCCTTAAAATTATGTCATAAAAATTCCACATTTTTTAAAATTTATTTATTTATTTATTTATTTATTTATTTATTTATTTATTTATTTATTTATTTATTTATTTATTTATTTATTTATTTATTTATTTATTTATTTATTTTTATTTTCCGTATTTTGCTTCATACCTTGTCTTACGCTAAAGAGTAAACCAAGATTGACCATTACATGAAACCATTAAAACTTCGAGTTACAACGAAATCATTTTAGAAATGTTATAAGATAGTGACCATATTAGGATCTTGATGATGATAATAATAATAATAATAATAATAATAATAATAATAATAATAATAATAATAATAATAATAATAATAATAATAGTACCGAGCTCGATAGCTGCAGTCGCTTAAGTGCGGCCAGTATCCAGTATTCGGGAGATAGTGGGTTCGAACCCCACTGTCGGCAGCCCTGAAGATGGTTTTCCGTGGTTTCCAATTTTCTGACCAGGCAAATTATGGGGCTGTACCTTAATTAAGGCCACGGCCGCTTCCTTCCCACTCCTAGCCCTTTTCTGTCCCATCGTCGCCATAAGACCTATCTGTGTCGGTGCGACGTAAAGCCAATAAATAATAATAATAATAATAATAATAATAATAATAATAATAATAATAATAATAATAATAATAATAATAATAATAATAATAATAATACGATTTGGGTCAGAGAGTTTATACCATTTTGGAGCTAAGCATGTCCACTGATTTTTCACTCTTCAGAGAGCTTAAAAACTTTCTCTTTTCGTTCCTCAGCTGTTCTTACTGATGGGTAGCGTGATTTCAGTCTTCCTCTGTAGATATTATACCGGGTTGAAATCGTCACCTGAGAAATCATGCTACGTCAGAAATGACATGCATCCTTACAACACCGCTGCTTAAACTCAAAATGAGCGATGGTATCTCCGGAGATCGCAGAAATAGAATGTTAATCTGAGAGTAATATCTAATAAATTAAAAGTAATTATTATGATCATATAATGATTTATATAGTATACAGGGTGGCTATAAATTCTGGAACCGTAGGGGGACTTGCTATTTTATTTCATTTGTAATTTCGTATCGTGTTTTAGGATCTGTGAGTTACATCAAGTGCTGTTTTCTACTGTTATAACGTACGAATGCACTGCTATCTGTTGTATTTCCGTTAATTTTTTTTACGTTAATGACACCGCCGTCTCAATCCTGCTCTGTGCTGTGCTGTGAACCAAGACCAACTGCAGTATATCAGACCTTAATGCAGCTATCGATATCCGCTAAAATGGCGCCACGTTTGGTTTGTTCAAATGTAAACTTGAGTATTTGCACAGCATCAGTTTAGGTCTTTCTGTTGGCTTGATTTGATTAGGATACGTTGTGTAGTGATGTTTTTATTGAAGTTTGATTTGAAAACTCATATATTAGGACGTATCGATCGTATTGTGTGCCTTTATGTAATTCGTATTAAAGCAGATGCATCAAGTGTACTCTTCGTGATGATTTCGTTGTTACAAACAATACTAGACATGATACGGACTTTTGAGCTTATGCCGTGTGAAGAAAACAAGGTGAAACTCCCTGTTTCGCAGAAAACATTGGCCCGCGTCTTTGTCATCAGCCCAAACGTCTATATAAAGTAAGGGCAGTGAAAGCATCAATGTTAACATGTAATTCATTAGAGTGCATTAAAGCTTTTGAGGATAAATTTATCATTAGAGAGGATTTTTTCCGTATACTTCAGCTATTCTTCCGGATAAGGCCAAACCTGTGTGTTGATTCCTATCCTAGTCCATTTCACAATTACTGTACCTATTCTAGTTTTTAAAAGTGATAAAGCTCTTTATTTTATCTATGAATGATGATTATTATCTTTGTTAAATTAAGAGGACAAGGTATCACTTACTGTCACTTAAGCAAATCAAAGAAGCAAAGTCCCCTCCGTACAAGCCATGAAGTCCCTTGGAGGAGTGGAAGGTAAAGGCTTCCACCATTGTTAACCTCGATACGTGATGGGGTAGAGTGGTTGGCTCTACGCCCGGCCGCCTTTGCCCCTAGCAATTAACCTGGTACTCATTTTTTGTGTAGGTTGAGTGAACCTCAGGGCCATATGCACCTCCGGAAGTGGAAATCTCGTTTCGTAAATTTTACGACTTCCTGACGGGGATTCGAACCCACGTACTTCCGGGCGAACCGAGCACACCTTTACCGCCTCGGCCAGGCAGCTCCTACTTACGGTCACTTACAGTACGTATTTCCGTTGCCGACGATTTGGGTGTTAGTGTGCTTTACACGAAAATGCATATGCCACCAGAGAACTTCAAATCGATTCTCCCGTTGAGAGAGAAAGATTATCTGAAGTGAAACAGGTGTACTATAACAGGTGAATCATTATCAGAATCATTGTGAAAGAATTGAAATTCGCGACGGTTATATTTCTAATAAATTTCTTGTACGAGATAGGTTCTTGCACTAAAAAGCTTACGGTAATAGAAAGATGATTCAAATAAATGTATTTCTAAAACAAGTATTGATTTATAGGAAGAAGAATTACGGACTGGAATAAATAACTAAGGGTGTCTACTACTATATTTACACCAATTCGAGATATATCCGACTTCTTTGAAATAATTTATGAAAAGACTTTGTAAACAAATTATACGTAATCTCAACTTGAACGACAGCCCTAAATTCATATCATTGGTGATTGATTGAACTGAAACTGCCACTCCATGAAATGCATCAGATATTCCCCCAGGGATTCTTATTGTAGAATGTAATCCTATCCGACCTATTTCCTGGACCATACTAGTTCATAGAAAAGATTTATATGCAGTGGGTTTGTATTGTTTTTCCCAATCACTACAATCTGCACTTAGGGCAGTCGCCGAGGTGGCAAATTCCTTATCTATTGTTTCCCTAGCATTTTGTATTGATTTCAAAGAAACTGAAATTTTTAACATCTCCCTTGGTAAGTTACTCCAATCCCCAACTTCCCTTTCCTATAAACGAATATTTGCCCCTATTTGTCCTCTGGAATTCCAACTTTATCTTCATATTCCGATCTTTCTTACTTTTAAAGACACCACTCAGATTTATTCGTCTACTAATTTCATTCCAGGCCATCTTTCCCCTGACAGCTCGGAACATACCAATTAGTCGAGCAGCTCGTCTCCTTTCTCCCAAGTATTCCCAGCTCAAACTTTGCAACATTATTGTAACGCTACTCTTTTGTCGGAAATCAACCACAACAAATCGAGCTGCTTTCCTTTGGATTTTTCCAGTTCTGGAAACAAGTAATCCTGGTGGCGGCGCCATACACTGGAACCATAATCTAGTCGGGGTCTTACCAGAGACTTGTACGCCCTTTCCTTTTCAACTTTACTACCACCCCTAAACACCCTCGTAACCATGTGCAGAGATCTGTACCCTTTATTTACAATCCCACTTTTGTGATTACCCTAATGATGATTCCTCCATATATTCCATATATTAACTTTCACCCCATCAACACAGTAATTAAAACTTAGAGGACTTTTCCTATTTGTGAAACTCATAACCTGACTTTTAACCACGTTTATTATCATGCAATTGTCTGCTCTCCAACTAACAACATTATGGAGGTCATTTTGCAGTTGCTCACAATCTTGCAACTTATTTATTATTCTATACGGAATAACATCATCCGGAAAAAGCCTTCTCTCTAATTCCACATTTTTATGCATCTTGTGCGCGCCACTGATTGGATGATATGTTTCTCGGGCTCTGGATTGGAAAAAGGGACTCTGTACAATGGGCAGCATCGTCACCAACTCTAAGGCCCAAAAATGTTGCCATAAGGGAAATTTTGAAAGTTCAGGTATTCTGAAAATATTCGGAATGTGAATCATCTTCGAGAAAGGATAAATATTGCAGCAGCTGTTCTAAACCTTCAAATATTGAAGACCATTCAACGGAGCATAGTAAAACGTAATTGTGCTGAAAATTGTGGCAGACATACAGAACACGTTCTGTAGTCAGGAACTCAGCCAAAGTGCGACCATTTAAATGTTCGTACTAATCGCCGAGGAACCAATCATCGTTTTACGGGGAAGTTAACAAATACAATATCAGATACTGGTCGAAAACCAGCCCCAAGTGGTGACAAGAATCATCATCCTGGTGGAGAAAAACATACTCTTGGGGGTTATCTACTGAATTCTTAAATTAGCAACCGTAATTTGGACAACTATTAAAACTCTTATTACTCTATATTATTATTATTATTATTATTATTATTATTATTATTATTATTATTATTATTATTATTATTATTATTATTATTATTTTCTACAATTTGGCTGAATGGACAGCGTACTGACCTTTAATTCAGAGTGCCCCAGTTCGATTCACGACCGCGCTGAAGATTTTAAACATATCTGGTAAATTCCTAAAGCTCGGGGGTTGGGTGTGTTCATATAACACATCGCACCACAAACCACCAAAGAAACACCCAATATTTAATAATCCCTCCCCTCCAGATAGGGTTAAGGTCAGGAAAGCCATCCGGCTATAAAACTAGGTTAAATCCATTCAAAGTGCCGGTCGCAGGCAACTGCAAAAAGGTCAGAAAGAAGAAAAATCATATTATTATTATTATTATTATTATTATTATTATTATTATTATTATTATTATTATTATTATTATTATTATTATTATTATTATTATTGCTCTTTACCTGGTTTACCAGATGTTCAGTTACATTAGGCGAAATGACTCTCCAAGGCTAGTGAAATGCTATTGATATTCTGATTTTCTTCATTTGTGGACTTTTCAAATCCCAATTCAGCACTTTTCTTTTAATGCGGTAGGTTTCCAAAACGACTGCCTTCTGCTCGGAATTCTTGATATCGTTCGGGAGCCGACCTTCCGGACTTGGTTTTCGTTGTTTCTGAAGTGAACGTGTGAGTTTGGTTGTCTTACCTTTTAGCGCCTTGAAATATAGTTGTATTGAGAATTGATAACAATAATCATCGTGATGGAGAAAAATGAAATATCTTAGGTGAACTACTGAATTCTTAACTCAGGAATCACGGGATGAGTTGGCCGTGCGGTTAGTGGTGCGCAGCTGTGAGCTTACATCCGAGAGATAGTGGGTTCGAACCGCACTGTCGACAGCGCTGTAGATGGTTTTTCATGGTTTCCCATTATCCTTAATTAAGGCCACGGCTTCTTCCTTACCATTCCTAGGCTTTTCCTATCCCATCGTCGCCATAAAACCTATCTGTGTTGGTGCGACGTAAGGAAATTTTAAACGAAAAACTGAGGAATCAAAAATCGGACAACTATTAAAATTCTGATTTAGATTTTACTATTTCCACATGAAGAAAGTTGTCGAGGACTTAATTACTATGAAATACATACGTGTAAAGCTGAATGAAATGTTCGATTATCTCCTTGATAGGTATTTTGCTGACCGAGCTCGATAGCTGCAGTCGCTTAAGTGCGACCAGTATCCAGTAATCGGAATAGTGGGTTTGAGCCCCACTGTCGGCAGCCCTGAAGATGGTTTTCCGTGGTTTCCCATTTTCACACCAGCCAAACGCCGGGGCTGTACCTTAATTAAGGCCACGGCTGCTTCTTTCCAATTCCTAGGCTTTTCCTATCCCATCGTCGCCGTAAAACATATCTGTGTCGGTGCGACGTAAAGCAAATAGCAAAAAAAAAAAAAAAAAAAAGAAAATGAAAAATTTGGTGTATTGCTGCGGACAGCGATTATACATCTGCAACCTTTTCAAAGCAAATTGAGTGTTTAGTTTTACTCTCCACACCCCAATGTATTACAATTGATTAATGTCCTCAGTGAAACTCAACGTGACAATTCCAGTGTACTAAGGAGCAAAGGTTAAAAACTAAGCCTAAATATTTAACGGGCTGTGTCGGAGTCATAGGCGCGTATTTTGACGTAGAATAAGTACCGCAGGATAGGTATTGTAGAGTATTTAGTCAGATTAGATTTCAAATTTAATTTTTGTCGTTTTACTTCTGAATTCTTAACAAATTTACACATCTACTAGAAAATGTAGATCAAACTGGGGTGATCGGTAACCACACTCATATGCTCTATATCATTTTCCACCAAAACCAAGAAAACAAACCCCATGGCGCAGCAGCCCCGAAAGGCTATGGCCTACCAAGCGACCACTGCTCAGCCCGAAGGCCTGAATATTATTAATTGCCGTGTGGTCAGCATGACGAATCTTCTCGGCCGTTATTCCTGGGTTTCTAGACCGGAGCCGCCATATCACTGTCAGATAACTTCTCAGTTGTAATCTCGTAGGCTGAGTGGGCCTTGAACCAGCCCTCAGATCCAGGTAAAAATCCGTGATCTGGCTGAGAATCAAGCCCGGGGCGTCCGGCTAAGAGGCAGGCATGCTACCCCTACATCGCGGGGTCGGCATCATTTTTCACCACAGTTGTCATATCAGATGATGATACTCAATAGCAACAATCGCGCCTTGAAAAATCTGCAAGTTGACATTCTGGACAATCAGCTATACTCCGATTCCACCTTAGTATTTATGTTCTTTCCACGATAGGAGTTGGAAGCTGCACCATTTGAAGATCTGAGTTTCGAATTCCAACGCTATGCTAGACCACAAAGTCAATGCTCAACGAACCTAAAAATAACACAGTGCCATAAGAAAGATTCCACAGTCAATAGTACACTGTAATTATTAGAAAAGGCAAGTTAATCCTACGATAGGCTACGTTCTACTCCTTAGCTGAATGGTCAGCGTTACTGTCCTTCAGTTTATCGGGCCCGGGCTTCGATTCCCGCTCGGGTCGGGGAGTTTAATCGCTTCTGGACTAGGTGTTTGTGTTTGTCCCAACACTCTACTGTTCATATTCAAACAACACACCACGCTACCAACCACCACAGAAACACACAATGGTGATTACATTCCTCCGTATAGGGTTGGCGTCAGGAAGGGCATCCGGCCGCAAAACAGGGCTAAATCCACGCATGTCGTGCATCCACACCCGCGACCCCACAGGTGTGGTAAAAGCGTAGAAGAAGAATCCTATGATAGTCTATGAATCTATAAACAAAAACAGCCTAAAGCAGACATAAGTTGTTCTAAACATTGATTATTATTATTATTATTACTAGCAAACGTACCCGTGCTTCGCTACGGTATTCTACATTGTATACGGATATCGACGTAAATACTGTGCGTGCAGCAAATGAGATTGTTTTAAAATTGCATGTCTCTTAGCCTTATCCGAGAAATAGCATGGGGAGGTCCACATACGTTGTTTCCAATGTAAAGTGAGGGTTGCGGAGTTGTGATGATAACGCCAGGCTCACTTGCCTACTGCCATTCACAATCGAGTTGGCAAGTTTACATTATAATTGCAGGCCCCAATGCCTACTGCGCGGTCGCAATCGATTTGGGGAGTTTTAGTTACAATGGCAGACCCATTTCCTACTTTCAGACAGGTTACAGTTGAGGAGTTTTTATTATAATACCAGGCAACTTCCCTACCACCAGTCAAAATTGAGTTGTGCAGTTATCATTATAATGACAGTCCCTTTTTACTGCTGCTAGCCAGCTTACTGCCAGTCACACAGAATTAGTGAGTTTCCATGAAAATAGCAGACCACTATGCCTAATGCTAGTCAAATTTTAGATTGGAACATTTGTTTATAATGGCGGGCACCCTGGCCAAGAGCCAAACACAATAGAGTAGGGGACTTACGAACAAAACTGCATGATCCCTTGCCTTCTGCAAGACAAATCGAAAAGTGAATTATTCATTAAAATGGTTGGCCCTCCTTACTAATGCCAGTTACACAGGAGTTGGAGAAGGACCCCATTCCTACTGCCAGCAGTCAAAGTCGGTGTAGGGAGTACTGATTACAATAGCAGACACATCCTTCCTCGATCGCTACAAATCGACATCCATGAATATATACAGATGGACATACGAAAGTATATGAATGTTTACAATATTGCAGACCTTCATTTACAGATTAAATGCTGCTAAACGGTACGTCATATCGACAAAGGATTGTACCGTAAGGCGCAGTATTTAGCGATCTAAATGGCTGGTCCTATGATATTTTCTCGCATCTAATCTATTCATGGGTCAGATTGAATCAGAAACGTTGAAATTTGTGTAAGAATATCTTACATTGCATTACTTTTCGGATAATTATGTGACATAGCATTTGGCTCACATATGGGTACTGGGTGGGCCAATGTTCGTGTAGAGTTTGATCATACTCTTTCCTGTAAGTGATTGAAATGATGCACATGAGAAGAAAAGGTTTAGAAATTAATTTCCATTAAGGCAGGTAGATTTGCATTAAGTTTGGTTGTGTGTATTTTGAGGGAGTGCAAAATCACGGTTTCGATTTCGTATAAACCTCCAATTAGTTCAGGGATTTAGAAACAATATTTGCCCTAAAACCTCCCCAAAGGACAGGTGGATTCTAAATATGAAGTTTGGTGGAAATATATCCAGCAATTTTCAAGTTAGAGAAAGACAAACAGACCAACAAACAAACAAACAAAGAAACAAACTAACTAACTAACTGACACCAAGGAAACCTACCCTTGGACAGATGGATGCTATATATAAAATTTGGTTCAAATATCTTGTTAGTTTTCAAGTTGTAAGAAGTACGCTTTACACGCACCCGCTCTTGTGTTAAGTCCGCTGGGATTTGTACCGAAAAACGGTCCGTTAATGATATCTCCCTTACTAAATCCTGTTATCGAAATGATGCACATAAGAAAAAAAAGGTTTTGAAATTAATTTTCATTAAGGCAGGTTGATTTCCATTAAGTTCGGTTGTGTATACTTTGAGGGAGTGCAAAATCACAGTTTCGGTTTCGTAAAAATCCCCACTCAGTTCAATGATTTAGAAACGATATTTGCGCTAAAAACCTACCAAAGGAGAGGTGGATTCTAAATATGATGTTTGGTGGAAATATATATTTAGTAGTTTTCAAGTTATAGAAGGACAGACAAACAGACAAACAGACAAACAGACAAACAAACAAACAGACACCTAAGCTAAAAATGATGCAGATGGTCATTATTACACCTGAAACGGATAACTGTACGGAAATTTCGAAAAAATAATCAATGTACAGACACACGGTCGTTACGATTTTATTTTTTGCGCTAAAACCTACCCAAGGACAGGTGGATTCTAAATATGAAGTTTGGTGGAAATATATCCAGTAGTTTTCAAGTTATAGAAATCAGACAAACAGACAAACAGACAAACAAACAGACAAACAGACACCAAAGCTAAAAATGATGCAGATGGTCATTATTACACCTGAAACGGATAACTGTACGGAAATTTCGCCAAAATAATCAATGTACAGACACACGGTCGTTACGATTTTATTTATATAGATGACGGATAGCATGAGTACGTTGAAAAGTGCAGACTTCAACTTCGAGATTCATACCTCCTAAACGGTTTATGATATTAAGAAACGGTTTGCGCCATCAGACGCGTCATTTATTGCTCTAAATGTTTGTTGCAAAACCATATCCTCGTATGTCCCATATTAAGGGGGTAAATTGAGTTCATATTTTGAATAGGGTGAAATTTGGGTGCATTTTTAACATTTTACATTACATTTTGCCTACTTATGTATAAGCTAGAATCATGAAATTTGGTACACATATGTCCCTTAATCGTGCCAATGTGCGCACCTAACGTGATGATCCTATCATTCTTATAAGTGTGTCAAACAATGAAATATACTTGTAAAAATCACAAAATTCACGAACAATCCAGAAATACGGCCAAATTTAACGTATAAGGGAGAGAGATACGACAAAATGTCACAGGACCAAAGTTGTAGATCACTCCGAATTGAAGGGACATTGTGCCATCCGTTTTCTGATACGACTTACCGTTTAGCCAAAAAATAGCTCAAAAGGAATGTCTGCACAGTCATTAAAATTGCCTCCATATTTCGATATCTTTAGGGGTAAAAAGTGAAAAATTTGAACATCTTGGAATTTTCCCGTCGCTTAGGGACCAAAAGCTATAATTTCACCAAATTTCAATTGTCTACCTCGTCTGGCAGGTTGTGCCGCCATCTTGATTTGGGGGGATAGGGGATAAAAATGAGGAAATTCCCGAAAATTTTTAAGCCCACGAAACCTATAGGTTATCGTTTTGGATATACTATACGACTGTGTTCTTATGCTGAGCCCAAAATTTGAGCCCCCCCAGCGTGCCCCCTTCAGGGAATTTTGAGAATTTCCGATTTTTCTAGGGATCCTGGGGTCATCAGTTTCCCCCGTACCAAGTTTCAAATTTCTGAGATTTCTGGAAGTGCCTCATTAATTCACGTCTTTTTTCATTTTTAAATATTTATATATACATCGCTCCAGCCCGACTTGCTTTTATATATATAGATGACGGATAAGCACGAGCACGTTGAAAAGTGCAGACTTCCACTTCGAGATTCATATCTCCTAAACGGTTTATGATATTAAGAAACGGTTTGCGCCATAAGACGCCCCATTTATCGCTCTAAATGTTTGTTGCTAAACCATATCCTCGTATCTCCCATAATAAGGGGGTAAATTGAGTTCAAATTTTGAATAGGGTGAAATTTGGGTGCATTTTTAACATTTTACATTACATTTTGCCTACTTATGTATAAGCTAGAATCATGAAATTTGGTACACATATGTCCCTTAATCGTGCCAATGTGAGCACCTAACGTGATGATCCTATCATTCTTATAAGTGTGTCAAACAATGAAATATACTTGTAAAAATCACCAAATTTACGAACAATCCAGAAATACGGCCAAATTTAACGTATAAGGGAGAGAGATACGACAAAATGTCACAGGACTAAAGTTGTAGATCACTCCGAATTGAAGTGACATTGTGCCATCCGTTTTGTGAAACGACTTACCGTTTAGCCAAAAAATAGCTCAAAAGGAATGTCTGCACAGTCATTAAAATTGCCTCCATATTTCGATATCTTTAGGGGTAAAAAGTGAAAAATTTGAACATCTTGGAATTTTCCCGTCGGTTAGGGACCAAAAGCTATAATTTCACCAAATTTCAATTGTCTACCTCGTCTGGCAGGTTGTGCCGCCATCTTGATTTGGGGGGATAGGGGATAAAAATGAGGAAATTCCCGAAAATTTTTAAGCCCACGAAACCTATAGGTTATCGTTTTGGATATACTATACGACTGTGTTCTTATGCTGAGCCCAAAATTTGAGCCCCCCAGCGTGCCCCCTTCAGGGAATTTTGAGAATTTCCGATTTTTCTAGGGATCCTGGGGTCATCAGTTTCCCCCGTACCAAGTTTCAAATTTCCGAGATTTCTGGAAGTGCCTCATTAATTCACGTCTTTTTTCATTTTCAAATATTTATATATACATCTCCAGCCCGACTTGCTTTTATATATATAGATGACGGATAAGCATGAGCACGTTGAACAGTGCAGACTTCCACTTCGAGATTCATATCTCCTAAACGGTTTATGATATTAAGAAACGGTTTGCGCCATCAGACGCGTCATTTATTGCTCTAAATGTTTGTTGCTAAACCATATCCTCGCATGTCCCATATTAAGGGGGTAAATTGAGTTCAAATTTTGAATAGGGTGAAATTTGGGTGCATTTTTAACATTTTACATTACATTTTGCCTACTTATGTATAAGCTAGAATCATGAAATTTGGTACACATATGTCCCTTAATCGTGCCAATGTGAGCACCTAACGTGATGATCCTATCATTCTTATAAGTGTGTCAAACAATGAAATATACTTGTAAAAATCACCAAATTTACGAACAATCCAGAAATACGGCCAAATTTAACGTATAAGGGAGAGAGATACGACAAAATGTCACAGGACCAAAGTTGTAGATCACTCCGAAAAGAAGTGACATTGTGCCATCCGTTTTGTGATACGACTTACCGTTTAGCCAAAAAATAGCTCAAAAGGAATGTCTGCACAGTCATTAAAATTGCCTCCATATTTCGATATCTTTAGGGGTAAAAAGTGAAAAATTTGAACATCTTGGAATTTTCCCGTCGCTTAGGGACCAAAAGCTATAATTTCACCAAATTTCAATTGTCTACCTCGTCTGGCAGGTTGTGCCGCCATCTTGATTTGGGGGGATAAGGGATAAAAATGAGGAAATTCCCGAAAATTTTTAAGCCCACGAAACCTATAGGTTATCGTTTTGGATATACTATACGACTGTGTTCTTATGCTGAGCCCAAAATTTGAGCCCCCCCAGCGTGCCCCCTTCAGGGAATTTTGAGAATTTCCGATTTTTCTAGGGATCCTGGGGTCATCAGTTTCCCCCGTACCAAGTTTCAAATTTCTGAGATTTCTGGAAGTGCCTCATTAATTCACGTCTTTTTTCATTTTTAAATATTTATATATACATCGCTCCAGCCCGACTTGCTTTTATATATATAGATTATTATTATTATTATTATTATTATTATTATTATTATTATTATTATTATTATTATTATTATTATTATATGGCCTTAGTTACCGTGTGCAGGTCTTCTTATTTGATTCCATCTACGCTACCTGCGCGTCAATTTCAGCAACTTTGATTTTCCCTATCTAATGGCAGAGTAAATCAGATCTCTCTTTTGGGCGCTCTATAGTTGAATTTTAATATTATTTTTTTAGGATAAACACCAAATGTGTCACCAGAGATCTTTTACATGCCGACATCCTACGACATGGAGTGTCGAATGGAGTTCATTTCCGCCCTTCAGAAATCCGACTACTACTTTCTAGTTTGAACTCGCTAACTTGGGAATCGAAGGTCGATACTCTTCCGCTGATCGACGTCCAGTAAATCTTCTGATACGAGGCTGAAATATTTTGAGGGCTCCAAATACCAGCGGACTAACTCGAGAACCTGTGTACTTGGGTTCAGAAAATAGCACTACTGTACTGTCTAAACCGGTCAGACCGACTGGCTCGATGGCGATTTACCGTGGTGAGGTTTATCGAGGACCATGGTCGATGCCTACTGACACCACGCTACCAACCACCACAGAAACACGCAATACTGATTATATCCCACCGTATACGGTTTGCGTCAGGAAGGTCATCCGGCCGTAAAACAGGGCCGAATCCACGCATGCAGTGCATTCATAACCCCGACTACACAGGTGTGGGAAAAGCGTAGAAGAATCCTATAATAAACTATGAATCTATCAACAAAAACTGAACTTGAAAGCAGACATAAGTTGTTCTAAACATGGACCTCACGAAGACTTGCTGTTTTTCCTTCTCCTTCCACTAATTGACCAAGGGAGGTGAGGGAACCAAGGAGAGATTGAACTAGGAATCCCGTGGTCACCATTGTGTCATTGAACACGATATTTTCTTCGAATTTTCATTTGCAGAGTTCTTTTGAATATCTGAATATTGGTTCTAATCCACGGTCTGACTGTAACGTCCTCGGCTGCCTGTAATACAAACATGCCAGAAGAATTTCGAACACATGTGTTAATTCAAAGGTTCTTACTATTGCAGTCACTTTGAAGTAATATTAGTTTTGTCTAATGTTTCATACAGTATAGTTGGTCACTGCTGGACTACAGTAGAATACATTTTCTATGCTTTGGAATAACAGTAGCGGAGGCTATGTGGGCGCTCTGCTTACGGTATAAAGGGATATTGTAGATGGCCAGGAATGTTGGCATGAGCTCCACAGAGAGCCTACTCTAGTGCTCCAGGCGACACACTGTTCCCTTCACAAGCCTGTCTCGATTGCCAGTAACAATCGCCTCATTGAAATGAGTGGTTGACAAGGAAGGCAACATTCAACTCATCGAACAGAAATTTGTTTTCCCATCACTTCAGTGTGAATATACTGCGTAATCGTGATGAGCTTAATTCACCTGGGAAATTATGTCTCTGGTGTTTCGTTGTTGTTAGTTGTGGGGGTGAATATATTTTTAGGAAGAAGTACAACTAGGCAACCAGCCTCTCTTAACATAACTCCGAGGAAAAAGTGTAAGAGGTTCGATCCTTCGAAAATGAGGATGTTGAGGACAGAAAGGGATGAGCCACTAAGGACGTGGAAATCAAAGACACCCTAGACCTCGTAAACGTATTACCATCTGGGTCGGAAGAGAGCAACAGTTTACCAAGGGAGGTGGGCTAGTAAAGTTGAAATGAGTCTGATACAAGTAAATGGAAGCAAGGAGAGATTGAACTAGGAATCCCGTGGTCACCAACGCAGCACCGAAGATGACAGCACCTGATGATTCCCTGTTAGTCGCCTTTTATTATAGGCCTGATACGATACCCGCCCCCTCCCCTCCTCTGGGGGAGTTCAGATGTTTTAAAATACGATTACCACTTCTAGAGTGGACATGGCTCCTGGATTCATGGAACATAGATTATTAGAAATAAATATCAGGCTAATTTATGAGGGTATTTCCTTGCTTGTCAACTTTCAACCGAGAAAAATGCTGGGCTGTTTCTTTTTTAAGGTTACAGCCGCTACCTTCCCAGTTTGTGCCAGGGCTGAGAATAGTAGAACAGTTTACTGGTACCTGAGGAACCAAAGGCTTCCTTTTTCCCCACTTTCTTGACTAGTAATATGTGAAACCATTCCGAACTCTGGGAGAATTAGAATATATACTTCTGGATCTTCAAAAAATCAGAGAAGGTGCTGGTAAAGAATTGGGTCCTCACCACCAGCAGGATCAAAGACATTACTCTTGTTTTCAAAGCAATATTTTTCTTGATTATAGGCGAAATTCCAGGTCTAGGAAGCCAAGAATAACGGCCGAGAGGATTCGTCGTGCTGACCACATGGCACCTCATCATCTGTAGTTCTTCGGGCTGAACAGTGGTCGCTTGGTAGGCTACGGCCATTCGGGGCTCTTGCGCCATGGGCTTTGGTATAGGTGAATTTACCTTTATGTTTCTCTGTCTATCGAGCACCAGATACAAATTTGTAGAACACTACAGGGCTACATACCTGGAAAAGCGAAAGAGAGGTTGTTTAAATAATATGATATATTTTGGTTCCATAAGAACATCTTCAGGTTCTTTCAAATCATTTACATGTGTGCATCTATATGTACAAAATGGTTTATTCCTGTTCCTTGGCTGAATGAACAGCATAGTGGCCTCGACCTCGTCCCGTTATTCGAGCCCCGGACGGACTGAGTGAGTATTTTAACCACGTCTGGTCAATTTCCCTACCTAACGCTACAAACTACTATAGAAAAGAGCACTAATGAATACATCATATGGCTGGCACCAGGAAAGGCATGAGGTCGTAAAACTGGGCTAGATGCATATAAAGTGCCGATCCAATCAATCAATCAATCAATCAATCAATCAATCAATCAATCAATCAATCAATCAATCAATCAATCAATCAATCAATCAATCCTGATCTGCACTTAGGGCAGTCGCCCAGGTGGCAGATTCCCTATCTGTTGTTGTCCTATCCTTAAATGATTGCAAAGAAATTGGAAATTTATTGAACATCTCCCTTGGTAAGTTATTCCAATCCCTATCTCCCCTTCATATAAACGAATATTTGCCCAAATTTGTCATCTTGAATTCCAGCTTTATCTTCATATTGCGATCTTTCCAAGACATCGCTCAAACTTATTCGATCCCAAGCAGTTGCAAAAAATACGTGGAAAATGAAGATTCGTACGAAACTGTTTACGTTATATAAACTTTTCACTGGTTATGATTGGTTGATATATGAACTAGTGAAAAATGCATCTTAACAGTGGCGGCGATTCAGTGGGGCAAGTTAGGGCATCCCCCACTTCGCGGTTTATTCCAATTTAGCCACCTGAAGCTTGGAATTTGTTTTAAAAAGCAGTTGTCTATTACCTACTATTATTTCTTTTAATTTATTTAAATAAAAAAGAATTGGAAATACGCACAAAATGCTCTTCGACGCAGTTAACCAATTTTTCAGTAGAGACTCATGCTGCAGCGTATAGAAACGTGATTAGTATCTGGTAGCACAAAACCTTAGTTGCGCAGATGTGTAATTGTTCCTTTGGTGAAAGTTTTATTGTACAGAATTTCAAAATATTAAAAAAACTATTAATACGCAGTTTTGATAAATTGTCAACCTTTACTTCTCTCTCGAAATTCGCTCGGAGAGCATCAAAGCCTTACCATTTTTAGCTACTTTGTTCCAATTTTGTTGTCTACTCTATTCCACAGACCCTCGGTACTATCTTTTTCTATACATTTTCGTGCCGCCACCCCCACTTCTAATTCCCAACCCCCGCTACTGCATGTTAATGTTTCAGTATTGTGTCCACCACCTTAATAACTGTGCGAGTGTAGCAGTTTTTATTTTATAAACTTGTATCTTGTGTTTGACAGACTCGAAAACATAGTTTTTGAACCAAGTCAGCACTGAAAACAATGGCTGTGATATTGACAACAAGTATGTAAGCACACACACGTGCCATTTAGATATCTGCTTGGCTAATATTAAAAAGGCTGTACCATAAACGTATTTGTCTTTAGACTTGACCCTTGGGTGACCTGTGCATCTGTGAGGATGGGACACTACCTAGAATGATATTTAATGCTGAAGACGGCACACACACACAATCCCAGTACCCGAGCCAGAGGAACTAACTACATGAATAATCAATTCCCCGCGGGACTCCTTGGACCAGAGGTCAACATGCTTACCGTTTAGCCATGGTGCCTGACAATTGTAATTATGATGACTAAAGCCCGGATTTTTATGCAGTAACAGGTTGGATTGCAAACTAATTTCGTTAGTAGGAAGTGTCAGCCATCCGCTCTTCCATAATGTAGCAAGAGTTACATACATTATAGGGGTTCTGATAGGCCGTACCCCTCATGTTTATGCAAACCCCATAGCACAACCGTTGTGAAGGTAGACTATACTTGCTACTCGCTTCAGTTAGTTTGCATTCTAACCTATTAACGCATAAAAATCCAGGCTCTATGGATGACATACCACGTTCGACCTACTTTACCACTATGGGCGTATGACAAGAAATGGCGTGAGTACGGAGTAAGAGGTGCGGGGTTTAAGCATGGCTGTCGCTCTCAAGTCTCAAGGCCTAACAATAAACATCTGTTACGTCCGCGGTGACCCTTGCGAATTGAGGTGTGTCGTGAAGTTTCAAAGTGGCAGTGCAATTGCACCTTAGTTACACGTTTACTGTACAGACTGCTTAATGAACAGTTTGATTCAGAAAACTCACATTGTCTGTCACGACTGATGTTTGTAGTATCTGTTACTCCTGCACTACCTATAAGCTGCCGAGACTCTCGTCAGGCGCAGATTGTATTTTGCATCTTAGGTAGCCCTTACGAGGGCCGTCTGTTGTGGAACCTCCTCTCACAGCCGGAGGCGCAGTTAGATTGAGGATTAACATCCGATTCATTCCTTGACGCACACTGAGCTGATAGTGAAGCAAGTACTCAAAATGGCCGGTATGTAGTTATTCTCAGTTGCATCATGCACAGCTTCTCCCTTACCACCAAAGGTCACTGGAACATCGAGAACAATAATTTCCTTCCAACGGAAATCTCTTCCCACACGCTTCTTTCAACACTTTGGAACATATCCCCAGTCCAAGAAATCGTTCTTGGTATAAACGTCGTGCTTTCAATGTATTACCTCTTCATTCTCCGTAGAATAATATCATATGCACGTACTAATCACCTGAATATATAGTGGTTGCCTGTTCAAGAACTGTGACTCGAAAGTGTAGACAGGTTTGCCTTGTCGCAAAGACAACAAGCCCGTATTGTTACAACCGTTTCCAGTGAGAGGAGTACGTAGATTATTATTTCTAGTTTTTTTATTTACCTTTTCTTATAAGGATATTTGAAACTTCAGAATAGTCAAATCTACACAAAGGATCCTATCCAAGTACACAAGTAGAATAAGAAAATGTATCTACAGTGCATAATTTCACACAGCTAGCTGAAGCGTACAGCTTTACGCATTAAAACTCTGCATTCACTAAGAGACAGAAGTACTCACTTCGAGATGTTACTTGTGTGTTACAGTCGTACAGACCGAGTTTAAGCCTGTACTGAACAGTAGTAATCACATTGCATAAGCCATTTATATTTACATGCCGTAGTTCACATCAAAATTTGATTCCTTTTATCAATATAGATGTCAAACAAAAATGGCTACTTGGACAAATCAGATACACAATTATCCACCGACAGTGACTACTGTGTGTACAGTACGGTAATATTTCATAAAAAAGGAATTAGAAAAGTGGACTTCGAACTACTTAACAGAATACATTTATGTTAAGACGGGCTTCACTCGCTGCCTTGGTCTGGCATTTTAAATACCTCGGGAAATGGATAAAAACTATCTAAATGAAAACATATCCGTGGATAACGGATACGTGCATATTGCTTGTGTAGGAGCCACATTTTTAGTAGCGAAAGGCTACCACTAAACCTTAAAAATCTGTCATTACAGTATGGTTCTAATTTCGGTTCTATACGCATCAGAATGCTTATACTTGGTAAATAATTGCCACTTAAGAATATGACAGGACGAAGATTGGAAAATCTTGGGGCAGATACTAGGTCCAATCAAAGCTCAAGAAGAGTATAGGAATTAACTTTACACACGTGTCGAAAATACAACCACATCGATGAGGAAGAGCAGATTCATGACCTATGATCATCCAGAAAGAATCACTAAAGACTAATATACCAAATCCCCAACAAGTTTCCCAAAGATTGTCATACTGAACTGAACTGAATTGCACTAAGCAGGTCAAAAAGGATGTGGACCAAAATGAGAATGGATCAGACTGAAATACACTATACCTACTGTAGGTAGAAACCTCGTAAAATCTTCAACTTCCCTTGCACCTCTAACTTTATCCCCACCATCTTCAGCAAACCAATGTACTCCAGGGAAGAGAACTGCATTTATACTGCAGCTAGAATGAAGGTATTATGGATTCGTATGAAAGTCCAAGACCGTTGAAACCACACGGTCCACATATGGCCTAAGCAAAGCGAAATATATCGACACCGCCAATTCCTTTCCTTTTCAAGCCCTAAGTAAATATGAGACACAAGGGTATTTTGATCACAGCAACACAGCTAAATCACACAGATTTCACTACCACTAAGGACAAGATGTCTGAAATTTTTTATTCAACAGAAAAATCAAAAGCAGGATCTTTATAGCACGGTACTTTGCCTTAAAATATTCGGGAACCTAGACCCTGGATACATCCTCAGCTTTAGCACCTTTATCACTGTATCTCTGAAACTATGAGTGGACGACTGGCCATTCCTTGAACATACATTCCGCATGTGAGGATGCCCGCAGTCGATTGTGTCACTGAGATAATCCACGCGACGATCCGTGCACCGTGATTATCGAAAACGGATTATCGATTTCAATTGGTTGTCACAGTGGTCCATGTTTCACAGTTAGTGCTCTAATTGACATAGTAGCAGTCGAGCGATGCAGCTCATAATATGTGACCACACCCACACGGCCTGGATCAACATCATCATACTGTATTGCCTCGAGGCCCGGATCTACTCAACAAAATATTTCTTCAGTATCGCTTCTTTCATTCTATATCTCAGTAACTGGCATTGTGGTGCAAACAGCTTCATTAAACCATTTACCTTCACAGATCTTCTCTTGAATGTTGTAATGAAACCAAAGACAATAGCATTACAGCCTTGATGGACTTCGATCTACCAAGCGACCGCTGCTCACCCTCAAGGCCTACAGATAAGGCCTACAGATTACATGGTGACGCGCGGCCAGTGCGACGAATCCTCTCAGCCATTGTTGTAGGTTTTCTAGACCGAGGTTGCTACCTCACTGTCAGATAGCACCTCGGTTGTTCTCCCGTGGGCTGAGAAGACTTTCAACTAGCCCTCAGATACGGATAAAAATTCCTAACCTCGCCGAGAATCGAATCCAGGACCTATGGGTAAGAGACAAGTTCGCTACCCGGAGACTGGGGGACCAGCGGGACATTATGATTACCGTTATTAATTTTACTTCACTGCCTTGCATCGCAGAAAATGATAGTTTAATGCAGTATGTTGGCATTCTTAAAGTAGATGAATAGGCAAATTGCTTTCAACACTTTACTAGTTTCATCATATTGTACCGTTCCCGTCTGAAATACAGTCTACCGGCGCCAATCGGAGAGCTGCGTGTTCGGTTCTAAAAAAATTGATCGGGCTAAAATAAATTTAAAATCTCAGGATAAAATAATACCATGGGTATATGAACGGGAAACAGTATCATATTTCCGAAATAAAACACGAAATAAAGGGGTAAGATGGATTTATTGACTAATAAACATTATTGAAATTCGAGATAAACAAAAAAATAATTAAAATATGGCTCAAATAAATGCCAAAAAAATTAATATGTGCCGAGCACATAATTAACATAAATTTACAACAATTTACAACGGACGGGCAATGTCCCGTTTCAAAATGAAAACATTTACAAAATAAACGCAACGACCTGGGGAAGAAATTCACACTTCGCTTCGACTTACGCAGTTAAATTCATTTTAACGCATCCTGACGGATATCATTTAAATTATAATTACAGGACATACCGCGACAGAATAAAATTATGCTAAATCCGATCCATAATAAACTATATGTACATCACTTAGCATCAAATCAATATTTCAGGGACCTTAGATTACATCTACACTGAATTTACTTAACAGACCGTTCTGTTATAAATTGGATGGCTTAGAAGCCTGCTTCCCAATAGAATGAGTTTCGGACTCATATTTAAGAACAAATCTTTTCAACGCTGGCCATGACATAATCAACAACAATCCAAGTAACACAAATTAATACACAAAAAAAAAACACTCTCGGAGAAACCTGTAATGACATGCAATAAAAAAATAATATCATCTGTGTATTCAATATCTGAAATATAAACAATAAGATACTAGACTCCTTCATATAAAAAGAACACCGAACTCCAGGCTCAGCTATCCGTCTGTTGATCTTTCACTAGCACGCTGTAATATAAATCACGGAACACTTCTAATGCTCCAGCTATGAGACATCTTACTTCGCCAGAAAAGACTCTAACTAATTGGTTTGGTAAATCTTGCCTGAGAAATTCTAATATGTTTGAAAACATAAATTACGCTGCCATTCACTTCTCTGTTCATTTAATTAACACAAGGCCACGAACTCCCACTAAAGAGCCAATACACATTCCTATGGCCTAACACTTTGGGGTCCGTGAGTTCGATTCTCACAATCATAATGAACACTTGAGGCAAATCAAACCTCTCTCTTTCCATGCAGCTGACACCATTATATCTTTCCGATATTCACACATTGTAATCTCAGTATTAGGCTAATCTTGCCTTTTTCTCGTAAAACATAACTCAATACCAATTAGCTAGTTCTATCTGCGGATCTAGAAGATATTAGTTCGACGGTGCACTTTTACGTTGGTCATCACTGCCATGTACTCCTATAAACGTGCTACATGCAGGAAAAAAATACCTTGCTAAATTTTATTCCCAGACCAAACTTTAGGCTGTGTAGCCTTCATACTAAAAGAGTCTACATCTTGTACCAAAATGGAATACACAGTTACCTTTAGACATATATATCCTCATCTACACCTAATCATTTCCCTCTTTCCCATCTTATAAATAGGTAATAAAGTAAAATATAAAAATCAGGGTTCCAAACATGCATTTCCCTGAAACATGACACTAATCTATAAAAATACAACATAGCTCAGTCACAACAAGACTGACATTTACATTTACATTACACTGGGATCGAATTAGCCTAATTCCTTCTATCTAAGCATGCCTATAATTAAAATGAACTTAACTGGTAGCGTCTCAGCTTCTTCATGATTCCAGGCCACAGCGTCCAGCAAATTACGCCATTATTGCACCAAACTGCATGGCGTTATCAAGTACTCTGCAAGTCTTTTCTTCTCTCTTCATCATTATGTAATAGCGCTTCGCACACACCATTTAATTGTACCGATACGATGACGACGGTTCGTACGAGTTCTTCGCGAAACCGAACGCGTACCGGACACGGTATTTGCACAAACCGTGTGCAAATTACGCATACACGGGTACGGAAATATCGACAGTAACTATCGTTTTATTGATATTATCCCGTGTCACCACCGCACTTTGACATACGTGATACCTGATATTATTTATATAGCAAAGGTAATTGCTCTGTTAATATACTATGCACACTCGTAACTGCAATCTAACACTTGCATTCATGTAATGCATATTTTCAGAAAGGAAAACGTTTCAGCTTCACAAGTTTACTACTCATATGTTCAAACTGGTCACTTAAAAAAAGTTACTTTCCTATACCACTGGCTTAATATCAAAAACACCGACCCGCGCGGTTCACACTTCAAAAGCAGAGTGACTTTCCATGTCCAGAGGCTACTATATACACCAAACTCCCGGTATTAGTCATGTCTTAGGGGATTCCACTGACGCGATGACGTTACTGCTCACCCACTACTCTACAAAGCGCTGATTCAATAAAAATATGTTAATTATTTTATTAGTTCAAATTAAGTATTGCAACTGTCTACAGGTAGTTCTATTAATGTTTAACTGGCTTCTCTTTCATATTAAAACCGTGGAGTCTAGCTTTATAACAAATTGCCTGATAAAATAAAGAGTAGTGCAGCACTGTAAATTTAGAAGTTGGTAAGACTGACTTAATTTGTTTTGTAAGTCCCTTCATTCTGCCATATCGCTTCCAGGGCTGTGATTGGTCCTTTTATAATCGGCCGCTCTCAAACACTCTCGTGCATCCCCGATTGACTCATACGGAGTACGCGACATATTCACTGTTGCTATGCTTAGATAAGAAGCTATTACTGATGTCACCCGATGACGGAATACTGCATTACGCAACTTCTCGGTCGCATCATGACTCCAGCTTATATTAAATGCACACTATTAGACCATATTATATAATTAATCTTTGGGGCATATATGATACGGCACAATATGACTTTCCAATAACTGAACTTCTCCCGATGTTTCTCCATCACAGGTATGAACAAGAATGCTATTTTTTTTTTTTTTTTTGCTAGTTGCTTTACGTCGCACCGACACAGATAGGTCTTATGGCGACGATGGGACGGGAAAGGGCTAGGAGTTGGAAGGAAGCGGCCGTGGGCTCAATTAAGGTACAGCCCCAGCATTTGCCTGGTGTGGAAATGGTAAACCACGGAAAACCATTTTCAGGGCTGCCGACAGTGGGGTTCGAACCTACTATCTCCCGAATACTGGATACTGGCCGCACTTAAGCGACTGCAGCTATCAAGCTCGATGAACAAGAATCTACAGCAATTTATTCATTATCCATGTTCGAGAATGTTCTTTTTACTACTGGATTTTTAAAGAGGAGAGAATAAATCGAATGAAATGAACAAAAATCAAAGAAGCGACGCTTCACACAGGTCCGTCGATGATACTGAAGTAACAACAGTACGAGAGGTGGAAAGTATATGTACTCTCTAAGACGAATTTCTAATTGTGAGGATACATATGACAAAATTATTTCCAAGTGCAGTGTAGAAGGATATGATAACTGAGTGACATGGAATCCCGTCCAGTGGATGTGGGATCATTGAA
This sequence comes from Anabrus simplex, assembly GCF_040414725.1. Classification (NCBI taxonomy): domain Eukaryota; kingdom Metazoa; phylum Arthropoda; class Insecta; order Orthoptera; family Tettigoniidae; genus Anabrus; species Anabrus simplex. Next base: position 944,067,311 of record NC_090265.1, on the reverse strand, counting down.
ATTAATGAAAAGTCTCATCCGTATGGTTTGTATTCCATGTAAAATTCGAGATCCTATTTCTATGACCACAATATCGATGGTGTAATAATACAAGGTGCATTACTTGCTTCTTTGCGACCGTGAAATAGATATTCCAAAGAGAGAGCAAGTTAGTGAGGAGAGTGAGAGAGTTTCAATGCTTTGATAGTGTTTGTTGTTGGAGCGATTAGTTTCGATTAAGGAATTCTCTTGATCCTCAGAAAAGAAAGGGTTGTAATTAGAATATCTAAATCATAAATTCGATCAGGTAAAAGGACGATTTTTTCACGAAAGCAAACAAGAACTTTAGGTTATGTATGTTACAGGCATGCAAATCAGTAAAATATTTTAAAGATTGGTTAATTCCTGGTATGGCATTTACCGTTTTAAGTTACTTGTGGTTTCCGTTGATCCTCGCACTGTTAGATTCCCATTCAGTTGGATATTCAGGAGAACTCTGATCATAGATGAAGCAACTTGTATGACACTGGTCTTGTACGTTCAAGAGAATAATTTCATTTAGTCTAGAGTCCATTTCTTCAACGTATGCAATGCAGTGTTTTTTCTTGTTTGTACAAGTTGCTTACCTCACAGCGACACAGATAGGTATTATGGCGACGATGGTACAGGGAAGGGCTAGGAGTGGGAAGGAAGTGACCATTGCTTTAATTAAGGTACAGCTCCAGCATTTGCCTGGCGTGAAAATGGGAAACCATCTTCAGGGCTACCGGCAGTGGGGTTCGAACCCACTATCTCCCGAATACTGGATACTGGCCGCACTTAAGCGACTGAAGCTATCCAGGTCGGTGATGTGTGAAAATAGGAAACAATGACAAACTATATTCAGGAATGCTGACAGTGGAATTCGAACCCACTATCCACCGAATGCAAGCTGACAACTACGTGACCCACACCACGCGGCCACTCACTCGGTCAGTGTTAATCTCAATATGTTTAATTTAATTTACACTACTAAATGTATAAATGAAATATATTTACAAAATTATTTCGATTTCTTTTTTGAACGATATTTTCAAAAAGGGCGTATAGTGATCCTCAGAATTATATAGAAAGATTTACTTGTGTAATTAACATATCCGTGTTCCAACTTCACACTTCATTCCACCTTCTTCGTCGTCATGCTATATTTCCTCTGCTTTTCGGGTATTTTCTTGTCCTCCGAAGTGTTTGTTTCATCCTTGTCTGTATAATGTTGAATTTTTCATTCATTGATACAATTGGGGTCTTGTTTTCTACGAGCGTTGGGGCATCCGTAATGGTAACTAATCCCGTGGCCTCCGAAGGGGCTTGGTGCAGGTCATTCTACTTGACGTCCATTTGCGTCTGGGTAGGGGATGATGATGATGATGATGATGATGATGATGATGATGATGATGATGATGATGATGATGATGATGATGATGATGATGGTGGTGGTGGTGGTGGTTTAGGTAGAGTGTGAAATCCAGGATTGCCACATAGTCTACTGCTGAATAATAACACCAAGTGGTGTGCACAAGGCTTAACGTTACCACCCGACGGACGAATCACGATCATCAGCGCCATATGCCCTCGCTCTATATGAAAACTACGGAGAGGTGCGGAATTAAACCCATGCATTTGGCACGCAATCTAGTGATATAACTTGTAATAATAATGTTTTCTTTACGTCCCACTAACTACGTTTACGGTCTTCGGAGACGCCGAGGTGCCGGAATTTAACCCCGCAGGAGTTCTTTTTACGTGCCAGTAAATCTACCGACACGAGGCTGACGTATTTGAGCACCTTCAAATACCACCGGACTGAGCCAGGATAGAACCTGCCAAGTTGGGGTCAGAAGGCCAGCGCCTCAACCGTCTGAGCACTAAGCCCGGCTATATAAATTGTATACCACCAACTCTCTTACACTACCGGCCAACATCCTGATGGATTTTTTTTCTACTAATGGGATTCAAACCAACTAAACACGGTTTCAGAGCTTAAACATTTGACACCTTAATGAATGTGGCCACTAAGCGGGCTTCCTAATAATGATAATGATACATGGATTTCTTGAGTAAGAGTCACTTCAAGATAGATGGCATATATTGTTGCTTTTGTTTCATGATAGAGGTAAAGCGTAATGTACATTTTAGTAATAGCTGTGTCCGACTCGTTAGCTGAATGGTCAGCTTACCGGCCTTCGGTTCAGAAGGTCCCGGGTTTGATTCCCGGGTGGGTCGGGGAATTTTACCTTCATTGGTTAATTGCAATGGCCCGGGGGCTAGGTGTTTGTGCTGTCCCCAACATCCCTGCAACTCACACACCACACATAACACTATCCTCCACCACAATTACACGCAGTTACCTACACATGGCAGATGCCGCCCACCCTCATCAGAGGGTCTGCCTTACAAGGGCTGCGCTTGGCTAGAAATAGCCACACGAAATTATTATAGTAATAGCTTTGGTAGTATAGATGTCGCAAAGGCGTGAGTGTTTAAATAATGGCATTTGTGATAGCATGGCCTCTCTCTCTCTCTCTCTCTCTCTCTCTCTCTCTCTCTCTCTCTCTCTCTCTCTCTCTCTCTCTCTCTGTGTGTGTAATTTCGTGTGGCTACTTCTAGCCTGATGCAGCTCTTTTAAGGCAGACCCTCCGACGAGAGTGGACAGCATCTTCCGTATATTGGTTAATCCATGTTATTGTGGTGAAGGATGGTCTTGTATGTGGTGTGTGAGGATGTTAGGAGCAGTACAAACACGCAGTACCCGGGCCAATGGAATGAACCACTTAACGTTAAAATCTCCTACCCGGCCGGTAATCGAACCCGGGCCCTCTGAACCGAAGAGCACTACGCTGACCATTCAGCCAAGGAGCCGGATTGTGTGTGTCTTTTCTCTTTTTAGCAAAGTGTTACAAAATTGTTTCCGGTGACAAGCCAACTGCATCAACAGTTCCATAGGGTCGGTGATGCTATTACACACTAAGGAGTGTAATAACGAGCAACCTCACTTCTCAACTTGCATAATGCCCCTAACCTGAGCGAAGCTAACAAGCTTGCTGTAGATACAGTGGCCTCCTATTTTATCTGAAATTTAAACCAAAGGAGATGTGACATTCCATCTCAAATTTGCCAGAATTTCAGTTCCGACCGCCTTTTTTGAGAAGCTAGCAACGATGTCTCGCTGTCATAACGTGCGTAGTCCTATTACAGAACACACGTTGATACAGTTTCTTTTCAGGAGAATAACCAGTGGTGGTGTTTTCTCAGAGTAAAATGATCCGAAAACTTTTGAAGAAATTACATAAATTTTAAATGAAATTTTACAATCAATTTTTTCTAATCGGTTTTATACAGTCTATATATTGACATAATTTTATCACGCAAACAATTGCAAGCAGACTGCGACATTCTATTCTAACATAAATTGAATTTTATATTTTGATGAAGATCCACATAAATTCTTGTAAACATTTCAACGCATTGTTTAATTCAGATTTTCTTTCAAGGATGTCTTCTGTTATGTGGTCCGTTAAGTCAACATCTGAAGACTAAAAAAAAAAAAAAAGATAAAAACGTTGCCATTAGATATCGAATGAATTATTGGATTAGAACAAATGTGCACTTAATATATGATATACAGTCTTACCTCATTCCGCATTACAGTAGATGACAATGACCATTCGCAGATTCTCCTAACGAACAGGAACGACGGTTGTCGGCCAGCACGTTCTTGTATTTGAGAAGCTCCTTTCAACGTCTACAGATGCGACGGGAACATATTTGAATTGCACTAAGTCGCTGGATGCTTGTTCCACTTCAATTCCAACGATGCTAAAATCTTCACCCGTCAACACCAGACAGATGAAACAAAAAACGTTAAAGCTCGAGTTCTTGTCAAGTATTACGTTTCAGTTTGTCTGACACTGACATAACCGAATCACCACGAAGGCATTTTAATTGGTCGGCGGCTCTCCTGACTAAATTGATCGTTATCTCTCCTGAAGACGTGTAATAGTTGGCAAATTCACCTTGATGTATGCTAGTTTTCCCTCCATTTGTGTATCTGGAAACAATTCTTGGACATTCTGAATGGCCTTCTGATCTTTCTTGTCGAGAGAAGCTATTACATGTTTCACTGGCTGAAATTGCTCATAGTAGTAAACACCGGCGTCGATTCTCGTTTCCCACCGTGTGATGCAAGGCTGCGGTGTAATTGAATGTCGGATATTTGGGATTTAAAAAGTCCCTGCGTGATGGAGCGTTAAGAGATACCTTCTTGGTTTACGACACAAGCTTGTCAACTTCAGGGAAATTTGATCTGACTTCTTCGGCTACTCTGTGGAATGCATGATCTAGGCAGGTTACATGTACCATTTTCGAGTAAAATGTGTTGATATCGTTACCAGTTTTAAGTATGTAAGGCGATGCATCGGTCACAGTGAGAAAAACATCGTCATGTCATACACCCTCAGACCACAGAAGTGCCATCGATTTATCAAAGAATGGTTCACAGAGTGCAAAACCTTGGTCGTGAACAAAAATATTTTTTCAGGTCTATCTACTTCCAACGTACCCACGATAACATTGGCAATGTAACGGCTCTCAAGTCTCTGTTTTCACCGATAGAGACGAATATGTTTTTTTCCCGCAGACATGTGCTCTTATTTTTATGATAGTGTACTCATGGCAGTGGAATACATAGTTCTTTCCCGAAGTAATCTGGTCCGGAATTGAACAGCCAGTGTACTTTTCTAAGAAATCTCTGAATTTAATATTGTTCATTTTCCAGATGGGAATGTTTGCAGAAATCACAGCTTCATACAATTCTTTGAAAAGCATGGAGAGAGTGACGTCACTGGAGGATGTTTTATGTGTTATATTATTTTGGATTCCACGTGTATGCTTCTCTCGACCAATATGTTGCTGAACGGTAAATCTCTTATCCCCTTCCACGTTCGCTTCACATATTTTTCAGAAGGGAATTTTACCATCGGTAAAAATTATTTGTTTGAAATGAGCAGATCTACTTGGCTTTAATTTTGGCATTTTAAATATGTACAATGCAAATAAAATTCGTAATCGATAACAGAACTTAACTTCACTCTTCTATGATTACAATGAGATTGGCTTTGCTTGCTCAAATGTAATTTGTCCTTTTACCCCCGCTTTCAACAGCCCTCTCAGATTAGTTACAACTGCAGGTGTCTCTCTGGTACGTGGACATTTCCAAGAAGTAAGGGGTGAACAAAATTTATTCAATCCCCGGATTGACAGTGTTGTGAAGATTCTCAAGTCTTCGTATTCATCTCTCTTAAAGATGAGATAATATATAATATCACACGCGTAAATGCTTCAGTATCCTCAAACATGTAAACAAATCACTCAATAAGTAGTAATGACGTGTAATTTTAGAAAATGCCAAAAAATGACCTAACAAATTTGCATTTTTACATTGTGGGAACTATGATCAGGATTTCTGTACAAGCTAGCAATGTCTGTTGTGAACCAATTAAAAGATGACATGTCATCAAAATTCTATACCTGCTGATTACATACAAAAATATACATTATATGTTATTGTATTCATCTATTGTAATAGTATATTTTATCTTTACAGGTAAATGAAGAAATACACTCCTAACATCGGAAATAATTTCGTAAGTACTGTTTCCTAAATCTGTTTTCCTTATGACATTCTAAATCACTCTTAAATCTGACATGACCATCGATGCAGTTCAAGCAAATATAATTTCGTTACTAACAAGAATAATAATAATAATAATAGTAATAATAATAATAATAATAATAATAATAATAATCGCATGGAAATTGAGATTAGAAAAATTAAACAGACCTCCTCCTCCTATTTGGAGAATATTAGTCAGGATTCAGAGAAGGAATATCCTGTGCAAAAAAAGTCATAAATCCTACATCCTACCAAGTTCGCACAAAACCAAACCCAAAAGGTCAGGGCCTAACAAGTGACCGCTGCTCAGCCCGGAGGCCTGTAGATTATGATGTGTCGTGTGGTCAGCACGACGAATCCTCTCGGCCGTTGTTGTTGGCTTTCTAGACCGGGGCCAACATCTCACCGTCAGATAGCTCCTAACTTGTAATTACGTAGGCATTGTGGACCTCGAACCAGCCGTAACGTCCATGTGAAAAACCTGATCTGACCGGAAATCGAACCCTGGGCCTCCTGATAAGAGGCAGGTATGCCATCCCTACACCGCGGGACCGGCTTGTAAACAATAATCATCTTTGTTAACTTCTAAAAGACGTATGACTACACAGGCAAACGAACACTATTTAACATACTAGAGGAATTCCAATCCAAAAGGAAGACGAGGAAATTGATCAAACAAACTCTAACCGACGCAACATCGAAAGTTGAACTTTCAGAAGAAATGTTCAAACCGTTTGAAATTAGAACGGAAGTCAGACAGTGAGACAGATTTTTCCTATTACATTTCAATTTAGGTCTTGATAAGTAATTCGCAAATGGAAGAATGAAACAAAAGGGACAAATATTGGCAGACTACTTCTTAAAAACATAATTTACCTTGATTATCTAGACCGTTTTATCCACTTCATCAATGGACAGGAACAAATTCTGTCCACAGAAAACTTCAAGAAATAGCGGCAAAAGTCGGACTTCCAATGGCAAATGAAACGACATTATATGGAACTAAATGACAGTTCAAGAAATTCGTAAATATCTACCAAATGAAGTACCCTGTTCGCCTACATATCCTAATTTCGTGGATTCCTGGCTAGTCGAATAGGTAGATCACACCAGATCAACCTCAGGGCTACGGTAGTTCTAATTGGTTGCTGGATATATTTCTTAACCGCGAATTGGATTATATTATTATTTGAGATTAATTCAATCGAAATATTACTTGAATAAATACACCATTAAATATGCTTGGATATTTATTCGTAATTTATTAACATAAAGTGAATTCCGAAGAGGTACAAGGAAAATATGATCTCTGTTCAATATATATGCTGCCTAAATTTAAAATAAATATTCTGCATTTAAAATGTCCGTAAATGACCTTTAAATCCAGAGTAATTCCAAAATTTAACCTTATGAACTTTCATGTGTCAATCACCATAATATCATTAGACCATTTTGAAACAAATAAATTATCAACAGCTAAAATCGTTAAAGGAGCCTATAATAAAAAAATATGTTAAATCAATCAATAAAATCAAAATACAGCAGTAATGTAGAATAAATTTTGATTCGTTGTCGCAATCTTGCTTTGTGTGATTAGAGACTATTTCCGTCTATATTTATCACTTCCCTTTTAATAAAAAACATGAATACATAATTAATTGTTATCCCCATTACTTGAGTAAAGACTGTCATATTATTATTATTACTAGCTGATGTACCCGTGCTTCGCTACGGGATTCTCAGAAAGACTGACATGGTGGTTTTCCTAACTGAATTCAACATAGGTTATTACAAAAACATCAGTAGTAATGTAGCGATTGAAAGCAATGGTATCATATAAAATATTCGATCAAATGAAAAACCGCACACTTTGTCACTTTCAACGATCTAAGAGTCCAAAGTTCCAGAGCTGGAATAACCAGATCGCAGACTGCCGTGAACACTCCTCTGTCATTATTCCGTTAAATATGCATACTACTCATTCCAATCAGTGCCTCAGGGTAGGGATTGAATAGTCGAATACTATGATGAACCAGTGTGTTTCGTACCAGATATATAATAAAATGTATGAACCAGAGGAATGACATGCTAGAGAAGAAAGTTACCTTACTCCCCAGCTACTTCCCGCCAATATACAGTCAGGCTGTTACAGTAGGTTAGGGGCGCGCAGCTGTGAACTTGCATCCGGGAGATAGTGGATTCGAACCCCACTTCCGGCAACCCTGAAGATGGTGTTCGTTGTTTCCCATTTTCACACCAGTCACACCAGGCTGTACCTTAAAGCCAAGGCCGCTTCCTTTACACCATATTCATTTCCTATCCCATAGTCACCATAAGACCTACCTGTGTCGGTGCGACGTCAAGCAAATTTTAAAAAACCTCGGTACGCTGCAGTAATCCTATCTATCGGGGATGAGAGGAAACAGAAGGCAAAAAGCACATCACAACAAACAATGGTCAATGTAATGTTATTGTTGATAAAATTTATGTGCTTTCTATATTGCAGGCCTTCACATTAGTTTTCTTTCGACTCTGTGATATTAGGGTGTCTTACAAAATTATTTATATCGTAGACTGTAGTTCCTTATTCTCAGAATTTACATACCGATTTTCACTAAATTCTGTTTACCCATTTTCTCGTGACTCTGCGTGATATGGACTTAGTAACAAAAATCCAATTTCATGAATATCTCTGATTATATGCGGTACGGTAACAATGTATAAGACATAAGTGATTGTCTTACATAACTACTACTAACTTACGACATAACTAAATTTATGTTAGTTATGTAGTATTTATCGATATGACCACTAATAACATAAATAACTGATTTGAGAAATACATTTCAGGCCTTCTCCTAAACTACCATTTCACTCAACGTGCATAAAATAATTTGTAGCCTAGACTGAAGTGGGTTATCACCCGACATTATATACCGATTTTAATTAAATTCTCTTCAGCCGTTATCTATTGATGCGTGTACATACATACAGACAGGCAGACAGGCAGAAATTACGGAAAGGTAAAAAATGCATTTCCTTGTTACTGTGGACATGACAGATACAGAAATATCATTCATTTCAAATTCTCAGCAATGCACAGGCAAAACACTTATTTTATATATAGATTACATTTCAGTCCTTCCCCTGAACTACCATTTCACTCAGTGTAATAATATTATTGACAGCTAAGATTAAAGGGACCTATTCCCCGACTTTTCATACCAATTTTCGTGAAGATACGACCACTAATAAAATAAATATTTGACAATTAAATTTTAGGCCTTCCCCTAAACTACCATTTTTCTCAGCGTGTTATTGTAGCGACGTATTTCCCATCTTTGTCAAGCGATTTTCAATAAGACACGACCACTAATAACATAAATATTTGAGAATTAAATTTCAGGCCTTCCCCTAAACTACCATTTCGCTCAGCGTGATTAAAATAATTTATATCCTAGATTGTAGCGGTTCATCACCCGACTTTACGTTCCGATTTTCATTAAATTCTCTTCAGCCGTTTTCTCGTGATGCGTGTACATACATACATACATACAGACAGACAGACAGACAGAAATTACGGAAAAGTAAAAAATGCATTTTCTTGTTACTGTGGACATGACCGATACAGAAATACCATTCTTTTCTAATTTTAAGCAATGTACAGACAAAACTCTTATTATATATATAGATTACATTTCAGGCCATCCCCTAAACTACCATTTCACTCAGGGTGAATAATATTATTGATAGCCTAGATTATAGCGACCTATTCCCCGAATTTGCATACCAATTTTCGTGAAGATACGACCACTAACAAAATAAATATTTGACGGTTAAATTTTAGGCCGTCCCCTAAACTACCATTTTTCTCAGCGTGTATAGCCTATATTGTAGCGACTTATTTCCCATCTTTGTCTAGCGATTTTCATTAAGACACGACCACTAATAACATAAATATTTGAGAATTAAATTTCAGGCCTTCCCCTAAACTACCATTTCAGTCAGCGTGATCAAAATAATTTATAGCCTAGATTGTAGCGGTTCATCACCCGACTTTACGTTCCGATTTTTATTAAATTCTCTTCAGCCGTTTTCTCGTGATGCGTGTACATACAGACAGACAGACATACAGACAGACAGACAGACAGACAGACAGACAGACAGACAGACAGACAGACAGACAGAAATTACGGAAAAGTAAAAAATGCATTTTCTTGTTACTGTGGACATGACCGATACAGAAATACCATTCTTTTCAAATTCTGAGCAATGTACAGACAAAACTCTTATTTTACATATATAGATTATCATTATTAATATTATTGAATTACTCTTTTTCTTTTTCTTCTTTGTCTGTTTACCCTCCAGGGTTGGTTTTCCCTCAGACTCAGCGAGGGATCCCACCTCTACCGCCTCAAGGGCAGTGTCCTGGAGCTTGAGACTCTGGGTCGGGGGATACAACTGGGGAGGATGTCCAATACCTCGCCCAGGAGGCCTCACCTGCTATAGTGAACAGGGGTGTTGCGGGGGATGGGAAGATTGGAATGGATAGACAAGGAAGAGGGACGGAAGCGGCCGTAGCCTTATGTTAGGTACCATCCCGGCATTTGCCTGGAGGAGAAGTAAGAAACGACAGAAAACCACTTCCAGGATGGCTCTGGTGGGAATCGAACCCATCTCTACTCAGTTCACCTCCTGAGGCTCAGTGTACCCCGCTCCAGCCCTCACACCACTTTTCAAATTTCGTGGCAGAGCTGGGAATCAAACTCGTGACATTGAATGACTCGTCATAGGTAATATTTTGAAGAAACAACGCAAACCGAGCGAGTGGCTGCACAGGTTGGGTCATGTAGCTCTCAGCTTGCATTCGGGAACTAGTGGGTTCGAACGCCACTGTCGGCAGACCTGAAAATAGTTTCCCGTGGTTTTCCTCTTCCACCCCAGGCCTTAAGGCCACGGCCACTTCCTTCCTATCCCCAGCCCTTTCCTAACCCATCGTCTTCATAAGACTTATCTGTGTTGGTGCGACGTAAACCAACTTGTAAAAAGAAATTAATGCTTTTATTGTCTATTTCTCATTGACGGGAGGGTACACGTAATTAGGAGATAAATCCTGTTAAAAATGAATTCAGTGGATGAAGCTGTTCGTACAAACCGGTTTTGGTGGCGAGTTCTATGAAATGAATGGATCAGGATAGGCTAACTAAAAGAATATACTCGGCCACTATGGGATAGAAAATCAGAAGGGAACAAATATGATGAAGATTACATTTTCTTTTTTGCAACTTGTTTTATGTCGCACCGCCACAGACAGGTCATATGGTGAAGATGGGACAGAAAAGTGCTAGGAGTGGGAAGGAAGCGGCCGTGGTTTTAATCAAGGTACCGTCGCAGCATTTTCCTGGTATGAAAATGGGAAACCACGGTACAACCATCTGCAGGGCTGCTGACAGTGGGGTTCGACCCACTATCTCCCGAATACTGGATACTGGCCGCACTTAAGCGACTGCAACTAGATTCATTCTACTGAAGAGATAAGAAGTGTGGAACTGAATGAGGCCACAATGCTAGTTGCAAATATTATTATTATTATTATTATTATTATTATTATTATTATTATTATTATTATTATTATTATTATTATTTATTTCCCACTAATTGTAGTTACAATTTAGGGATGGTGAATGGAGAAAGGGCATAGCCCCACATACACAAAAGTGCCTCCATCACCACTTAAAATTGTAATATACAAATATAGTATTAATTCTACATAGTGTTCTTATATACAGTTACCGTATTTACATAGGCATATTTACATAATACTTACAAGACCTGTTCAACATTCAAGTAATTCGCCACCCCGCCCCCCCGACACACACACAAACACACACAGAGTCTCTCTCTCTCTCTCTCTCTCTCTCTCTCTCTCTCTCTCTCTCTCTAGAAACCCCACATAAATTTTAGCTAGGCCGGCTCACTCATACCCATTTACCGTCTCAATCACTCGGGATCCCATAACTTTCATCCATCCTCCCACTCATACTGAACATTCACACAGTAGATAAATTATGTTTTGTACAGAGGGTTTCGTTATATATACATCCTTTTTACGTCTTTACAAAAATTTTCTGCAGGTAGTTCTTTTATCTGCGGTGGGAGTTCATCCACAACCGAGCAGAACGACTAAAGAAGCCACTTTGATATGATGCTGTGAAATGAAATGGCGTATGGCTTTTAGTACCGGGATGTGCCCGAAGACTTCGGCTCGCCAGGTGCAAGTCTTTCGATTTGACTCCCGTAGGCGACCTGAGCATGGTGATGAGGATGAAATGATGATGAAGACGACACATACACCCAGTTCCCGTGCCAGGGGAATTTACCAATTATGGTTACATTTCCCGGCCCTGCCGGGAATCGAACCCGGGACCCCTGTGAACAAAGTCCAGCACGCTAACCATTTAGCCATGAAGGCGGACGTTGCAAATAGAGAGTTACGAAGACGCATCTGAGTGACTGAATGCTGAAAGGTCTAACAATGCGTATACGTAAGTATGCATCTGGGTACGTATTTTCGGGAGGTAGTGGGTTCGAACCCCACTGTCGGCAGCCCTGAAGGTGGTTTTCCGTGGTTTCTAAGACAAATGCCGGGGATGTACCTTAATTAAGGCCGCGACCGCTTACTTCCCACCTCTACCGCTTTTCTGTCCCGTCGTCCCCATAAGACCTATTTGTACTGATGCGACGTAAAGCAGATTTTTTTTTTTTTAAGTACGTATTTAGGCACCATCATGCATATTTCACTAGTTCAATGAAAACATTGAGCAAGTGCTAGATACTGCTCCGATAATTAATTCTGGAAGGCTATATTACCATATACACGTTAATTTATGGGTCAACTGAAACCATATTACGTTAAGTCATATGATTACATCCAAACGTGCTTTAAATGTAGAATATACCAGATATGGAGCAGTATATATTATATTCCAGTCATGCATAGAAATTTCTACTTGGCTAGAACTGGGATAATCACATCTACTTCACGGCTGAATTAATTATCATTATAATTTAGCAGTGTATTTATCACCAGTTAGTGTGATTAGCTGCCACCTCCGGAGGCCCAGGTTCGATTCCCGGCTCTGCCACGAAATTTGAAAAGTGGTACGAGGGCTGGAACAGGGTCCAATCAGCCTCGGGAGGTCAACTGAGTAGAGGTGGGTTCGATTCCCACTTCAGCCATCCTGGAAGTGTTTTTCCGTGATTTTCCACTTCTCTTCCAGGCAAATGCCGAGATTGTACCTAACTTAAGGCCACGGCTGCTTCCTTCCCTCTTCCTTGTCTATCCCTTCCCATCATCCCACCCTCTTACAAGGCCCCTGTTCAGAATAGCAGGTGAGGCCGCCTGGGTGAGGTACTGGTCATCCTCCGCACTTGTATCCCCCGACCCAGAGTCTGAAGCTCCAGGACACTGCCCTTGAGGCGGTAGAGATGGGATCCTTCAATGAGTCCGAGGGAATAGCCAACCCTGGAGGGTAAGCAGATTAAGAAGAAGATTTATCACCAATTGAAAATAATTACTACAAGATTGACTCATTGGATCAATGTCTAATTATTCTCATTCAATAGGACAAAGTTTTGATGGCTAGTTTTGGAATAATCATGAACATTATTGATACCAAGAAATCGTGGTATCCGGAAAACAGGCAGCACAAGGAGTAACGACACGATAGCCATCGAACCTGAGTTGAAATTAGAAACTACAGTATTACAGACCTAATCGTAAGAACATAGTCGTACCTCAAACAACCACACGATGTGCACAACAAGGAATGCTCCGTGTATAAGCCAAAAATGACGTATTACAGGTCAAAAGTGCTAATTTGACAACATTTAGGGCGTCGGTTTGATGGTCGGTGTGAGAAGTACGATCCCAGTCTTCCTCCCAAATTTTCTGCAAGGATTTCCATCTGACCAATTCCTTTCTTCTGAGAATTGCAATTACTCAATTCTTTACAATTTGTTTTACGTTGCACCGATATAGACAGGTCTTATGGCGACGTTGGGATAGGAAATGCCTAGGAGTGGGAAGGAAGCAGCCGTGGCCTTAATTAAGGTACAGCCCCAACTTTTTCCAGGTGTAAAAATGAGAAACCACGGGAAACTAATTACTCCTCTAAAGGGCTCAAGGGTTATCTTATGTAATTATGCTAGGATGTACTGAAAATGTTAATAATAATAATAATAATAATAATAATAATAATAATAATAATAATAATAATAATAATACTGAACGAGTTGGCTACGCAATACAAGTGTCGAATCCATCGAAACCCGTCCAGGAAGTAAATTCCGATAGACTGTAAAGAAAATAAGTATATGAAAATATAATTATATTCATTTCTGTATATTCATTGACATATTACCTATTTCTCTACATTTGCATCACCCTTTCTTAAGCACTTGTAATAGCGCGGTACCAGCTTTCGAATACCTTTGCCACATGAGATTGCCTCCGAAAACTCGAACCACGATCTAACCGCCGTCTGAAGTGCAGCTTCACCGTCTAAACGGTGTCCTATCGGAGATTTCTTCAGTTAGAAGAAGTGATGTAGGTCGCTGTACACGAGGTCGGGGTTGTATGAGTGGTGGTCGAAGATGCCCTTCCAGAATTAATGCAGGTGAGTCTGCGTGTTCCTCGCTGTACGTTGTCGTGTAAGAATATTACACCTGTTCTTAGCGTTCCACATATCTTGTGCTGAAGCTTCCGCAATGGGTTGTAATAACCAGGCTACCTCGCATTCAGCGGGAGACTACAAGGAGCAGCCTTGTTTACCTTCCCACAGCCTTAACATAACTGCACTCACAGAACTGCAAACGCACCGGATTGTTGCCACATGTTCCTCTTCTACTTCTGTGCAAGCTTGTCCAGCGCACACCAAAAATGCCGCCTTGCAGCTGTTTGGGAAGTATTTGGTATATTGTGAGTTTGAGCACCACCGTCCGTAGCCCCGAACATGGTGCTCTATTTCCCCTTTCTCATTCCTCACCTTACTTAAGAGTCAGGCCTGCTAGATGGCCCATTACCATCCCACCGTCACCGAAAACCTGTTAGTGCAACATTCATCTTCTAAAAATTAAAGAAGCCTTCCTGAATGCTTAAGTATCGGAATTCCCCCGCCCCCTCCCTAAGATATGTACCTCTATATGCATTCGATCGAGAGAGTTGGTCATCCGGTTAGGAACATGCAGCTGTGAGCTTGCATTCGGGAGATAGTGGGTTAGAACCCCACTGTCGGCAGCCCTGAAGATGGTTTTCTGTGGTTTCCCATTTTCACACCAGGCAAATTCTGGGGCTGTGTCCTAAGGCAACGGCCCCGTCCTTCCCAATCCCAGCCCTTTCCTTTCCCATTGTCGGCGTAATGCTTATCTGCGTCGATGCGACGTAAAGCAAAATTGTATATAATTATATTCTATAAATATATTCTCTCACAATAGAACACTCATCATTGCTAACATAAATTTATTCTCTAGCCTTGACAGATTGATAAGGCAAATATTTTATCTTCCTGAGTATTTGGAAGTTAATTTAGGTTCTCTTCTCATTTTCTGTCTTTCTTTCTTTCTTTCTTTCTTTCTTTCTTTCTTGGATTTCAGTTTTAGTTAATTAAGTTAACGTAATTATTGTAATAAATAATCCATGTAAAGTATGTAAAATGTTGGATATTGCTTTATTTTATTCTGTAGTCTTTATAAATAAATAAATAAATAAATAAATATATAAATAAATAAATAAATAAATGCCAACTCTGCGATGTTTCTACTCTGCACTCAATCACCAACCAAATGCACTTCTTCGAATGTTGCAAGTCAAACCTGTACACATATGTATGTAACGTTTCAGTATTGTCCGAAATAAGACGAAATGGACTGTAGAAGAACTGTGTCCACATCATTTTCCACTTACTGCGATGACAGCGCTTATTCAACTCCAAAGAGCGAGCTTTTTCTGCCGGCTATGTGGTTCTCACGTTTTAACTCAAATAATGGAATAGCCCTTCTCACCATAAAGAGAAGCTCATTTTTCTTATTTCTTTCATCACTGTCAGTCATGTGCCTGCAACATTTTACTTCTAAGCAGATAAAAACCAGTGCACGATCCCATGAATGGCAGCATGCAAGTAGCTTTCTTAATATACCTGTACATTCTCACATATACGACCAGCGCTTAAGAAAATATTGCTGACAAACGATATTTGCAAAATAATCGAGAGATATTAGTATTATAAAATTAAGGCGAACTCTTTAGCTGTATACAATATGTATTTTATTAATATTTGCTGTGGGTTTTTACATGTTTATGTGCCTTTAACCTGAGAGCATAGATGTACTGTCAGTCACGTGGAATTGTGCCGGTGCATATAGTTTACATTCGTGTTTCTCTAATGTTGCTCTAATGTTTAATGTTGTCAGAAGTTCCTTATCATTTGCTGGCCACACCGCCCCCATGATGAATCAACCTATTATTGGTGTGAAGTAACTTCCGGCATACAAAATCTAATCTGTGAATATAGGAAGGCTCTAGGCGAGATGTGAATTGGGAAGAGTGAAGAAGAAGTTATCCTGAATCGGTGAAACCCACTGCCTTGTAAATGTGTATGTGGAACAGTACGCCAAACGAATCTCCTCCTATCCGTACCTACAGTAGCTCAGTGACACACACACACTCAAAAGATAGAGAGTAGCAGTGTCGGGTTCCATATGGAACTTAAATAGTGGCAACTATTTATTTACAACAGATACAAAAGAGTTACATGTTAGCAACCTTTACTGTCCTTCAATGTAGTCACCAGCGTTGTGTATAACCCGTTGTCAGCGATGTGGAAGTCGTAGTATACCTTTAGCAGAGCCGGTTCTCTTGATGGTGTGAATGTCGCGGTCTACTGCTTGTCGAATCTCTGCAACAGTTTCTTCATCTTCGGACTTTATCAGCTGCTGAAGTTAGCCAATCATATCGCTTCGTAGGTGAATTCAAATGGGTTTTGCGAGCCGGTATTGCTAAATCCGCACGTGTCTGAACGCCATATTGAGAGCATCAATGGAAGAACAAAATCATTGACATGGGAAGGATTTGAACACGGAGCTCCCTCCGAGTTGAGAGGATCGCGCCATAGCAAGTACGCTACCGTGACACCGGCTGCACACATGGTGTGTTCGTGTTTGACGCTAATTTCTCGGCATCGCTCTCAGGCCAGTTTAAGCAACGTGCAGATTTGTCAACACCGCCTTGCAAAACCCATTCAACTTCACCCGCAAAGTGATCTCATTGGTTAACTTTAGCAGCTGACAAAAATACAATTGCGCTAGATACCGAATTATTTTTTTCAAATTATGTATTTGTACGTGTAACCCTCTATTGCTAAAATACGCGGTTCATGTTGTTTCCGACAACACTGATATTTAAGCAGTTTCATCCCAATGAAAATCAGGCACAGTATTTTTCATTACATGGAAGGAACTGAAATATTTGCTTCTAACTCATTTTTAGAAAACGGCAGGGTATATAATGAAACGAAGATATATTCTGAATATTGGCTAAGGATTCCAGACTATCAAATTGTTCCGCCAAATACGAACCAAACGTAACTGTAGGCTCCTAATCAACACAAGGAAATTGCTAGAACCAAATAAGGGGCTGACGTTGGACAGGGGGACAGAGGAGTTGTAATATTCAATTACCAACTTAAACCATTATTTATATGCCGGAAACATACCGTGCATTGAACAGTACAAAAGGATAAGCACGCTTTATCTTTGATTCGTTTGTGCAGTTGGAAAATGAACCAGTAGAAGTTTCAGTCCTCTAGGTAACAATGTTAGGAGCATCAAGGAATCAGTTCTCTCTTCCAGATGGTTATGACATCGTTGATACTTAGGATAATGTGTGGATATCTCCAATTTGAACGACAAAATCAGTCAATGGACCTATACCGTATGGGATTAATGTACTAATGTAATCGATGTTCAGGAATTTCATCAATAATTATCATACATACCAATTCTAAGTAGAGTTGCCTGGAGTGTCTTGAGAGTTTCCTGAAACATTCAGTCATTCCAGTGTATGGTTGGCTATTTTAATTATCACCTGGAAGGGTTCAGTGGAACAATAATAACGCTGCGACTTCGTGGGTTCGAGCCTTATCTTTCATGGTGGGGAACGTTGTCCCTTTGCTTTTATACCCTGTGACCTTAACTATATTATCTTTTCCTTAATCTGGAAAGTATTTTGCACAGGAATGTTTATTATGCACTTTCTCCTCCCAGCTATGTTACTAATCCACTTAGGGGTGTTTTTCTTTCAAGGAAATTAATGTAATAACATATATCATAGGTTTCAATCTCAAGAGATCACATGCCGTTTATTCCTGAGGATATTGCTCGAGGTGCCGCTTTGGTATAATAATAATAATCGTATGGCCTCAGCTACCGTTTGCAGACATTTCGATTTTGACGCCATCTGGCTGTCTGCTCGTCAATTTCGACGTTCCGGTTTACTCTGTCGGCCATCTAGCGGACCTAGAGTAAACCGGATCTTTCTTGGGCGTCTATGGCTGAGATTTAATTAATTTTGTCGGGTATCACCAGAGTTCTTTTACATGCCGACATCGTACGACATGGAGTGTCGAATGGAATTTTTTCCGCCCTTCAAAAATCCGACTACCTCTGCCGGGTTTGAACCCGCTATCTTGGGATCCGGAGGCCGACACTCTACCACGGATCCACAGAGGCAGCTTTGGTGAAAGATGGTCACACGAGATGTTACACGAATTAAAGAGATTCAACTCTTTAAGAGAATGTATTGAACTGATCCACCTATTCAATACTTGTCACAGTAATTATAAGTTCTTTTTATACTTCTGTGATATGCTTCGGCTCTTGTTTGGGTCATCATCAAAATTGATTGGTCAGTTTGAAAGTGATATGTTATTTACAAAGATACACATTAAAACTTTTTTTACTCATTAGCAGTGAGGCTGATTGGCAGCAGCTCTCCATTCTTCACGTTTCTCTGCTTTCCTTTTCAGCTCATTGTAGGATTCACATCTCATGTCATCTAATATTTGCGTTATGTACTCTTATCTTGGTCGTCCTCTTCAATTGCTTCCCTCTACGGAAGCCTCTATTATTTTCTTCAATAACCCATGATGTCTAAGTGTATGGCCTATTAGATGATCCCGTCGTCCTTTTATTTGTCATAAAACATCATCTCTCTCTCGTGCTCTCCTAACCACCTCTTCATTCGTGACCATTTCTCTCCAGCAAATTGTCAGTTATCTCCTATAGCACCAAGCTTCAAATGCAAGTAGTCTTTTCCCCCCCTTTCACGTAATGTCCAAGTTTCACTTTCATATAAAGCAGCATTCCATACATAGGTCTTCAGCAGTAAGTTGTATCCTCACATTGATTTATGGTTTTTGCTGAAAACAGGTCCTTATTCTTATCAAAAGCATTCATAGCTTGAGCAAAGCTACTCAATATCTCACGACAACTTTTTCCATCACTCGTGATTTTACTTCCTAAGTATGTAAATTCAGACACTTCTTGTAATGCTTCGTTTCCCAATTTTTATCTCTGTACATTGTATTTTTCGTCTACTGCATACTAAAATTTATGTTTAATCTTTATTTATTTTCATATTATATTCCTTTCTCCAGTATTTTATTCATCGCATGAAGAATCATTTGTAAATCTTCCTCACTCTCTGCAACTAATGCTTTGTCGTCGCAAAATCTTAACATATCAATTATATTCCCGTGAATAGTTACTCAAAATTCTAGTTTCTCTCTTAGTCTGTCCACTGCTTTTTTTCATATAGGTTGAAGAGACATGGAGATAGGGAACATCCTTGTCTGACCCCTTTTCCAATGTGAGCTGTTTCTTCTTTATTACCACAGCACATTATTTCAATTTCTTGTATATCTATATAAATAAAGTTGTAGGGGGTCCGCTGTCTGTAATTTATTTTGTTTTGCCAATTTTTCAGATATTTATCCGCTTTAGGTCAACTCAAGACCGAATCGGTGGTTTGTACTTTTCGTATCTGTTTGTTTGTCTGTCTGTCTGTTTGTCTGTTCCACCATCACGTCGAAACGACTGGATAGATCTCAACCAAACTTCATACTTAAAGTATTCTCATCCCTGGGAAGGTTTCGATATGCATATCATTTTAAAATCTTTGAATAAACGGGGGGGGGGGGTTTATAGGAAAACCAGAATGGTTTTCCTCCATTTTCTCTTATACTATTGATTTTCTGTAAACTCCGTGGACCGTACGTGAAACGTCTCTTCATTATAAACAACTTTCGTTATGTTCATAATTTACCTTACTCTTCACATGACGGAGAAATTTACTATTTTCTGCGGATATCATGCTCTGCATTGAGTGACCGACAGACCGACAACGCATATATGGGTTACCATGACAACGTCTCTGCTTGCCAGCAGGGAAGTAACGTATTGCCATTTTCCTAATCATGCATTTAAATTCGTGGTTGTTTCTTGAGTAGAAGGCAAGAAAGGCGTCAATCGGCCTATCTGCGGGATATTGGCGGAATATCGTTTGAGGTTATAACCGCCTTCGAATAGATTAAGTAATAACACAATTAGTCATCTTCTTATCTGTTTACCTAAGAATCACTGCGTCTAAATTTCTCCTCTGTTACCGTTTTATTATATCCATAACTCACACCAGCATAATTTATTGAGGGGCATTTGATTTTCCAATACATTCACTTGGCATTTACATATTTGTCGTTATCCAGCTGTCCTCAGTTATAATCCATTTTCTCTTAACTGTATTATATTCTTCCTTAATTACTCCGTATGTACGCGAGTGCTAGAATCTACTATATATATTTCCACTAAACTTCACATTTAGAATCCACCTGTCCTTGGGTAGGTTTTAGGGCAAATATATTGTTTCTAAACCCCTGAACTGACTGGGGGTTTATACGAAACCGAAACCGTAATTCCCCACTCCCACAAAATATGCACAACCAATCTTAATTGAAATCTACCTGCCTTAATGGAAATTAATTTCTAAACCTTTTTTCTCATGTGCATCATTTCGATACGTGGATTAATAAGGGAGATATCATTAACGGGCCGTTTTTCGGTACAAGTCCCATCGGACTTAACTCAAAAGCGGGTGCGTGTAAAGCAAATTTCTTACAACTTGAAAACTACTAAAGATATTCGAACAAAACTTTATATCCAACTAACCAAAGGTAGGTTTAAAGGGTCAATAACATTTCATATTCCCAGAATGGACTGGCGGTTTATAAGGAACCGAAATGGTGATTTTACTCTTCCACAATATCTACAGTACGAGACCATCCTGACTGGAAATCGACAAAACGTGATGGAATTCCATCTCTGAAACTTTTTTCATGCGCATTATTTCGACAGGAGGATTCATAAGGGAGATATCATGAATGGTCAGTTTTGCAGGTTAAGTCCAGTAGACATAGTCCAAAACGTGTTATACGTGAAGCAGATTCCTTAACTATCTACATAAATAAAATAGTAACGACTGTGTGCATCTACATTGACTATTTTGGCAAACTTTTCGCACAGCTACCCGTTTAGGGGGTAATAATGACCATCTGCGTATTTTTGGTATATTTTCATGAAAGTCCTATTTTTTATCCTCTTCGCCCAAAATCCAGATTGCGGCATAATCTGCCAGACGAAAAAGAAAATGGAAATTTGACAACATTATATACGTTTTAGCCTGTAACGGACGGAAAACTTCCAAGATCTTTAAATTTTTCACTTTTTATCCCCGAAGAGTATTGAAATATGGAGGCAATTTTCATGATGGTGCAGACATTCGGGAAGTCCTATCACATAACGGATTGCACAATTTCCGGTCAATTTGGAAAGATCTACAACCTTGGTCTTATGACTTTTTGTCGTATCTGTATCCTTTTAACGTTTGATTTTTCTCTATTAATCGATGTTAAGTAAATTTGGACCTTTCACATGCATAATTCATACTTTCAATCACTTATAGGAAATATAGAATCATCAAACTCTTCACGAAAATTGGCCCACCCAGTAGCCATATGTGAGCCATTGCTATGTAAGTAGCTGTCACATAATTATCCGAAAAGTAATGCAATGTGAGATAATCTTACAAAAACTTTTCCCTGTTCAACGTTTCTAACTCAATCTGACCCATGAATAGATGAGATATCATAGGACCAGCCATTTAGGCAGCTAAATCCAGCGTCTTATGGTACAATACTTTATCGATATGACGTACGTTTAGCAGTAGTTAATCTGTAAATGAAGGTCTGCAATATTGTAAACAGGCATATACTTCGTATGTCGATCTATATATATTCACTGATGTCGATTTGTAGCGATCGAGAAAGGGTGTGTGTGGCAGTAGGAATGGGGTCCTTCTCCAACTCCTGTGTAACTGGCATCAGTAAGGATGGCCTACAATTGTAATGAATAGTTCACTTCTCGATTTGACATGCAGAAGGCAAGGGAGCATGCAGTTTTGTTTAAAACTCCCCTACCCGGTTGTGTTTGGCAGTAGCCAAGGGTGCCCGCAATTATAAACAATTGTCCTCATCTAAAATGTGACAGGGTTTAGGCATAGTGGTCTGCTATTTTGATGGAAACTTACCAACTTGGTGTAACTGGCAGGAAGGTGGCTGGCAGTAGGAAAAGGGGCCTGTCATTATAATGAGAAGTGCACAACTCAATTTCGACTGATAGTAGGGTAGTTGCCTGCCATTATAATAAAAACTCCTCAACTGTTATCTGTCTGGAAGTAGAAAAGGAGGGCTACCATTGTAAGGAAAACTCCCTAGATCGATTCTGACCGCGCAGTTTGCAATGGGGCCTGCAATTATAATGTAAACTTACCAGCTCGATTGTGAATGGCAGTAGGCAAGTGAGCCTGCCGTTATATCACAAATCCGTAATAAACACTTTACATTGGAAACAGTGCATGGGGACCTGCCCATGCTGTTTCTCGGATAACGCTAAGAGACATGCAATTTTAAAACAATCTTATTTACTGCATGTACAGTGTTTACTTCGATATTCGAATACAATGTAGAATACCGTAGCGAAGCACGGGTACATTTGCTAGTAGATGATATATATGATTCTCTTATCTCTAAGCCGGCCCCGCGGTGTAGGGGTAGCGTGCCTGCCTCTTACCCGGAGGGCCCGTGTTCGATTCCCGGCCAGGTTAGGGATTTTTACGTGCATCTGAGGGTTGGTTCGAGGTCCACTCAGCCTACGTGATTACTATTCAGGAGCTATCTGACGGTGACATGGCGGCCCCGGTCTAGAAAGGCAAGAATAACGGCCGAGAGGATCCATCGTGCTGACCACATGATACCTCATAATCTGCAGGCCTTCGTTCTAAGCAGCGATCGCTTAGTAGGCCATGGCCCTTCGCGGCTGTTGGGCCAAGGTGTTTGGGGTTCTTATCTCTAAAGCTGATACTTATTAGTTGAGAAATACATAATAAATTCCAATTTACTTTGTGAAACGCCTTCTCCAGATCAACAAATTCTGTAACTTGCCTCATTATTAATATTGCTTCACGTGTTCCCATTATTTTTCTAAAACCAAATTGATCTTCAAATAATTATTCTGTTATTTTGTTTTCAATTCTCCGTAACATTATTCTGTGGTTATTTTTAATGCATGACTAGCTAGTGACTTTACGTCGCAGCGACACAGATAGGTCTTATGGCGACTATGGGATAGAAAGACCTAGGAGTTGGAAGGAAGTGGCCGTGGCCTTAATCAAAGTGTGAAAATAGGAAACCACGGAAAACCATCTTCAGGGCTGCCGACAGTAGGATTCGAACCACAATCCCCCGGATGCAAGCTCACAGCCGCGCGCCCCTAACCTCACGGCCAACTCGCTCGGTGATGCATGACTCACTAGACTCAATGTGCTGTATTGTTTACAAGATCTTGCATTAAATGTATTTGATAATGGTATTATAATGGTATTATAAAGTCACCAGTTAACTCTCCAGTCCTGCAAATATTACATACTAATTTGTAGATATAACTTTTTATCTCCCGATTGTTTTAATAGTTCTCTGTGTATTTCATCAAGCCCAGGAGCTTTTATTATTGTTGATGTCCTGTAGAGGCATTCACATTAAAAACACACACAATATCATATTAAAATTAAGGCCCTATTTTAAGGCGTTCCTTGATGATTTATAAGTTTGAAAATGTTCTGGTATAGTCTTTGGTAAAATGCAATTAAAAGCTGTGTGAAGACGCCACCTTTTGTTGCCGACATTTATTATCGTGAATTTCTGGAATAATTACATTTATTTGGACTTCTGACACTTTCGAACTATGGGTTGTTAATGTTATCAATATGGAAACTATTGATCTAGACCTATAACGGGAAAATGTATGAAAGTATTCATTAATAAAATGTCAATATGTCCTGTCTTCCAGCCCCTGATGTTGTTGTTGTTGTTGTTGTCAGAAGAGGTGGTTACACGAGTGTTAAGAACTGTGGCTTTGGCAGTTTCCAGAAGAGTACAAGAGTACCGAGAAACTGGACGTTACTGCAGGATCAGGCCCAAGAAGAACCACATCAGCTAAGGATCATCAGTTCCTAAGGCTCAAAGTTCGTGACATCACTGCTATTGAAATCCGAAATGGACTCTAGCAAGTCGAAGGGGTGAACAACAGCGAGAGAAGTGCCCGAAGAAGTTGGAAGAAGCTAGTCTCGTGTCCAGAATTCTGAACTCACCCGACATCGCCAATTGCTCCTCTGCGTTATGCAATAAAACATCATGACTTGGACGACACAACAATGAGAGGAACTGTTGTTCGTTGAAAGTCTTAATTTTACTTCCGAACTCGGTATGGCAAAGAAAGAGTGTGAAGGAGAACTGGGAGAAAATATTTCCCGTGCATATTTTCACATAGGGAAGCCTTTTGGAGGAGGTACTTGTATGGTAGGGGTAAGTTGACGGCGAGGACGAAACAAGTTGTCATTGGAAAATGGGACGCTTCGCGCGCATCGATACGTGAATGACTTCCTTGAGGAGCATGTTTTGCTCTTTAATCCATTCATTAGTAATGGTTTCAAAGTTACGCAGGACAACGCAACAATACTTGGATGAGGTGGAAATTCACATAATGTTATAACCTGCTTGTAGTCCGAATCTGATTCGACCGAACATCTCTGCGAGTAATTGTCAAGAAGGGTCCGCTAGCGTTATTCTGACACTCTATTTCTCGCACACTTTTTAGTGATAGATGGACACCCTAGTGCTGAATCGGTCGACCTCGGCTATCTTTGAGATTCGTATTAGCAACCTTACACAAACTATGGATTGCATATGCACCGCTGTGCGACATCTGGCGTACTCTTTACGTACTAGTACTGTTGTTGATTACACATCAAAGCCCAACTATAGAATGCATGCTAGAAACAAGATTCCCATCGAGAAATGTTATATAATGTTATGCTATAAATGTTTGTTTATCCTTTTTGTTTTGTTTTTCTATAACTTGCTTCAATACTAATATTGCTTCACGTGTTCCCATTCCTTTTCTAAAACCAAATTGATCTTCAGGTAATTATTCTGTTATTTTGTTTGAATGCATGCTAGGAGCAAGATTCCCATCGAAAAATGTTATATAATGTGTGTGTAACACAGTTGTTGGCTTAAGATAATAAAGGTTTAGAAAATTAATATCGATCGATCATATTATCGATTCAATTCAGATTTCATTTCCATTCAGTTGGCAGTATTACCGGAACCGGGAGAACTCCCTCTTTACTCCTAAACTCCGTACACAAATCTATCACTAAAAAGTGTGCGAGTAATACAGGACCTGCTGAAGGCTCTTCACGAATTATGGGAGTAGATTCCACTGGGCAGGATTATAACATTATTATTATTTTTTGCTAGGGGCTTTACGTCGCACCGACACAGATAGGTCTTATGGCGACGATGGGATAGGAAAGGCATAGGAGTTGGAAGGAAGCGGCCGTGGCCTTATTATTATTATTATTATTATTATTATTATTATTATTATTATTATTATTATTATTATTATTAAAACAGGAGTAGAAATACACCCTTATAACGGTTTTTAAAACTGCAGTGAATTGTAGTAGGGGCTGCCTGGCCGAGGCGGTAAAGGCGTGCTCGGTTCGCCCGGAAGGACATGGGTTTGAATCCCTGTCAGGAAGTCGTAAAATTTAAGAAACGAGATTTCCACTTCCGGAGGTGCATATGGCTTTGAGTTTCTCTCAGTCAACACCAAAAAAGAGTACCAGGTTAATTCCTGGGGGCAAAGGCGGCCGGGCGTAAAGCTAACCACTCTACCCCATCACGTGCCGAGGTTAACAACGGTGGAAGCCTTTACCTTCCACTCCGCCAAGGGCCTTCATGGCCTGTACGGAGGTGACTTTGCTTTGCTTTTTGCTTTGCAGTGAATTGTAGTAAATGAAATGAGTATCCGAATGGAAAGTTAGACAGCAGAAATAATTGTTAATAAAGTGTCGCATTTTGTGATTACCCATAAACGGCTAGAAGTGTACACATCAAATACGTGTTACGTCCGTCTTCGTGAACAGCAATCAAAGCCAGACACAATTCAACTCAATGAGCAGCGCTCCAGTTGAGACAGGTAAAGGAGTATCTGCTCTGACGGAAGGTACAATCTAGTAGCTACTTGCACGGCTCTCAGTTACAAGTAGTGAAGGGGCACATACCTAAACAAATTTAAACTGTTAACTATTTTATCGTGCCTAATGTCTCGTTCTATTTAGCGCATTGGATGATAATAATAAGTCATTGTGCATACAAACTCCTTGAGCTAAGTAAGTACCCATTTCGTTGAAAACAAAATTAATTTGACATGTGATTACTAGAAATACACCTTTGATTACCACCTGTACTCATATAAATACTGCAGGCCAACATAAAAGCTTGTTTAGGAATACAGCATAAACAGTGAGTGACAAACGAACTGTGCGATTGTATTGGGTAAACGTAATACACTCAACCACGTGCAATACTGTGAGTTTGCTTGCGCCTTCACACCGTATTTGGCCATCTAGATCAGAAGATGGCTCTTTCCACGCTCATGCCGTTAGCTCAAGGAGCGGCGCTCTCTAATTGCCCACCTGTGATTTAGGCCAACGATTCTCAAACGATTATAAGATTGTATCCCCAACAGTAGGTAGGCTAAAAGTTGAATATGGACTCACGAAAAAATCCCTAAATGATAATTATTAAGACATTTTAATTATAAAGCATTCTTTTAAATACACATCGTAAATAAGACGAGATTGTCAAATTAAGAGTTTGTGTTGTCCGGCGCCGCGGTGTAGGGGGCAACGCGTCCGCCTGTCAGCCGGCGGCCCCGGGCTCGATTACCGGCCGGGTCAGGGGCTTTTAATTGTAAATGACTATATATCGCTGTCCTGGGGACAGGGTGTTGTGTCGTCCTGAACGTTCCTTTCCTCACATTCAACACTCTACACACTTTCGCAATTCCAATTACACGCAGGTTCATATTATATGGTGCAAGTAGGGGCAAAATATCTCTATAGGTCCACGCCCCGAACAAATACCATTTTTTAAAAAATAAAAAGGAGTTTGTGTCTGTAGCAATTATAACACAATGATAATGAAGTAACACAGAGATACCCTGGTTGTATAAAAGTTTCATAAAATGCTAGATTTTAGCCCCAGTATCAAAATTAACAAATAAGGATGAAATATTTTCGATCATAATTCTGGAATTCAGACATTGCGAACTATCAGAATGTCAATGGGATAGGTGTGCCGGCATGGCGTCACACAGTAAAAGTGTCGTAATCCAGGTGAAACTTTCAAGTGAAGCGTGGCTTCATATATACGTACTATTTAACTTTCTTCTTCTTCTTATTATTATTATTATTATTTCCATATTTCAATTTGTCTCCACTTTTCCCTGCAGGCTGGTCGCGTACGCCTCTAAAGGTCTCCGGCTTCCAGCACATCGATACATGAATGACATCGTTGAGACATGTTGTGCCCTTTAATCCATTCATTAGTAATGGTTTCAAAGTAATGCACGACAACGCAACAATAGTTGGATGAGGTGGAAATTCACATAATATTTTGCTAATGCCTAATAAAATATCTATAACTCTATTTATTTATTGCATTGTGTAAATTCAGTGGTGTGTTTATTTCTACAATTATGAGTATACGTACTACAGTTTTAGAACCACTGATTTAGACAAACCAATTGCGTTGTCTCATATTTTCTATCTCAAAAATGATAAGAATTTAAAATGAATATCCATTATAGTAAAAAAAAAAAAGGTGGTATTGCGTGTTTCTTGCTAGTGTATATATATCAGCGTTCAAACAATTCAGTAAGTTAGATCAATTATGCAGGAAGTATATATATATATATATTTTTTTTTTTTTGCTATTTGCTTAAGGTTGCACCGACACAGATATGTCTTATGGCGACGATGGGATAGGAAAGGCCTAGGAGTGGAAGGAATCAGCCGTGGCCTTAAATAAGGTACAGCCCCGGCATTTGCCTGGTGTGAAAATGGGAAACCATGGAAAACCATATTCAGGGCTGCCGACAGTAGGGCTCGAAGCCACTATCTCCCGATTACTGGCTACTGGCCGCACTTAAGCGACTGCAGCTATCGAGCTCGGTGAAGAATATATATTATTAAATTCGAATGATTTAATATTGCTAATCTCCTTAGCTCATAATGGTAGCCTATTAAATTTGAACAGTATGAACTTCAGCAGTTGTTTGTGGTTCTATTATTCATTAATTCGCTAGAACAACGCCATATTATACACATGTATGCAAACACTGTTAATGTAACGTACACAAAATGGTGTTTATGACACCAAATATGATACCAAGAAGGAACATTTTGCTAATTCCTTATAAAATAGCTACAATTCTATAAATATTTGATAGTTTGTTACCTTCTTGTATCCAAAGTTGCGGGTTCAATCCCGATCGAGATGGATGTATTGCTCGAAGGTGAACAAATACCAAGTACTCGAAGTGACGTCATTAGAGAACCATGGTACACATATTTCCTGTCCATTTAGTTAAATATCTCAGAATATAGTCTGTATGTATAAAGAATCATTAACAGGACCGCTAATTGTACGATATGCGGCACTGCTCATCTTCTGACCACATTCTTCTAGCAACGAAGTATGTATTTATTGCATATAGTCTAGTAGTTTGACATTGTGTAAATTCGGTGATGTGTTTATTTCAACAATTATGAGTTTCACAGTAGAGAAGAAAGTGTTTATCGTGAAATGTTATTTCGGTCATACGGAGTTGCACGTCGGAATTGGGCGAGTTTGCTTTACGTTTAAAAACAATACGATGATCGATTTAATAAGGAGACAGCAAATAACAGAACAAAGTTAGCTATCGTTGACAAGTTCTGTCATACGGAAGCCTTACGTCAACCAAGCAGGACAACAGACCACCCAAAAGCCGTCACTATATACAAGAATCGCAGACGACGTTTTTGACAGGTGTTGCGTGTTCGGTCATGGGGTATTGGCCAACTGTTTCGTCGAGGATGCTGCACAGAATCCAAGACCAGGTATAAGAATTAATAATTTCGTGTGACTATTTCTAGCAGAGTGCAGCCCTTGAAGGCAGACCCTGCGATGAGGGTGGGCGGCATCTGTCATTTGTAGGTAACTGCGTGTTATCGTGGTGGAGGATAGTGTTATGTGTGGTGTGTGAGTTGCAGGGATGTTGGGGACAGCACAAACATCCATTGGAATTAACCAAGGTAGGTTAAAATCCCCGACGCGCCGTGAATCGAACCCGGTACCCTCTGAACCGAAGGCCAGTATGCTGACCATTCAGCCAAAGAGTCGGACGACTAAGGTGGTGGAGCTCTTTTCAGGCACTCCCTCAATGGAAGTGAGCTGTATTTTAACCACATGCCAGCCCTCCTGCCATTTTTTATTTCTGGCAGTACCGGGAATCGAACCCGGGCCCCCAAGGACGGCAGGTAATAACACTAGCCGTTACGCTACGGAGGCGGACAGTGGAGTAGGCAGTCTACAGAGACCTCACTCTTACCCATTTTGTTCAGAATGTTTTTGTTGCGCCATCTACTGTGGATGCAGCAAGATGGAGCTACTACAGCCCAGACTGCTAGGGACTCGCTTACCCTTCTGCAACGACATTTTGGACATCGTCTATTTTCTCGTGGAACTCCATTCCCGGATCATTCTTGTTCCCCGGATGACCGGCCTACAATTATTCCCGAATTACGCGAGAATATAACGTCATTTTGGCGTCCTTAGAGCAAACTTAATTCATGAACATGATCAATAATCTTCAGAAACATTGTGAACAATGTGTGACACGTGATGATACACATTTTGAACACATACTGTACTAAAGTAATTAAAAGACATTTCAGTCTTGTTTGTTTTGCCACTCACAGAGGTTAACTACAGTGGCGCGAATTGTTAGTTAGAACGTAACATCGAAATTGACACACAAGTCGCCCAGATGGCGTTAAGTTAGAAGATTTACATTCTAGCCGCTAAGGCAATGTGCTATCATATTATTATTATTATTATTATTATTATTATTATTATTATTATTATTAATGAAATGACGTTGTTGGCTAACCGTCCCACGCAACTACTTTTACGGTTTTCGGAGATGCCGAGGTGCGAGAATTTAGTCCCGCTGGAGTTCATTTACGTCCCAGTAAGTCTACCGACATGACGCTGACGTATTTGAGCACCTTCAAATACCACCAGAGAGAGCCAGGATCAAACCTGTCAAGTTGGGGTCAGAAGGCTAGCGCCTGAACCGTCTGAGCCACCAAGCCCGGCATTATTATTATTATTATTATTATTATTATTATTATTATTATTATTATTACTATTATTATCAACTCAACAAATATAATTAGCATCATTACTTTTGAATTGGACGGTCAAGGTTCAAATCTTGGTGGATTTAGTGTTGGAAATTTTACGTGAGGTGTTGCATGGTATCAAGAACGTCATCCAGTGATGAAAATCGGAGACAATTAGCAGCCTGGTTTGAGTATCTTATCTGCGAGCTTGTGTTCAGGAGATGGTAGGCTATGATGATCATCTCCCGTAGTTTTGCCTTTTCACACGAGGTAAATGTTTGGACAGTTCCTTTATTAAGGCCGAGACCATTTCCTCCAGAATCCTAGTTCTTTCCCATCCTTGTGTCGCTGAAAACCTTCGATATGTTAGTGCAACGTTAAACCTCCAGTATTAGCTAGCAACGGGCCAGGAGGACTCCAGTGAACCTAAAAATATTTGGAAATATTACGGTGTTTATTGTGAAACATAGGGCCACATTAATATTTTACAAATTCCGGTGCTGATGGAGGCTATCTTGACAGCCCTCCATAGTATTGACAACTTTGAGATATGGTTCGTGAACTGTTTTCCCGTGTCGTAGGCGATTCACTGTTGTCATTATTTTCTGTTGCAACCTTGAAGTGTTTGCAAGTACTTACTTGAAGTAAACTTTTTATTCGTAAAGTATGGATTTGACATTTACAAACTGTTATTATTGAAAGTTCAATATTCAATAATGTTCACTGGAGCCAAGTTTCAAGTACATTAGAGTGTGTATAGAGAAGAATTCTTTTCCCTCAAAGTAGTAGGTAAGTTTCGAGCGTTTATATATCTACCATTTATTGTATAATGATCTAGAAGGGTTTTACATTTCATGATACGTTGTCTGCTCGTAACGAATGTCCGAGAAAGTACCGATACACAAATGTTATGGAAAATATTATGAATTATGAAATCAAAGCACCTTTTGAATCCATACGATAACGAGGAAACATGTAAGTATCTATAACCGAGTGTAAGTAACGTATATGGATTAATTATCTTTTGCTATGTGAATAGTAGAGATATGTGGAGCCTCCGTGGCTCAGACGGCAGTGCGTCGGTCTCTCACCGCTGGATACCGTGGTTTAAATCCCGGTCACTCCATGTGAGATTTGTGCTGGACAAAGCGGAGGTGGGACAGGTTTTTCTCCGGGTACTCCGATTTTCCCTGTCATCTTTCATTCCAGCAACACTCTCCGTTATCATTTCATGGTATTTATGACTCATTAATAAATCACCTTGGGAGTGGCGACCCCATTGTAATAACAGCCTATATATGTTTCATTCATTACATACTGACCCGGTAATTGACTGGAAAACAGGTTGTAAGTTTTCAATAGTAGGGATACTAATTTTCTTCCTATAGTGACGTTATCCAGACTTTCATACGTTCATCAATTACAAATGCCTCGCAATTCATGGTCTGGTCAGCATTCAGATTGACTACAGAGGATCCTTGACTTCAGCTGTGACGTTGTGAAGTTGTCTTCAGAGATTAGGCAGCAAATAATGGTGGAGAAATGCCATGCGAACACTAATGTAATTTTTATTTTTGAAGTAATGGTTTTCTACAGCTTAATGTTGATGAATACAGAGTATGCTTACAAAGTAGCCATGTTACTAACAATATCGGCGCTGATGATTGGCACTAGGGGAACAATAATTATTAAATTAGTCTAATCTGGCATGGTTGTTACCACTTTAAAAGATTCAGTATCTCTCCATGAATCATTTGTATCATTACAAAAAGGAAATGCACGTTACACTCCCTTGTTAAATGCTTTTACCATACTTTATCGTGTGGCAATCAGAGGAATATGAATGAAGACCTTTACCAAGATTTAAAAATGTGTACTAGACCTAATTTTGAAACCAATGCATATCTAAAATAACCATAAACTAATTCCAAGTGATTTTCTTCAGTCTACTTGCTATTTGTTTGGTTATAAATTGGTCCAGAGTGTTTTTGCTATTCTTCTGAAATGCTTCTCAGCTAACATTCACCAGAATCACATTTCATTCCTACCATTGTGTCGCAGAAAACCTTTGATATGTTTGTATGACCTTGATTCCTCTTCGATTTTCAGGTTGGATCATATCAATGTTTTATGTAGACTACCTTGTGAACAGACACGGTGCAACCCGTAAAAATAACTTACCAGTAATTCAACAGACTGCAAGAGCTTCATTTCTAAGATCATATGTTCTGATTTTTAGCACACAACATATCTGGAATATCACTTGGTAGTTGAGGATCCCTCCCAATAATGTTCTAACGAGGTTACTGTTACCTATGTAAGCGGTTGGTCTTAAATTAATAGACTTGAGAGGGGAACTGAACTTGTAGTCTTCCATGCGTTATGGGAGAGATGCGGAAACTAGATTTAAACCGATTTTCTCTTGTTGTTCATAGGTTCTTCTCTCTCAGCTACTATGGTTTAGTAAGCGTTTCAATTTGTTGGAAATGAGGATGGTACATGTGCCCCTAGCACAGAACCACGAACCTACTGCACTGGCGTAGCAGGGGGAGAGGTTCTACTCGTACGTGGCGCGTCCCAGTTAGCAGACAGGGGAGTCCCAACCGACTTGCCGGTGGACTTGAGCGAAATAAAATTGCTCTCGCCGACCAAACACACAACCCCTTGTGGGCGGGGGACGCAGACGAAGAATACACCCACCGTATCCCCTGCCTATCGTAAGAGACGACTAAAAGGGCCGACCAAGGGATGATCGAATTAGGACCATGAGATTACTTGTAATTAGTATCATCACGCAGGGAACACCATGGGTCACCTTTACTTGCGAGTAATACCACTATTTTAGATACACAATAGGTTTGTGATTAGTAGCAACAGTGAATGAATCAGGATGGGTTTTACATACCCGTGATTAGTACCACTAAATATTGAACACCACTGGGTTAGGTTGCCTGTAATTAGCACCATTATGTGAGAAATATCACGGGTCTGGGCGTTTCCTGTGATTGGTAGTACTATATGTGCGACACCGTGGGTCTGCGTTGCCTATGATTAGTACCCACTATGTGAGGAACACCACGGGATAGTACGAGTCCCTGTGATTAGTGGTTTAACTTCGCACTAATACATCGAAGGTTTCCGGCGACGAATGGGTGGGAAAGGGCTAGGATTGGGAAGGTAGCGGGCTTGGTCCGATTCGAACCCAACTTCTCTCGAATGCAGTGAAAGACTAGTGAAAACCACGCCGTGATAGACACGATGAATCCACCCGAGACTGAACTGCAAGCAGAAAAGAGGCTCGCATGGCTGTACATAAGTAAATTACATCATGACACCACAGCAGACAGAATTCCTCAACACTTGCAAAAACAGTACATAACAGGAGAGAGTGATAGCGACGAACTTGAGCATACAACGTAGCCTGAAAGTTTTCGGAATCTGCATAACCATCCATCGAGGTGACAGGCCCTTCAACCGACATTCTGGTCAGCAGGAGTGCTGCTGGGTTAGTATATATTTCGGATCAAGAGGTCTAAAAACGTCCGATTCTAATACAAAGCCATCCAGCAGGCACAACAAAGACAACGACTTGCATCAATCTATCAAGGCACTCCTTTGGAACATAGAAGGTATTAAATAAAACGCAAGCCACATGCTCCCAGACATTTTTCCCTGGAATACACATTGTCATACTGACAGAAACAATGCTGAAAACGGAATGGACAATTAAAGGCATATACACGATACATCTTAGTGCAACAGAAATCAGATGTGGAGGCTGAGAGGAGGCATCGTGTGTCTTCTGCAATATCCTCTTTCATAATAATATAATCCCTGAAACACATTCTTCTAGTCGAAACTCCATTCCACAGAAAAGCAGGAATTTACTACCAGCCAGAGACCCAGATATTCTCATCATTGATGAGATTGGCACAGTTTAGAATAAAGTGGACTCAGAATGCCCGCTAGTACTTGTGAGAGACTTAAAATGTAAAAAACGATGCCCCAGGCTTGACGGCAATATTGGTGTACTTGGATACTTAGAATAAATATGAGTCCAAATGATAAACTAAAATAATCAGGCAACCTATTTCGCCCAAAACAGCAAAAGCACCACAGACCACCAGAGAATAGTTGGAACTATCTTCCCGTAGAGACAATCTCACTTCCTACGACAGACTCCAGCAACACTGCAACCGACCAGGAAATTGGATGTGTCGACATTGGAACAAGGAGACCGCGCACCCATCCACAAGTAGGAAGACAGACGATGCGTTGGAATAGGTGGTACATTTGATGGGAAAAGCAGTAACTTAATCCAACCCACACAGGAGGAAGAGCAAACGGTGGTTCAACGCAGACCACTGTGAGAAACCCACGCACCGTCGATAATGATCCGAGCCCAAAAAATCTATTCCTCTATGCGCAATCCCGCAGAGATTATAAAACATTGCTAAAGAAAAATAAGATAGAATAACAAAAGGATCGGGATAAAAAGAGGATTGGAGAAGCGGAACGACATCCGTACAAGATCAACCCCAAGAAATCAGTATTCCGCGGAGATATCCCTACGCAAGTATGGGGAAATCGTATGCAGGGAGTCGTGCAATCAAAAAACAATACTAGGATATGCCTCATCCAGGAATAGAAGACAGTATCCAGGATCCCAACAGGGCGTCTCTCTGTCGCTGTAGACCATAACATCCGATCCCGGAACAACAGTTCAGAAAAGGTCGATCTACATTATATACAATATAAATCTTACAGAAAGATGTAGAGGGTGCAATGAGAGCGCCAGGGGTAAATTATATGTAATCTTAAATGAATTCTGCAAGACATTTGACACAGTGAACAGGAAACTACTTACGACAAAGCTGGAGTTAGTTATGAGGAAGGAATACTACATGTCGGCCATAATAAAACATATCCTAGCATGGAGCGATGTCTCCATCCAGGACAGTGTATCTAAATCGGCCTAAATCGGCACCAATATCTCATACGACTGGAGTACTACAAGGTGATCCCTTGTACCTGCTTCTCTTCTCAATAACCACAGCAGATGTGACGCAGAACCTCCAGAAATATACGAGGCTCTACATGTATGCGGACGACGTAGCCCTGACTGCTTCTTCGTGCGAGTTTCTGCAAGTCAAATTCAACTGACTCTTTCACTGGATGGAGGAAAAAAAATATTTACAATTGAATGAGGAAAAAGCCGATCACAAGTTCTTTCAACAAGAAGCCAGACCAGCAGCAAAGAACAAGATTGTATTTAATAACCTAAATCAATAGTTTTAAATATTTCGTGGGGCCGATGACCTTCGATGTTAGGTCCCTTTAAACAACAAGCGTCATCATCATCATCATCATCATCATCATCATCATCATCATCATCATCATCATCATCATCATCATCATATTTCGGATTCACACTGCAATGAATAGGAAACTTCTTCAGCCAGCGCGTTATCTAGAGGATCACCATGATAGTCAAAGCAGAATATGATATAAAAGACGTAAGATATCCATACAACCAGCGATAAAACTATTCCATTTGAAAGTAATTCCCATAGCTGCTTACCAATTCCAGATCGTATAAGAATAGCATGAGAAAGCTGGTCGAAGTGAAATCAGCGTACTTGAAAGAAGCAGCACATATTTCTAAATACCCTTACGTATGGTATATAAACTGACTAGAGAACCATTCCTCCTAGAGAAGCTTGGACTTCAATTTACGATCAAGCGCTATGAGAACTGTAGCGGAAGAAAGTGGCAATCTGGATCGATCTTTACATCACGGGCATCATTATCATAGAGAACTGAAAGCAGATGAAATAAGAGTCGTGCCATCTGGAGACGAGGCTGGCAATACATGGCTTCCACCACAGACTTCGCAGAACGAAAGCATTTCACGAACCAGGACTGGACTGCGTGTGAGAGCTATGTGAAACGCCATGTGAAAGGTATCATGTGCTAACATGTAAAAGCAGTAGGCGATGTCTGAAAAAGTTCTGCACAGAAGAATAACCGCATATTTATCCATATTTTGTGGTCACCTCTCATTATTGTATTTTTTTAATATAGACAGATGCAGGATATATCAAAACCTGTATGAATAAAAATTAAACAATTAGATGAAGAATTATCGGGAATGTTTACTTGTTTCGTGCATTACCGAGCGAGTTGCCCATGTGCTTAGGGGCGCGACGCTGTGAGCTTGAATCCGGGAGATAGTGGGTTCGAACACCACTGTCTGCAGCCCTGAATACGGTTTACCATGGACCGAGCTCGATAGCTGCAGTCGCTTAAGTGCGACCAGTATCCAGTAATCGGGAGATAGTGGGTTCGAGCCCCACTGTCGGCAGCCCTGAAGATGGTTTTCCGTGGTTTCCCATTTTCACACCAGGCAAATGCCGGGGCTGTACCTTAATTAAGGCCACGGCCGCTTTCTTCCAATTCCTAGGCCATTCCTATCCCATCGTCGCCATAAGACATATCTGTGTCGGTGCGACGTAAAGCAAAATAGCAAAAAAAAAAAAAAAAGTTTACCATGGTTTCCCCTTTTTACTCCAGGCAGATGCTGGGGCTATACATTAATAAAGGCCATGGCCACTTCCTTTCCAGTCCTACCCCTTTCCTATCCCATCGTCACCGTAAGATCTGTGTCGGTGCGACGTAAAGCAGCTTGTACGTAAATTGTTTTGTGTATTAGTGGGTAGTGTTACATATCATACATGTTTTTTGGATTGATCTTACGTCAACAATTGATCCCCTCTTTCTGGTTAGCCAGAGGTTGTCTCCTCTAATGTGTATGTTAATTAATGAGATAATGTTGTGCAGTAGTTTTTAGTGTAAATCGTTCTTCTGGGAGTTATTATCGAGACTTGTGCTTCATCTCAGTCTTACTCTGAACGTTGAGGCTCGTTAAACTTAAAATACAGAATAGAATGTCGGCTGCATCACTGCACTTGTAATAGCTCTATCGGTGGATCACTGCATTCTTACATCGCGGGTTCAAGTCTGGAAGATATAGCAGAAAACACTCCTTGTCATACAATGTCAGCATTGATGTATCCCTGGTGCCACAGTAACTGTGTACGTGAAGAAGGTAAAACAGAGTTCTGGTTTCTTTGTCTTGTGTGTAGAGTACAATTGAACGTCAAAATTGGCACACAGGAAGCTTCAAGTCAAGTTAAAATGCTTTTACACAGTATCTGGGGCTATACGATATTTTTTTCAATCGGACAGCTGTTTACTAAGTCATTTCAAACGTTTTTTTCCATGATCCTTTACCTAGCCACGTATTTCCACATTAGTCTTGGTTGAGCTTTTCTTATCTCTTCAGTCTACTTCTTGCTTGTTTTCATCTTAGGCTTTTCCGGAAACCGCGTTGTCCTCCAAGTTCCTTTCGACCGGGCTAGTTGGCCGTGTGGTTAGGGGTGCGCAGCTGTGAAATAGTGGGTTCGAATTCTACTGTGGGCAGCCCTGAAGAGGATATTCCCTGGTTCCCATTTTTCACACCAGGCAGATGCTGGAGCTGTACCTTTTAAAAAAATGTTATTTGTTCGGGGGTTCGACCCATGTGGATATTTTGCCCATACTGGCATCATATTATATGAACCTGCGTGTAATTGGAATGGCGGTAGTGTGGAATGTTGTCTGTGAGGAAAGGAAGATTAAGGACATCACAAACACCCAGTCTCTAAGTCATGGGTATTAATCTTTTCAATTAAAAAACCCTGCCTCGGCCGGGGATCGAACCCGGGACGCGTTGCCCCCTACACCGCGGAGCCGGACAGGGCTGTGCCTTAATTAAGGTTACGGCCGTTTCCTTCCCATTCCTAGGCCTTTCCTGTGTCATCGTCGCCGTAAGACCTATCTGTGTCGGTGCGACGTAAAGCAAATAGCAGAGGATCACGTTCCAGGATGTCATCACGTGTGATACCCACTTCTTAAAAGTCCGTTCCCACATCAGTGAACCAGACTGCTTTGATTTTTTCGTCTAGAAGTTAGAAAAATATAATTTGACAGTTTCTGAACTCATTCGTATCAGAGGACCATAGAAACCTATCTTCCTTTTTTGAATAATGTCCCGTTATCTTTTTCACGACTGTAATAATAAAATATTAAAGCTTAAGAATCTTAGTCACAAGCAACATTTCCATCAGTGTGTACATGCAAGCAAAGTTTGTGATCTTACATCTCTATTGATATCATGGATCATAGCAAGGGTATCTAGCTGTATACGGAATTCGAAATATAGTGTGTAACTTTTGTTTCAGAAATCCCACATTAATTGACCAGGCTTTCAACCACAGCCGCCTGGATGAGAAGCCAATGACTATGCCACTCTGCTAACAAGCCTCATATGTGTACATATGTACTTTATATACAGTAGATTATGGAAGATCATGTGTCTCACTCAATAGAATTTCTTGAGTTTGCACTGATCACTCGTATTTAGCAAGGAAGTTGTCACTTACCTTCGTTGTACATTATACTATTTTCCTCTTCTTCTTCGTCCCCCAGACATTGGCGATCCTCCTAAAATACAGTGCATTTGTAACTATAGATCACATGTTATTTTGCTTGTTTGATGAACGAATTTCCATCTGCGAAGTATTCTTGAAAGGGAATATAGGTGTGATAAAATGAATATATGAGATTTATAGTCGTACAAATATAATGAAAGCTTTGGTAGTTTTTACAAAGTAGTGATTTGTTTAAATAACATTTGTCTATGAGAAAACCAGTCATCGTGGTCATCACAAATACTGAATAGTATAAACAAACTTAAGAACATTTTACATGCAAGTAATGCACAGGAGTATTTGAGCATTGATTTGCACGCAACCTATACAGTGATATATATTATGTAACATACCAAGTGCGTCAAGTATCTTCTCGTCTTGTCGCATCTTTATCACAGCTACTGCATTGTAACTTACTACTCACAATGCAACGCGAAGTTTCCAGTTAAAGGTGATTATTTCCCATTTTCCGTACATAAGTCGAATCAAATAAAAATTGTCACTGAATCGCAGCATAACGCATTGGAATAGTGTCAAATGATACAATTTTGAAATATTGAATAATTGGTTGCCTAACAGTCATCGATTTACATTACTGAAATTTTGAGTAACTTCATGTGATATAATTTAGATATCCCTGCAATATTTGCCTACAAAATTTCAGCAATAATACATGAAATCTTTATCACTGATAGGGTTTTAAATTTCTTAGGACAGGGAGAGTAATTACCTTTCAGAGTATTATTTTAACAGTCAGTCTTATATTACAAAAGGAAAGTATCCTCCCGTCGTACAGTACCTGGCGCTTCGTTTAAATTTAAATGGACCCTGGACACACTCCTGGGGCACTTAACATTCGCTCGAAACTCACCAGCAACTATTCTATGTACATTAAATAACTGAGTGCATCCAACAACTTTGTTTCTGTTCAAAGAAACCAACACATATTCATCAACAACTCATCTTATTTATCTTATACTTAGCCACTTGCATAAAACACAGCGAAATGAATTCTTGTCCAGCAAGTCCTTGAACTGAACACATTTATCACACCTGTTCTGCATAAAGCGAGGAAAAGACGCAAGTTCCGGCTTGCACGTCTCGGATAGACTGAAGGAGACGAAGGTCTCATAATGGTAACTGCCTCGTTAGGCTACGGCTATGGTATTCATTTCCGTCCTCATCCCCATCTCTTTCTGCAGTTCCTCGCGAGTCTTACCCTTCGTTTCCGGCACAAAGAGAGCAATGTACATGGTTCCCAGCGCGCAGAAGATACAGAAAGTACCATAGGTTACTGTACCACCCAGTTCATTGATCATCTTCCCGAAGAACTTTGTGACGAGGAAAGAGAGACTCCAAGTAATACACACACCCATCCCACTAGCCCACTTCTTGTGTTCTATGGGTAACAGCTCGGCCATGAGCAGCCATGGCAACGGACCTATCCCCAAGCAGAAAGAGACTACGAAGATACCAATTGCCACTAATGGTAGCCATGATACATGACTCACGTCGATGTCATGGTCTTTTAGCTCAAAGTATGTAATCATAATAACGTAGCACAAAGTTACACCGGCACCAGAACATAGAAACAGAATCCTCCTTCCAATGCGATCGACCAGTTTAGATGAGACGTAGTTGGAAGTTACAAGTATACAACCAATGATGATAGTAGCTACATTAGGTGAAAGACCACTCCCAGCTTCTTGAAATATCTTAACAGTGTAGAATGTTATGGAGTTGATGCCACTGAGAGGTCTTAGTATCATTAGACCAAATATTATTTTTATGGGTTTTGATTTTGGTGATGACCACGATAGTTCACTAAAGCGCTCTTTTAGTGATAGTTTCTTTTGAGTTTCCCTCTCAGCCTTGGACTGAGAAACTAGTGTCTGTAATTTAGTCAACTCTGGCTGAATATCCCAGTCGCTGCTCCCTCCTGACCTAAGCCACTTGAGTGCAGATTCCGCTTGTAGGATGCGGCCTTTTGTCACGAGATGTACTGGCGACTCCGGCATCCACACGAATGTGATGAAGAAGAGCAACGGAAGGCAGCCCGAGGCGATGGACAGGTTTGGGTATGGGATGATTACTCCCAGAGAATATGACCACAAGATACCCACGTTGATCATGAGATCGAAGAAAACACCCACTTTACCACGAATACTAGGTTCTGTAATCTCCTCATTGTAGAGGGGAATTGCTACGGTGATGGCTCCTGCCGCGATGCCTTGGATGAAACGACCAGCGTAGATGTAAACCACCTGCAAGCAAGTAAAAGAATCATATTAGTGTAGTCCAGAAACAAACTTCATATTCATTGGCAGTAACATTCATAACAAGAATCCTGACTTTTATTACGTAGGTTAGACTACTGTATGCATGAAGAAGCTATACCAAATGAATTGGAAATTGCTATATTAGCTCCAGTGTACAAAGGGAAGAGTGATAAATATAAAACGAATAAATCTGAATTCGGGAGATTGTGGGTTCAATCTCCACTGTCGGCAGTCCTGAAAGGCGGTTTTCCGTGGTTTCCCGTTTTCGTGCCTGGCAAATGCTGGGGCTGTGCCTTAATTAAGGCCGCTGTCGCTTCCTTCCCACTCCAGCCATTTCCTACCCCATCGTCACCATAAGACCTATCTGTGTCTGTAAAAACAAGCGGATAATTACCGGCCAGTCAGTTTGACATGCGTTGCATGTAATATCTGAGACACGTTTGCGCGATCATGACCACACAAATGGGATTGTAAATTATGCTTACAGAGCTCTTCATGTGGTTTTGAGAGTTTTTGAGGTAGTAAATGATGTAAAGCAGGAGGCGAATGTCAGTGGTAAGACCCCAGTTTGGTTCTATTGTATGAGACCCTCACCAGGATTACTTGGTTCGAGGACTGGAAAAGATCCAAGCGAAAGCAGCACGATTTGTTCTGGATGTTTTCCAACAAAAGAGCAGTGTTACGAAAACGTTGCAAACTTTGGGCTGGAAAGACTTGCAAGTAATGAGACGAACAGCTCGACTGAGTGGTATGTTCCTAGCTATCGTTCGAGAGATGTCCGGTTCTATGGCTAAATGGTTAGCGTGCTGGCCTTTGGCAACAGGTGTCCCAGGTTCGATTCCCGGCAGAGTCGGGAATTTTAACCATAATTGGTTAATTTCGCTGGCACGGGGGCTGGGCGTATGTGTCGTCATCATAATTTTATCCTCATCACGACGCGCAGGTCGCCTACGGGTGTCAAATCAAAAGACCTGCATCTGACGAGCCGAACATGTCCTCGGACACTCTCGGCACTAAAAGCCATACGCCATTTCATTTCATTTCATTCGAGAGATGGCTTGGAATAATATTAGTAAACGAATAAGCTTGAATGGAGGTTTTATATGTAGGAAAGAAATTAAGATAAATTTGGAATTCATGAAGACAAACTGGTGCATTTATTCGTTTATAGGAAGAGGAATATTGATTGATTGATTGATTGATTGATTGATTGATTGATTGATTGATTGATTGATTGATTGATTGATTGATTGATTGATTGATCGATTGATTGATTGATTGATTGATTGATTGATTGATTGATTGATTGATTGATTGATTGATTGATTGATTGATTGATTGATTGATTGATTGATTGATTGATTGATTGATTGATTGATTGATCGATCTAGTACTAATTATGGTTTATTCTGCAGTACGATTATGAAGGCTGTGTAATTACTGTGCAGTTTAGAAACTTACCCTGAATGTTTAATCTTATATCACTATAATAGTTGGGGAGGATGACTATATACTTGGCAAGGAAGACTGTAATATATCGTATTACTGAACGAAGATGCAGTTAGATTATCATTTACCTATTTTAATAGAATTAATGTTTGAATGCTTATGTTTTAGTGAAATAATAATAATAATAATAATAATAATACCAAGCTCGATAGCTGCAGTCGCTTAAGTGCGGCCAGTATCCAGTATTCGGGAGATAGTAGGTTCGAACCCCACTGTCGGCAGCCCTGAAAATGGTTTTCCGTGGTTTCCCATTTTCACACCAGGCAAATGCTGGAGCTGTACCTTAATTAAGGCCACGGCCGCTTCCTTCCCACTCCTAGCCCTTCCCTGTCCTATCGTCGCCATAAGACCTATCTGTGTCGGTGCGACGTAAAGCAATTAGCAATAATAATAATAATAATAAACCTCTAAATTCTCCTATATAATGCAGGGTTAAATAAAAAATCTTTGAACACTGATTACTGCCCTATGCAGTCGTGACCTTTGGCAATCAGGATGGTGCCTCCAGTTACACATATCTCAGCAGAACACGTCCCGATAATTCTGCTTCAGTGTTTATATTTAGATAATATATATTAATGCTCTAATTTCAAAGTTTTGTTTTCAGTAAAACGGTTACTACATATTTAGTTTGATTTCGTATAGTCTTCTGTAACGAAATTAATATTATGAATTCGTTTCTTTGTATTTCTCAATAACCCGTCCACTTACACCCACCAATAAAATAAGTAAATAGTAGACATAATTAATTCTAAAACAGGGACTTGAAATATACAATCATTAGATTAGGTTTTAAGCTATTAGATCGTGCTCATTACTGGATGGCTCAGTCGGCAGAGTATCGACCCTGACAGCCGAAGGTTATGAATTTGGGTCGCACCGGCGTCCGGTTAGACATTTGTCTTCGTAATTAACATTCATTTAAGTATATTACATGTAATATAATAACCGAAAACTAAGCTGATGAATATGTGGTCGTGAAACCTAAACATTCAAAGAGATATTAATTGTACTTGAAACACACTTCCAGAATATTAGGTCTTGTCGAGTGCATATAGTACATGCCGAAGAGATATTAAGAAGAAACTGGCCAGCCGAGTACCGATGGGAGCAGAACCCACAAGCTTTGGATCCCTGCCAACAGAACAAGAATGACCGAGGTCGCCATAGCTCAATCTGGAGAGCATCGAACGTGAAATCCGAAGATTTTCGGTTCAGTTCTGTCCGGTTGGCCATTTTTGTTTTGTACATGGCATCTCTTTGACCAGCAGCCTACTGCATGTTCTCAACACGATCTAATAAATTGGAAATCTGTTTCAACTTTAATGTGGCCACAAAAACTTAAAGAAATATATTAATTTAATTTTAATTTAATTTAATATTTACTGAAATAATATACGACTACTTACGACTTCGTGTGACAGGATGATGAGAACCCATCCGAGCAGGAACAGTATACCCAAAAATAGGATGAGAGGCTTACGGCCTAAACCATCGGCGATGAAGCCGGCAGGGAGAGCACCTACCAGCGCGCCTAGAGGGACCAAGGAACCAATCCAGGATGCTTGTGCTTCACTCACCATCGACGTTCTGGAACACAGAAAAATTAAATTGCCATTAATATTAATTACATAGTGGAGAAATTCAGACGTGTTCATTGTACTGGAGAAATAAAGAAAATACAGGTGAACGGGGAAAAGTTAGTTATTCACAACTTACAATTGACACCAGAAATATCACATAAATCATTGATATTTAATATTACACTTGATCATTAAATTAAATTGATAGTTTCCTTAAAAGAGATACCAGCTGGACCTTCGATCATTATAACGAAAATTCCTTCCCTTAAAATAGTACTTGTATAAAAATTAGACTCCGTAACTTTTAAGA
Organism: Anabrus simplex; assembly: GCF_040414725.1. Classification (NCBI taxonomy): domain Eukaryota; kingdom Metazoa; phylum Arthropoda; class Insecta; order Orthoptera; family Tettigoniidae; genus Anabrus; species Anabrus simplex. Next base: position 944,022,443 of record NC_090265.1, on the reverse strand, counting down.
TAACGGTCGTAATGGATATTTTTGCTGTCTTCCCACCAAGGTACTGGTGGTTCGAATAATTACTGTACGACCTTGTATGTGGGATTTTTGTAGTTCGGATTCACGTAAAACTTCGATATGCCGTGGCTACGATGACGATATCATAATAACGTATAACAGTAAGCTCACCTTTTACTTTAACTTCAAGGAGGAAGGTGAAATGAAATGTGAATATTTGTTCCCCATAATAACTGCTCGCTAATATTGTATATGGAATAATTTTAGTTTTTTCAATCGCAGTGTGCCCAAGGAATTCTTAATGGGGAAACTACATGTCCAAGACAGTGACTCCACAATTCTTAAATTGAGTCTAAAGCTGAATTTGAGGGACTAGTAGAGGCCTAATAGAAACAACAAAAATGATCGAGGGAGAGACGTTTCGACGGGTTAGCACTACACATTTACATTTTTCTTCGTATTCCAACTCTTATGAACGTACAATTGCCTGGATCCCACCCAGCTACGACGGCTGCTGGGCAGCCAGACTGGAGTGGGGTCAGAGTGTCAACACCTTTAGCGATATCGCTCGATTTTCTTCACCGGATTCACTGCTTCTCATGTCAACAACTCCTTTGTTGTACTCATGACCGTGAGTGAACCCCCTTGCAGCCTCAGTCCAGGATTAAATTCTGTGCTTATCTCCAAAAGGCACTGGTGTTCTCGTCATTCGAGTAAAAGATTGTAAATACCAAGGAGTCTTTCTCCCAAATGTTTGAATTTGTTCGGGACGACCTACCGGTGCGATAAAACTTTCTAACATTCCACAGATCACAATCACGAATATATATGATTCATATTTGCAGGATTGTTAACATGTGACTTCACTCTAGACATTACCGCAAGTGAGTAATTTTCAAGTTGAGAGATTGTATAAGCTAGTGGTATTAAGAATGTATAGAAGCTGTTTTATTATTACTTGTTGAGAAACTCTATCTAGCTATGTTAAAACGATAATCAAAAAAATGCTTTAAACAAGCTGTTACAAGGCAGAATTCAGTGTGAGGTAACGTAATGCGGCGTGCAATAACACAAGTTAGACAGAGCCGATGTAGATTTATCTCAATCCGCCAGGTATGTTCGCCTCTGGGTGGTATTTGGTTTGGTAAAGTGAGATATGTTGCGGTGTGGTGAGCCGTATATTGAAGGACATCTTTCACAGTAGCCGTTATAATGTCCAAATTCAGACCAGGACAGGTGTCAAAACCGCTCTCGTATAAATCCATTCGTTTACATTGTATCATGAATGCTCTGCTTTTTGTCGGTATTTCATGCCGCCCGAGTTTTAGGCAATACGTTTCTCACGCGTGATGTACGGATTGTATGTTCATCAAAATAAACGGCGTACGTTATTTTGAGCTGTGTCTATTAACAAACCAACATTGAAAACATGGATGATTGAAGAATTGTGCAACCGGGCTACTTAAACTGAAATACTGTATTTGTAATAGATTTGCAAAGGCACATGTTTTAATGAAGTCATCTGGAACAGGGTAACAATTTTCTCCCGAAAAATATCATATCAGGCATATAATGTATGTATGTATACTTTATTATACTTTATACTTCGCATAAAGTTCAGAACTTTAAAGAAATTATCATTTCTAGATATTATATTTTGTTACTACTTACATTTAGCCTAATCGGAAGTATATTAGTTAATTCAAATGTTGAATGCAAATGCTATATAATATAGATCGATGATTCGCATTATTGAATGAGTTGACTCCGCGGTTCGTGTCGCGTACCCGTGAGCTTCCATTCAATGGGTGGTGGGTTAATTGCACCGTCGGCAGCCCGGAAGATGGTTTTCCGCTGATTCCCATTTCCGCATCAGGCGAATGCCCGGCTCCACGGCTAAATGGTTAGAGTGCTGTCCTTCGGTCAGAGGGGTCTCGGGTTCGATTCCCGGCAGGGTCGGAAATTTTAACCATCATTGGTTAATTTCGCTGGCACGGGGGCTGGGTGTATGTGTCGTCTTCATCAACATTGCATCCTCATTACGACGCGAAGGTCGCCTACGGGCTTCAAATCAAAAGACCTGAACCTGGCGAGGCGAACATGTCCTCAGACATTCCCGGCACTAAAAGCCACACGTCATTACATATATGAGGCAAATGCTGAGGCTATAACTTAATGAAGACTATGGTTGCTTCGTTACTGATCCTAGCCTTTCCCATCCTTTGTCGCCGAAAATCTTTGATGTGTTAGTGCGTTGTTAAACCACTATAAAGTTCGAAAATATCATGCTGTTCTTTTTAATACTTTAGACGTGTATCAGAAGCCGCCTGATAGCTCGAAAATAGGCCCAGGCGAGCCGAGCATACCCTCTGACACTCCCGGCATTAGGACATGCACTAAATAAATAAATGTATAAATAAATACATAAATAAATTTGACAAAAATATGTGATCTCATGTTATATAAAACTAAACAATGAAAAGCACAGCTCTAACATATTTACCTTTTGTAATAAATAACAATAATAATTTGTAGATATGGAGAATTTAAAAATTTGATCGTCGAAGGTCTCGAGGTAATACACGAGGCCAAACTGAATGCTTCACCTTCTTCTTCTTCTTATTCTTCTTCTTTTCCTATCGCTTTTCTCACACCTGTGGCGTCGCGAGTGCGAACTGTGCCACACAAGTAGATTTGGCCCTGTTTTACAGCCGGATGCCCTTCCTGACGCCAACCCTATATGGAGGGATGTAATTACTATTACGTGTTTCTGTGGTGGTTGGTAGTGTGTTACGTTGTCTGAATATGATGAGAAGAGTGTAGGGACGGACACATACACCCAGTCCCCGAGACAGAAGAATTAACCAGAAGCGATTAATATCCCCGACCTGGCCGGGAATCGAACCCGGGACTCTCTGAACCGAAGGTCAGTACGCTGGCTATTCAGCCAACGAGTCGCACACCAGAATGCTTTATTTTGATAAGGGTGTAAGGGTGAGGATGAGTCTATCATTGAATGACCAAAGATTCTGTGTAAAGGAAAATATTAAAATATTCTCAGGGGGTTACATGAAGACTAACGTTTAATTTGATACTAATCTTGTATAAATGTTTTCCACTGATTTAATTCTTAAGAAGATAGTTCATATTTGGCATTGATGAAACTTTCCACAGCCTCGCTTCCGTCGTTGTGATGAGACCACTAGCAGTCACTTCGAAAATATATGGTTAAGTGTTATCTCAGAACTTTGAAGTCTGCAGTGTCGAAAACCGTATGTACACAGGTTCATGTTCTCAAACTACGATAGCTCTTAAACTGCTTATACTAGAATCCTGAAAAAAACACCATTGACACTCTAATTTAATCTAGTTTTATTGTGTTTATAACAATAGGCATAGTTCCCTTTCAAAAATGGAACTTTCTAAAATAAATGCACATTCTAAAAATCATCAAAATCTGCCTGGTTGAGTGGCTCAGACGGTTAAGGCGCTGGACTTCTGACCCCAACTTGGCAGTTTCGATCCTGGCTCAGTCCGGTGGTATTTGAAGGTGCTCAAATACGTCGGTAGGTTTAATAGCACATTAATGAACTCCTGCGTGACTAAATTCCGACACCTCGATGTCTCCGAAAACCGTGAAAGTAGTAAGTGGGACGTAAAGCCAATAACATTATTATTAACATCTATGTGCAGGCTACGATTATGAGGCCTTGGTTACACTTCATTTGTGGTGCAGGTTTTAGGTGGTTCACCCGGTATATGTTAGTAAACATAAAGGTTGAATAATGCTGCCGTAAGAACACGCCCCCACTCTTAATCATTACGGGACCAAATATTGTTTTACCTACTCTAATTGTCAGAGTTCTGATTTCTAGAAATTTAGCCACCTGTTCAATTACCCTTTTGTCTAGTCCAATAACCCTCATTTTTTCAGTAGTCTGTCATGAGCTATCCTATCAAAAGCCCTGGCATACAAATAGATACGCAGCTCATCTGACCTCCTGAATGTAAAATATCTGCTAAATCTTGCTGGAATACTGCAAGTTGAGCTTCACTGGAAAAACGTTCCCTAAATTCGAAATGCCATCTGTCGAAACAATTAGCGATTTCGCAAGCGTGTCTAATATAATAACTGAATAAGAAATAATGCTTTCTCAGAGCTTACATACTGCACAAGTCAAGCTGACTGGCCTGTTATTATCCGGTTTACGTTAATCACCCTTTCCTTTGTACACTGGGACTGGTATAGCAACTTCCCATTCATTTTCTACCAATCATGACTATTTTTTATGAACACCATCATGAATCTCTTACCAATCATGGGGGAATCTTCCATAATTGTCCATTTTGTTTGATAGGCTAGGCAAACATTAGAAAACGAATCTGAGTGATAACCCTAAATGTAGATCACTGATGACTGACGATTCATACTGATTAATAGTCCGAAAAGAGCTAGTCTACAACTGCGAGCATGTTATAATTATTGTAGTTTTCCTTAGAATATTGTATGACTACGGTTGCATGCCCTACAGTGCACTGTAACGGGTCGCATCGAATATCTTCGCTACGAAATGCCCTCTATGAGACGCAACGCTATTTAGAGTGATCCTCATTCTGTTCCCTACTTAAATCTACAGTTGAGGTACTGTCAAGTCTAGTCGAGGTCCCGAAAGCGTGCTCGGTTCACCCGAAAGGAAGTAGAAAATTTAGAAATGAGATTTTCATTTCTGGACATGCACCTGACCCTGAGGTTTACTCCATCTAAACCAAAATGATTAGTACTACATTAATTCTCGGTGCTAAAGGTACCCTGATTTTCAGCTAACCTCTCTATGCCACTCATTGGCGAGGTGTCCTGCTGCATGGCTAAATGGTTAGCGAGCTGGCCTTTGGTCACAGGAGTCCAGGGTTCGGTTTCCGGCAGGGTCGGGAACTTTAAGCATCATTGGGTAATTTCGCTGGCACGGGGGCTGGGTGTATGTGTCGTCTTGATCATCATTTAATTTCATCCTCATCACGACGCGCAGGTCGCCTACGGATGTCAAATCAAAAGACCTGCACCTGGCGAGCCGAACATGTCCTCAGACACTCCCGACACTAAAAGCCATACACCATTTAATTTTTCATTGCCGAGGTAACGAATAATGGAAGCATTTACCTTGCACTTCTCCTAGGGCCTTATACATGCATGGCTTTGGTAAGAGTTTAAAACTGATACAGCGCCCTCAATTTCTATTCTGTAAATTTTCTTCTAAATGTATTTATTTTAAAACCTTTAATGTGACCCGTACCCGTAAGTGTCCAAATTTACAAACAAACAAAAGAATCTTATGGGAAATATCGGAGTGTTTAGAGAAACGTTACCTGGCCGAGGCGGTAAAGGTGTGCTCAGGTCGACCGGAAGGACGTGGGTTCGATTCCCCGTCAGCATATGGTCCTGGGGTTTATTCAGCCTACACCAGAAATGAGTACAAGGTTAATTTCTAGGGTAAAATGTGGCCGGGCATAGAGCTAACCACTTCACCCCATCAAGTGCCGAGGTTACGTATAGTGGAAGCTTTCACCTTCCACCCCTCCAAGAGTCTTCATGGCCTGTGCGGAGATGACTTTTCTTTCTTTAGAGAAACGTTGCATGGTAAAAGGACGTGAGTTCGACTCCCCGTCAGGAAGTCGAAAAATTTAGGACACGAGGAGGAAACTGAGATCAGTGAGGTAAAATTATAGAAAAAGATCTTGCACACTCTGAATTGTGTTATGTTCGAAATGAAAGGGAAAAATTCCTAGTGATAGCAAAATAATCTAATTTAACGGCATTTAGTGAGAATTGATAATCTAGTTTCTTTTTCCCGTAAAAGAAGCAAGCTTTAATTATTTAATAATTGAACTACTATACGTGAAATTTGACTTAATAGTTAATATATCAACATTAAATATTCTGAACATCCTTAACATGTATTCAAATCTCCACTGTTGGGAATGGAACATGTTATTCACCAGTGGGCTCATTGCAGCCTTTAAGAGTAACTGTAGGCGGAGACTGTTCGACTTGTTTACGCGACCATGAGTGCAGTGTGTCGGAAGCGGGGATCTCTTCTAGAAGGCCGTGGAATAGTGCCGCGGGCGGCGAGCGGTCGGTCACCGTCCCTTGCTTGAGTCATGATGCATTTTGTGTCAAGGAGAAGCTAACTGGAGTAGTAAATTATTAGTATATATGAAGAAGAATGCATTCAAGTAAGTTCTATTGAAATGTGAACGAATGCGTGGAAATTTCCATTGCTATTATACGGATGCAAGACCTTACAGTATGTAGTAAATGTGCTTAGATATATTCAAGATACATCGGGTGCACTGTATTCTGTTTGTGAAAGTACCTGTTTTAACTGACTCTTTTCACTTACAGTGCACTGCAGCTAGATGGAGCAGACGATTAATAAGCTGGTGTGTCAATTCTATTTCAGCTCTGACCGATGGCATGTGACCATAAATATTGAAAGCCTATTCTCATAAAACACCAAACACGGCAATTAACGTCTATCAATCAAGCTTAGAATAGTGTAGTGTCTCTGAGGTCCACTGGAAGCTTTAAAGGAACTGCGTTATTTCTATTTGGATGTTTTCGACCTAATGAGTGCTCCTAGCTAAGGGAGGCAACCGTTAATCCGGCAGCCATCGGCGCCCCAATATATTCGCGGCTCGGTGGCTGATTCCTTCTACCTCTCCTCCCAATGGTTCACCCACCTAAATACTGACCACGTCTCGATTTCATGAGATCTAGTGTTCCAACATGGCTGTGTCGTAGGCTGCTGGTAAATCCATGACTGCCTCCGAATTTCTTACTACTAATTTGTCAACAGGGAGTTCACTCGTAGTTTTGGTCCTGTTGATTATATTACACCCCAATAGTCTCCCTCTAAATACAATAATAATGTTATTTGCTTTACGTCCCACTAGCAACCTTTTACGTTTTTTCCTCTAAGTACGATCATTGAACTGCTTCTTTTATTACTGCGGAACAGTGACAATTTAATATTACTGATAATTTGTCAAACAGAAGTGATAGTTTCTAAATAATATTTCATTGACTAAATAATTCCCTTTCGTTTACAGCATTATTCAATTACCACATTTAGACCGACTAGTAGATCAAACTGAATTGGAAAATAAGCTGTTTATTAAACGAGAGAACCTCTGAAAATATTACATTGCTCCGAATTTACTACGAAAATAAAATCATTGAATTTAAATATCTAAAGTTACTTTTTGAAGGAAACGTATTATTTGGCGGACAAACAGGAAAATGGTTGTCTAGGTATTTTCATCCTAAGAAAATAGTAATTTTGTTACTATTTTGTTTGCATACTAATGTTACCTTTACCTTCAAGTTATTTCTTTAATGACAGGCATAATAACATTCGTCTCGCTGATATTATACAAATTCATGTAAGCACAATTTGTTGCGGTGACAATTGACAGGCATTGACTTTTGAAGCTATACAAATAGTTTAGTAGAGGATCGCGAATATTGCAGTGGTCAAGATGCTAGACCTCGCTGGAGGATCCTAGCGTGAGATATTCCCCTGAGAAATCGTATGATTTTAAGGAGGACATTCGGTCTTATATCTCTGATCAAAATCCAAAATAACCCAAAAAAATAACTGGCATGCGGTGGTGGAAATATTTTATTACAAGCTGTGTAGTCCAGTGTTATTATTATTAATTACTATTAATATAATAATTATATTATAATTATATTAATATAATAATAATAATAATAATAATAATAATAATAATAATAATAATTGGGACTTCTGATTGGCACAATTCCTCAGCAAAATACGTTCTTTGTGAGTTCATTGTTACCCATTAATCACAGTTAAGAACCTCTATATGCCAAATGGAACTTTCAAAATTCGATTCCATTAACTTGCGCACTGAAGGCTGGTCATCATTCCATCATGTTGGAAAACGATACAGGTTACAATTAAAATGTAATATAGTAATAACTGTTTAGAATAAAGCTATGAATTATAGTAGTCTAATATCAGATGATTCTAATTACTAGCTTTATATCGCAAGAGTAATGGCCTGAAGAACTGATTAATTGCCCAATATTCAAATCCCGGTCATTGGTATGGAAGTTGTTAAAGACCCATAAGATGCAAGTTTGTTCTGCTAATTCTAAGCTGACCTGCTAATGAACGGTTAGAACGGTGTGGAGCAGTAGAGTGTACACCAATTAGTAAAGGTCAGTATTGACTAAATACTAGTTTTATGGTTAGAAGTAAATTACCGTGATCGTCATAATTTGTACACGGTGGAGTAACAGGTTCGGCTTTCTTCTTGCTTGTTAAAATACCACCTGTGTGCACTCACAAGCAGCAGTCACATTTCGACTGAGCTAACATCAGATTAAACTAGTATCAATGAAGAAGTTTCTCCTTGTGGGAAATAAGATATGACCCATGAACTGAGTAGTCTAGTGATGGCCCCTCTCCATTGTGCACGAGAATACAAGTTACCTTACGATTCCAAAGATGCGGCATCGATTTCATTGCTGCAGGAGGTCCGGCTCCATAGCTAAATGGTTAGCGTGCTGGCCTTTGGTCACTGGGGTCCCGGGTTCGATTCTCGGCAAGGTCGGAAATTTTAACCGTAATTGGTTAATTTCGCTGGCACGGGGGCTGGGTGTATATGTCGTCTTCATCATCATTTCGTCCTCATCACGACGCGCAGGTCGCCTACGGGTGTCAAATCAAAAGACCTGCATCTGGCAAGCCGAACTTATCCTCGGACACTCCCGGCACTAAAAGCAATACCCTCCATTTTTGCTCCAGGATGTACGGCTCAGATGGTAGAGCGCTGGCCTTCTGAGCCTAAGTCGGAGGGTTCAATTACAAGTTGCTTTACGTCGCACCGACACAGATGGGTCTTATGGCGACGATGGGATAGGGAAGAGCTAGAAGTGGGAAGGAAATGACCGTGACCTTAATTAAGGTACAGTCCTGGCATTTGTCTGGTGTGAAAATGGGAATCCACGGAAAACAATCTTCTGAGCCGCCGACAGTGGGATTCGAACCCACTATGCAAACCCATAGCTATGCGCACCTAACCGCACGGCCAACTCGTCCGGTGGTTCAATTCCGACTGAATCCAATGGTATTTGAAGGTGCTCTAATATGCCAGCCTCTTGCTGCTAGATTTATTGCTATTTAAGAGAACTCCTGCGTGACAGAATTGCGACACCTCGGCGTCGGCCATGAAAGTAGTAGGATATAAAAGCATAATTATCATCATCATAATCCCTCCCTAGGTCAAGACTTGTTCTCTTCTTATCCCGACGTTTTGAGGTTTGCGACGCCTTGGAAGTCTTTCATTTTCTGCCTTTCATGGCCACATTCCTATTTCGAAGGATCGTAACTCGTCCATTCTTTCGTCTGATAAGTGTGACGAGAGGATTGCTGCCCAACTGTACTTCCACCGGGCGAGTTGGCCGTGCGCGTAAAGGCGCGCGGCTGTGAGCTTGCATCCGGGAGATAGTAGGTTCGAATCCCACTATCGGCAGCCCTGAAAATGGTTTTCCGTGGTTTCCCATTTTCACACCAGGCAAATGCTGGGGCTGTACCTTAATTAAGGCCACGGCCGCTTCCTTCCAACTCCTAGGCCATTCCTATCCCATCGTCGCCATAAGACCTTTCTGTGTCGGTGCGACGTAAAGCCCATAGCAACTGTACTTCCCCTTAAAACAGTCATCGCCACCACCTGTATTTTTAAATGTCGAGATTCACATGATCTTTCAGTCGTGTATTTAACTCTTCTTTGCATTGTGTATCAAATAATCTTCTTTCTATGTCACTTTTCCCACACATACGAAGGTGCGCTAAGTGTTTCACATGCGGGTACGACCCGATTTTACGGCCAGATGCCCTTCCTGACGTCAACATTGTATGGAGTGATGTATTCAAATGTATGAGTTTGTATAGTGGCTGGCTGCGTGATGTGGCGTGTGAAGAACAATCGGCATGTCCTAAGATACCCAGTGTCTGAACCATCGCATTCAACTAGAAATGACTAAAATCCTCAACCCGGCTAGAAATGGAACCGGGGATCTCTGAACCAAAATCCACTGCACTGACCATTCTGCCAAAGATCTGGACAATGTACCACAATCAGCTTGGAATTACAATTATTTCGCATCTCTGGAGGGAATATAATTAATCAATTTACGTTCTGTGTATGCCATAAGATGTTTATAGGCTGTATCACAGATTGGTTACGCAACGATTGACAACACTTTCCTTCTCTTAGAGGAGGCATATTTCATATTTGTGGACGACTACACACCACTCAACTGACCAGGCGGCACGTAATCGAAGCTTTCTGCGAAATATTGACATTGCTTCCCAATACGCACCTCCTAGCTGATCGGACTTGTATCTTATTGGATGTTACCGCCAAGTGCGAAGTGCGCGCATTTATTCGGTTTTTGAACGCAAAAGGTACTGAACCGATTGAAATCCATCTCCAATTGACAGAAGTGTATGGTGAGTCGTGCATGGATGTCAAAAATGTTCGTAAGTGGTGTAGAGAGTTTGCAGCCGGTCGGACTGAATTTCACGACGAACGAACAAAGGAGCGGGAGACCGTCAGTTTCCGTCGAGACAGTCGTGAAGGCTGAGCAAATCATGCGTGAAGATCAGGGGATCACCCTGGATGATCTCTGCAGTTTGGTTCCTGAGGTTACCCGAAGCCCCGCTAACAACTTCCTGAACAGCATTGCGGTGAGCTGGTACGACATGGGCATACAAAAACTGTCACAGCGTCTACAAAAATGCATCGACCGAAATGGTGATTATGTAGAAAAATAGATAAATGTTCAAGCTGTAAAATGATGTAAACAATTGTAGAAATAAGCAGGTATATGTGTTTAAAAAATTGACCTTATTTTGGGGATTACCTTCGTAACACACATCCCAACCGAATCAGTACATTCATACGGTTCAGAGGGTGAGCAACGTCATACCGATAAGTGGACTCGTAAATCTGACTCGATTTTCTAATCACTGAAATAAAAGCACATACACTCTCAACACGGGAAATTTAATTTCGTTTCCATCTCCTCTTCTGGGTGCTTCAATTTTTTTTGTCAGGCAGTGTATATTCGTTTGAATAGTATGTGGGATTAATTGGAGGGTATTGTATGTCGGAACACGTCACAAGAACATGCCATATCGCCAGTTACGTAGAACTACACCGAATATGACTGACGAGCATACAAGCAATATATTTGGTGCAGACAAGGAATGTTTTTAAAGCGATGAAAATTGTCACTGTAAAATGTTACTATTAATGGAGACGGCAAAATTTAAAATATGGAAGTGATCAATAAGTAAGAGGGAAAACGTCTTTTTGTTGCTTAAAAATAGATGGCATCTGCTGTGTGAAGCAATATACTAATTCGAAAACCGTAATCAGTTTCACAATATTAGTTACTCGGAATAAGAGTATTCTGACACATCTCTACTTCATATTCAAGTCTAATAATTTTGAAAGGATAGAAAATACTTTTTTCAATGCCTGTCTGTTAGGGTATCAGCCTAGAGGCTGCTTGGATCCTCAAATAGCACCACCAAAGGTTGTGCGGTTATAAGGAAACCAATGGCAGCACCAGAATGAGGCGTACTATGCAAGATGAGGAGTGAGGTAGGTTGCCATTGCCTTCACTGGGCCAGAAAGTACTATTGCAGCACGACTGACTCTATGTTCAGCACTTTTCATAACACTCAGATGCACTAGTCATGCTCCGAATGTCATTACTCAGCACTACCCATACCCCAGCAACTTCCATATTGTCACAGCCATGATGTTGACTGGGACTTCGGTGGAAGCTACACTTTACTCTGGCCTGCGCCAAGAGATGGATGCAAAAGTACTGTATCCATCAAGAAATAATAGCAGGCAGTTTTTTTCAATAACCTCTGAAAATATCAATTTTTACTGCTATGAATTATTCACTATAACCCCACGACACTTAACGCATTTGAAAGGGCTTTGGCCTGCCCAGGGACCACTGCTCAGCCCGAAGGCCTGCAGATTACGAGGAGCCGTGTGGTCAGCACGACGCATCCTCTCGGTCGTTACTCTGGGCTTTCGAGACTGGGCCCGCCATCTATCGTCAGATAGCTCCTCAATTCTAATCACGTAGGCTGAGTGTACCTCGAACCAGCCCTCAGGTCGAGACAAAAATCCCTGACCTGGCCGGGAATCGAACCCTGGGCCTCCGAGCGAGAGGCAGTCATGCTACCCCTACACCACGGGGCCGGCGATCTCAGAACTACGCCACCAAAATGGCAATGTATATTCGTGGATCGCTCTATATGCATATAACTTGAAACTGTAGACTCTTGTTTGGTAATGCTATCTCTTAGTAGTTGTTAGCATGCAAAATTTTTAATGCGAGCGCAAAAGTGGCCAATGCTGTCATGTTCACCTTTTTCCTTACGAGGTATTTCTTTTGATAGTACTCACTATGTATTCGCGTGAGGCACATACGAATGAATCATAAATTACTGCTGAGCTCGTTACGCCCACTGACCTGGTGACGTTGGTACTGTTGTAGTTGTGAGTGACCACTAGATGGGGTTCCTCCATTACTGGTAGAGTAGGCGAAGTCCAGCCCAACACAGTGCCGCTGCACATTGCACATGTCGTAGCTGCAACCAACAAGAAAACACCAGTTTAGCATCAATAAAATTCAATACAACTTACAATTTATCCAAACCGGTTTGGTAGCATATTTGTACATAAACGTAATATACAGAAATTATTCAAGAAATAAATGGAGACCGCTGAGGATAGAGTAGGTCTGTTTTCAATCAGATGTAACTCGCAGAAAGACGCAAGTTAATCATCGTTGCAGGTAATCGGAGGTAAAGGCTTTAAAGTATTCCTAACTACGGAATGAAGTGTGGTGGAGTTGTTAACTCTACGTCCGGCCAACCTTTTACCTCAAGGAATTCACCTGGTACCCATATCTCTTGTCAGCTGAATTAACCACGGAATCATCTGTCTCTCCAGAAGTGTGGATCTCATTTCTAAAATTCTCTACTTCCTGACGAGGATTCGAATCCATGTCCCTCTGGATGATTCCGCCTCGCCTTTGCAGCCCCTTTAACTTACCATTGTAACGATTTGTGTCCGTTACTTTTAAAATGAAGTGAGGCACGTTACCTCCAATTCTACATAGAATCCGAACTAGAATGATGTGACTATTGATTCCGAAAATCTCGCTTCATTTGTCTGTACTCGAAACACAGTGTCTTTTGTGAGGAGCCAGTGACGATGTCACTCACCTCTCACGAACCCTTCACCTAAAGGTGAAGTGAGAAATCTCGGAAAATCACAGCTAGGCTGATCAAGATTGAGATTTATTTTCAGTTACGCTATCTTACGGATTGAGTACTTCCCCAGAATACATTTAAATTCGTAACAATGGGAAATAGAACCAGAATCAACCTTGAAGGAACCTATCAGTTTAAGCCGTACACCACACTGATTGACACATTACAACACAGTTGCTTACCGAGAAGTGGCCGTGCGGTTAGGGTCGCGCAGCTGTGAGCTTGCATTTGGGAGATAGTGGGTTCGAAACCCACTGTCGGCAGCCCTGAAGATGGTTTTCCGTGGTTTCCCATTTTCGCACCAGGCAAATGCTGGGGCTGTACCTTAATGAAGGCCACGGCCGCTACCTTCCCAATCTCCCACCCTTCCGTCGCTGAAAACTTTCGATGTGTTAGTGCGACGTTAAACAAATAGCAAGAAGAAGACAACACAGTGGATTACCACCCCTCAAAAAGCCATTATTATAAAAGAAATAAGACAGTCTTATGTGGTATAATGTGTGCTTAATAAGTTCAAGGAACCCAATTCACCATCACAGAAGCGTTGTGAGAGTACTGTGTACCTTAGCTGTATTTATTTATACCTCTATCGGATTATTTGTTTTGAATCTCACGTCTACAGTCTTGTAATTTTAATCCACTAACGGAACAGTGCTATAACAAGATTACTCCTAATAACGTTATTACCTCATTCATCCGGCGTAAGGAAACAGTGATGACTATCAGTATCGCTCCGTGAAAATCAACAACTCCACACATCTCCCTGATTTCTTCCCTCTTCGCATCAATTTTCGAGTTCCGCTAGTGAAGAATAATTTATTGTTTAATGGCTTTTGACAACGATATTTACGCTTACAGGCTTGTAAAAGTAGCTTGTAGTTTTATATGACTATTTATATCGTGATCTTTAACATGGACACTCCCTTTTACGTGTAATCCAAACAACAAGGATTTCACTTTGCATTGCAATCTCAACGTGCATTTGCCGGGAATTAAACTGCGCCTACATTGATAACAAGCTAACTGTCTAATATTGAAATTTATTTTAGTGGTGTTGTCGTTGATGTAAATCTTGTCAGCCCTATAATTGAGTTCGGAATTGTGATAAGTACGTAAGGTTTTGAAATAAGAATCTATCCCGTTGTGTTTCTGGAGTAAATAGTGACGAAATGCTCACACCGATGGTACACATTCTCGCACATTACGTTATGTCGTACAGTTGTTGATCTTGCTATTAAAGCATCTCAATTTTAATCACCCGGATCAGCCCATTAATTGGGGAAGAAGAACGGAGAGTGACTTGCACCCAGTCCTTTGAGTCTTAAGATAATAATAATAATAATGATAATAATAATAATAATGTTGGAATTTTACTGTGATGTCATTTAGGCTGCTTGCAAGTCAATTTTGATATTTTACCTTACCAGATGACAGGGGATTTGGAATTCTTTTGGGCAATTTCTGCCTGAATTTTAATTAATTTGATAAAGTAGGCCTACACACCAAACGTGTCACCACAAATCCTTTTCATGCCGATGTCACACGGCATGGAGTGCGGAACTCTATTTTGTTCCTGTTTATTTACTTTCTTCACCGAACGATTTGGCCGTGCGGTTAGGGCCGTGGATCTGTGAGCTTGCAGTCGTGAGATAGTGGGTTCGATCCCCACTGTTGGCAGCCTTGAAGATGGTTTTCTGTGGTTTCCTATATTCACACCAGGCTGTGCCTTAATAAAGGTTACGGCTGCTTCCTTCCAACTCCAAGCCCTTTCCTATCCCATCGTTGCCATTAGAACAATTTGTATCGGTGCGACGTAAAGCCAATTGTAAAAAAAGAAAAAACTTAAACAACTTATCACTGGAGCCACCCAGGCTTGTTTCGGTTTGGTCTTACCAGATGCACCTTCAAACGCCACGGATTTTTTAGATGAAAATCTCAAGCCAGGATCGACTGGAATTTGAACTTCAGTCTTCCAAGCGGCAAGCCAGCAACTAAGCCCTTAAGCCCTTGAAGTAACCACGCTCTCTCCACCGCCCTCCTGGGAATAGAGCTTTCTACTACCCTTCAAGAATTCGTCTACGGCCGTAGCCGTATTGGCACACCGGATCCCGTGAGATCTCCGAAGTTAAGCAACATTAGGTGTGGTCAAGAAGTGGATGGGTTGGCACGCGCTGTTGGTGGGGGTAAGGGAATGGAGGAGCAGAAAGGAACTAGCCACCCTACCGTACGTAAACTCCGGCTCAGGCACACCTCTGCGCAGTTTCGGACCTGCCTTCGGACAAAATACACCCTTACCTTACCTCAAGATTTCGACTACCTCGGTCGGGTGTGGAATCCGAAAACCGACACTACCTGTGATGAACCAATGGGGCTACTAAATTAACCGAAGAGACTTGAAGCATTCGAATGTCAAAGTTACTTTTGTTTAGTGAAATCCTCCTCATGGAGAAGACAAACCTGGCGACCTTAAGTCTCAGAGATATACAGTATTACAGTCACCAAGTTGTTCCCACATACTTAAACACCGGGGAAATACCAAAGAGCTTCAGTAACATTCCTCGTGACAACTGCATATCCTGGACAGAGTAGAACCCGTATATGTTTCGTCATGGTTGCAAAAGCAGCCTAAACAAGCCGCGGGGAACAAATTTAAAAATATCCGAATGTTATATAATTTAGTGCGAGGCTCAAGTTTCCTACGTTGCATAACTTTCACTTATTCTTTCCTCTTTATGCACGCAACTCTCGGTGTATAATTGCAGAATTACAACGGTCTTATTGACGCTTGCATCTAAATGTATCCGAGAGAACCAGGATCCAAACCAGCCGTTGAGAATTTTGTTATCATTGCATTATTTTTTTTTATTCCCAGTTGGAATCATAATCGTGATAAAGTAATAACACTGTCAGACCCAGACAGCCGCATTTCGCCCAATGCACGTGGTATTTTTGGAACGAAGACTAATGTTCCTGTGTTCTGGAGTGCGTATAAAAGTAGAGATCCTATGGCTATAGACCTCGTGCGAATGGCGAAATTTTACCTGCTGGCGCTCCTAGCGGCAACTCGCTCAGAACATTCATGTGACGATTGTGTGTAGTGGCTTGTGCGGGAGAATCAAGTGTGACAGTGAAGGAAGCCATTTAAAGCTGAACTGTCGTCGTCCATAGAGATTTGTGTGGACTTTCAGAATATTCGTTGGGATAAGTCATATTTCAGTAATCACATATTCCAGGTGAAAGAACGATTGGGAGAAGAAACGAGCATTAATCAAACGCCTTATGCAGTTAAACTTACAGTAATAGTTTCCTTTCTTTTTGCACCATAAGTCATATGTATATACAGACTATTAATTTCAAACATAACTTTAATATACAGTACACATTTTCCGTGTCCATTGCCGTTGTAAATTATTTTTTTCATTAATTAATGCTAGTCTTGTTTTAACATTTAACAGATCGATTGCAAGCCTTGCATTTATATTAATACAGAAAGATTCTTCGAAGATTTCCTTTCTGCAACAATGGGAAAAACCGAAAAATGTTGCAGCAGAATATTTAGGAGAAATGTTCAAGGACAGATTAAGTAAGCGGCTAGTTTGTAGCCTACTGGAAAGTGAGGGATTTGAAACATTCAGCAAAACTGAACTATATTATAAAATTAAATTTATAGACTGCTTTTACAAGAATTTTGAAGGCCGAGTGTGAAGGTGAATCCTTAATTATCTCCAATTCGACTGTTGAAGCTACCGTGGATGATGCTGTAGAACAGAGCGAAACAAGACTTTTACTTCAGTGTCTACAGCAATTGGACCTTCAAAACGTTAATAAACTGTTTAGATGCTATGGAATAAATTACTTGTCAAGTGGCAAGATATCAATAGTGCCAAACTATTATTATGAATGCACGTTGCAAAGTGACGTCCTGAATTTTTATTATGACAACGTAAAAGTCACAAAATCGTAGACGTATGCTACTGCGACTAGGGCTCAGTCTAAAAATCCTGCGTGGTTCGATCAAAGAAAATTACACATATCTGCCAGCCAGAGTGTTCACAAGATCATGACACTGCAGAGTGGAGATTTTAATAAACTGGCAACTCAGCTTCTTCTTTCTGAGGACATAAACAGTCCTGCAGTGAGATATGGCAGAGATAATGAGCAGAAGGCACTTCAGGAGTTCTGTTTATCGTCCCAATGTTGCGTGTCACAGCTGGGTTTGTTAATAAACGAAGAGCAACCCTAGTAGCCTGGATGGGATAGTGCTAGGTCAGGACTGATCCTCTCTTTTGGAGATTAAGTTCCCTTACTCGTGTTGGGAAAAGCCCGTGATTGATGAGAACATGTGTAATGTTCCAAATTTGTATATTGACATTGATGGCGATATCAAGTTAAAGGAAACTCACGTATATTACACCCAGGTACAGGCATCATTGTATATTTTGAACCTCAACTCCCGTGACTTTTTGTATATTCTCCAAAGAAAAGTGTGAAAGTGGGTGTCTCCAGAAAAGAAGAATTCCTTTCAAATATTATTCTCACGGCACGGAGGTTTTATTTCGAACATTAACTTCCACTAATTTTCAAGCGTTATGCATAGTGTTACATTGTTACCATACTCAAGCATAGATTTTACCACTATTCAGACATTTCAAACATAATATAATTTCTACTTGAGTTAGAAGTAAAAAAAAAAAAAATAGTGAACTAAATCGATGTAATCATGTGCAATTCAATAATTATATAATCATGTTTAAGTTTAGGCCTTTACCTAAAATATACTAGTCGTCTGTTTTATTGATCGGAGGACTGAAGTTCACTAAGACACCTACGAGACGAACAATTTTGTCTAAAAGAGTTAGGTACCAAATGTGTGCTTATTGTTTGGGAATACGAAGAATTTCGTTCCAGGAGGACAATTTGTATAGGAATAGTTACATCCAACCACAGACCAATTTGTTCTACTCTTTGTAGAACTTTCTTCCATCTCGAATTTGATTTCGTATCTCCACAAACGCAGCCTGATAATCGCGTTGCTTCACTTCACTGACGAGAGCAAGTCACATGAACTATTCGAGCAACTTGCCGCCAGAGCGCAGCAACATCCATGCGCACGAGGTCTATAATCAACAGTCACGTATAATTTCAGCTTGCTTACCTTTCGGTTTTAAATAATAATAATAATAATAATAATAATAATAATAATAATAATAATAATAATAATAATAATAATATAATGAAAACCTACAACCTATTTTCCAGTCAATGACCGGGTCAGGGATGGGATGAATGAAGCCCTCCTGTCGCACTCCTCTGGGGCAATGGTCAATGACTGACAGATGAACTGAAATGATACTGGAGAGTGTTGCTGCAATGAAAGATGACAGGGAAAACCGGATTACCCGGAGAAAAACCTGTCTCGCCTCCACTTTGTCAAGCACAAATCACACATGGAGTGACCGGGATTTGAACAACGTTGTCCAGCGGTGAGAGGCCGGCGCGCTGCCACCTGAGCCACGGAGGCTCTAATAATAAATAATAATTATAAAAATAATAATTACTTTATTGGCCGCATCGTTCCACTTTCTCTCTGAAGATTGTTCTGTTTTGTTATTGTGATAGAATGATCACAGCTACCATGTTAGTTTCTGGGAATGTGGGGCATTGGGGATCGGATCTACTGATTGTTTTAAATTCATATCCATCGATTCATTACTCGTCAACACGTTTTGAATTCTGGTCATTGAATGATTTTTGACTTTTAAATTGTTATTACATTTCGTCTCATTTCGTACCAATAGGGGCAATGACGTAGATGTTAGGCCCCTTTAAACAACAAGCATCATCATCATCAAAAAATAAGGACATATTTTTAGTATTATCCAACGTGAAACTTGAACCACTATTTTTCTTATTCCTAGATTGAAATAAAATTGAGAAGCACATTGCCGTAAAGTTTCACCGATCTGATCAATTTTCAGTACATGTACAGGCCATAGTGAGACCTTCCACTGGTTCAGATTTCAAGGCACAACTCCCACCCATTTGCGAGGAAAGGGAATTTAGAAATATTTCGAGAGTGTTCCATAGTGCTAGCAAGTGACCCATTCCCACAGCGAACGCACTGCACAACGAGCAAGCTTTCAGCTTTATAAGCTCATAATTCATCTATCGTCTTTGTGTTGTGATTGCAGATTTGAAATGACGTACAAGATCAGTCTACTGTGACAAAACTAGAAATTAAGCTACGGAGAAATTTCAACTGGAGAAAATTAATCAATGTGGGAAGCACATTTAAAGTTTGAGGAGTAATATGTATTGAGCAATATTGGTTGATTATCGTGGGTAGTTATTGTCATCTGCTTCTCCGTGTTAATTCGGATGTTATGAATAAGTGAAAATATTAACATCTTATTGTTAAACGTTTATCATATCTTTAAACTACCCTGTGAGAAAGGATGTATTTGCTATTGCGTATTTCTTTGGTGGCTGGTATTTTTTTTATTTGTTGTTACGTGTTTAACGGTTTAGCGTCGCACTAACACAGGGGAGGTTGTCTGCAAAGGACGAACGGGAAAGGAGTAGCATTAGGAAAGTAGCGGCCGATGCCTTAATTAAGGTACAGTCCCAGTGTGAAAATGAGAAACCATCGAAAACCACCTTCAGGGCTGCTAATGGTGGGATTCGAATCCAGTACCTCCCGAATACAACCTCACAGCTGTGCGTCCCTAACCACTCGGCTAACTCGCTCCGTACGCGGCTGGTGATGCGGTGTGTCATATTTATATGAAGAAGCGTGAATTTAGAGAAACACAAACACCCACTCCCCGAGCCAGACGAATTAACCAGACTAGGCGAAATCCTCAAACCAGGACCCTCTGAAACGAAGACCGAGACGCTCACTATTCATACTAGCAGCCGAATATTCACGAAACAATATTGTCCTCTTTTACTCCGAGGTGCTTTGTTTTCGGTTTACGGAATAGCAGGTATCGAGTGGCTTAAAATTCCGCATCTAACATTAACCCGTTTCCTTACAACGAGCTATACAACCGTTAACGTGTACTTAGAGCATATGCATTAGTATGTCTGTTGGTATCATTGAGTTATAATTCTGTTACTTAATATTCATTCACAGATAACGCTAGTGTATTAATGGACAGTACTATTATCCGAAGGCGATTTCCTCAGTGTGTATGTTGCTCTTATAACACTCAACATCCTTTTCATAATTTGTTCTTTTACCGAGCTCGATAGCTGCAGTCGCTTAAGTGCGGCCAGTATCCAGTATTCGGGAGATAGTAGGGTCGAACCCCACTGTCGGCAGCCCTGAAAATGGTTTTCCGTGGTTTTCCCTTTGCACACCAGGAAAATGCTGGGGCTGTACCTTAATTAAGGCCACGGCCGCTTCCTTCCCACTCCTAGCCCTTCCCTGTCCCATAGTCGCCATAAGACCTATCTGTGTCGGTACGACGTAAAGCAACTAGCAAAAAAAAAAAAAGTTTGTTTTTCCGGATCATTGATCCTTAAAATTTTATTATTATTATTATTATTATTATTATTATTATTATTATTATTATTATTATTATTATTATTGTAGACACCTCATCGCGATAAAGAATATATGTAGGAATTCTTTTGCATATTAGGGAAGATAGCGTTTTATAGAAAAAAGATTCTGATAACGCTTTAAGCAATTATGAAGATTCTATACCTACATAAAGTGAGAGTCAAAAATGGTGTCGCTTCCGGAATTCGAACATGACTTCTCCTCTTCTAGGATCGTCAGTGGACAAATATTCCTTTAATTTTTACAATTTGTTTTACGTCGCACCGACACAGATGGGTCTTATGGCAACGGTGGAATACGAAAGTCTTAAAAGTGGGAAGGAAGCGGCCGTGGCATTCAGTAAGGTCAGCCCCGGCATTTGCCTGGTGTAAAAATGGGAAACCACGGAAAATCATCTTCAGGGCTGCTGACAGTGGGGCTCGAACCCACTATCTCCGGGATGCAAGCTCACAGCTGCGCACTCCTAACCGCAGGGCCAACTCACTCGGTCAAAAATATTTTATAACAATAGAAGGTAGTACGGAAATCTAAAATGTAACTTGGATACTATTGGCTGCTAAATTAGAAAGTAACACACAAATAAATATTCTTAATTCCAGCAGCTACTTCAAGTGAAATGATCGTAAGTCAGAGGGTTAAATAATATAAGAAATAAACGCCAATTTAAGATGAAGCTGCAGCTAAAGACCAGTTTTGACCTACCGATTTACCTTCTTATTTTTTGGCTACTCCCCTTTCATCACAGAATTTCGTAACCTGGTGCTATCCCACCAGATCGTCGGATAAATACAAGCCTTTGTAGTTAATGAAATATGAGACAGCCCCACAGGATCAAAACAGGTCAGAAGATCGATTATTGATGGTCGCCATTCATTTTGATTTCTAATGAGATATATGCAATTAATTACTCCTCCGACGGGCATTACAAATGACTTATTACTAAAATGTCAATGAGTCCCTCCAGTAATACTAATTTTCTTCGTCCTACATTTGACGTTCACAATAACATTCGCCATCAATGGATGAAGCTCCATTCACTCCAGAATCCATAGTGATGGAATAAATGAAATAGATACCAAAAACCGTAAAATTAAATTCTTACATCAACTTATCTCAGCTATTTCTAGGATCGCGGGAGCCACCTAGGCTCATTTTGGTTTTGAACGGTTGTTTCCCTTCTTGACGTCAAGTGATTTTTGAGACGAAAATCTCAACCCAGAATCGACCGGTATTCGAACTTCAGCCTTCTGGGTCGGAAATCAGCAAGTAACCCACTGAGTTAATCACGCCCCTCCCCCAAATTCGATAAATTAAAAACAAAATAAAACGTGAAATTTAGTATATTAATACCTTGCCTCATACAAGAACGAGATCTTACCCAACTATTTGTAAAAATGTTTCACTATTAGACGTTGCAATACCAATGCAGTCCTAAAATACATTGTATAATTGGTGTAGCTGAACACTGGAATGTTACCTAATTCGTCGGTTCAAGCTTCTTTTCCTAACCCACTTTGAAATTAACGTGTCTTGGATTCGAATTTCACGCAAAACTATGGGTCCTGTAGCTGTGATCATAATAGTAGATGTAAAACTTCAAGAACAGAGAAACTATAAGGTAACCTTTCATATTGTTAGTTTGCTGGGTATCCATGGCTCGAAAGCCGGGCACCAAAAGTTCCCCATTGGTCGTAACATCGACACTAGGTGGGACAGTGTGTTGAGCTCTAAGCTCGGCCACCTTTGCTCTCAGGAATTAACCTGGTACTCATTTTTGGTGCTTACTGAGTGAACCTCAGGGCCATGTACTACTGCAAAACTGGACATCTCGTCTCTAAATTGTTCGACTTTCTGACGGGGAATGGAACTCATGCTTTTCCAGGTGAACCGAGCACGCCTTTAACGCCTCGACAAGGCAGCACCAGTCCATTACAACACATTCTCATAAAGAATACAGAATCCAAAATCGAAATTCATAATCTATCGATCATATATATTTATATAAATATCTACGTCAGGTAGCAAATATAAATATCTCAGTAAGACGATATTTAGTGGGACTCATATAATCCAGTAACCATGGACTCTGAAGAAATTTCCCTTAAATTATTACGATATCATCAGTATGTGTAAGCGAGTGGGTGAGAGATGTGTTGTCTACAAACGGTCCATTTTATGTTTCTTCTCTTCCTAGAACGACTGACCAACAGGTCAGAAGCTGGACATGTTAAGGAATGTAGATGTGTTTCCTACATCGCAATAATTTAACTATCGTCACTAAAATGTTCGTGGAACGCAGTGTCAAGACAAGGTTGTCAAGATCCTGAAGTGTAGGCTCCCAATTTGGGGCGCTAATTGACGGATGAGATAAGTGTAACTACTCTTCCCACTGTGTGTGGTGTGGCAAATTAGTCTCCGAGAGGTTCTAACTACGCCTCATCCCGACACAGGGCAGTGTGTGAACGCACGAGAAGCCACGTAAATATTCTTGAGGAGCAATAGGAATGTCATATGAAGTGTAAAAATCGTTTCTACTATTCAAGTAATTGACACGATAGACACAGCCCCCCTTTTAAGTCTGTATTGGCCAAGAACTGTTCTCATTTTGGGCTCGTCATTTATTTAAAATTAATATATTATAATCATGGTAGTGTTTTGGCAGGAACGGACACTTTATCTGTACCTGAATCTTTGGTTGCCCAAACACGGTGAATAGAAGAAAACTACAGACTAAAAGTGCTACTAGGTTTGTAGTACTGATCTCCTCTATCTAAGCATATTATTAAGCATCGTACCTGGTAGGTGTCTGGCTGTTGTTTGTGTGGGCTTAACTCGAGAAACAGGGAACGGATTCCGCTAAAGTTTTCACTGTTGTATAGAGCAGTGGTATTCAAAGTGTGGTATACGTACCACTAGAGGTACGCGGGGTCATCGCAGTCGCAGGGGGTACGCAAATTAGTTATAGATTCTGTTTCCAGTGAGCGGTTTAGAAATGAGTTGAGCCTGCCCATTTTTAATAAAATCTTGTTTTCATTTAGTGTTTTTATCTACCACTACACAGTCCCCTTTCCAAAATATTCAATTTAAAATATGTGTCTTTTTGTAGCTCCCATTGACTTTTCTTCAGTACCACTGTATGTAGAACAATACTAATTGCCATTGATGCTTTCACGGCCCGTACTTATAGACATGATACTGTATTAGTTTTGGGGCTTATGCCGTGTCAAGAAAATAAGGTGAAATTCTTTACGTTTCGCAGAGAACTGTGCTCTGTATCATCAGAAGGAAATCTCGACTGTCCACGAGAAAGGCTTCTTAAACAATGACTTTTTGAAATTTAGATGTTATGATAGAAGTAAAAATGGTACGTTCATTCGTCACCAGATGGCTAGCGCTAGCGCTGCGCCACGTCCGGGGAGCCATCTGGTACGAATGAACGTACCATTTCCACTTCTATTATAACGTCTAAATTTTAAAAAGTCATTGTTTAAGAAGCCTTTCTCGTGGACAGTCGAGATTTCCTTCTGATGATGCAGAGCACAGTTCTCTGCGAAACGTAAAGAATTTCACCTTATTTTCTTGCCACGGCATACGCCCCAAAACTAATACAGTATCATGTCAACAATAGTAATTGTTGCATTAATAATACTCGTGTGTGTGTGTGTGTGTGTGTGTGTGTGTGTGTGTGTGTGTGTGTGTGTGTGTGTCGTTGTTAGACCACGAAAACCTCGTAATTCCACTCACGAGAAAACCACTTTTCTCTATCTCCCTTGTGTTGCGTTGCCTTAGAAGGGAACGGAAGACTCCAAAGGTCGAATAATTGGGCCAACGATAAGCAACGAATGCCAGGAACAGGACTCCGGTCATTGCCCACTACTCAGTTTTGGGCTTTTTCTGCAAACTCTACCTCGGGGGAGTTGCGAGGATTCTTTTGTTCAGCGACGATATACAATACATTATTGTTATTATTGGGAAACAAGGTGGTGTAGCGGCTTAGCTGCTTACCTGTCATCCTGACGACCATCCTGGTGTTGGATTTTCAGTTGAAAATCTCATGGAGTCCGAAAGGACATATGACCTTAAGTTCCCGGCCACAACTCTTTCATATCTCAATGCATGCAGGGACCCTGAGCAAGCGGATAAGGTGTGGAAGATTATGATGATAAAGATGATTATAGTTGGCATCCAGCCACAATAGTTTGTTATTTGTGGTATCACAACAATATACTTGTACTTCGGGGGTACGAAGGTGAAAACGCTGTATTTTGGGGGTACTCCAACCAGAAAGTTTGAATACCACTGGTATAGAGCATTTATAACACCTGACCTGGCGAGGAGATTTTTGGAGGGAATGCTGAAAATCCGTTTCCCATTTAGATGACTCACCTAAGAATCACGGGAGAAGATCATTTTTATGTCTTTGGAGCAAGCTGTGTTTATCAGCATCCACGACAATCTACAGGACAGTTACGAACAATGCTTGAGATGTGAGGGTGCACATTTTGAACACATGCTGTACCGATGCAGTCAGATACGTGTTGCCGTTTTCGCCTTGCATGTTCAGAGCAGTTTTTGTTATAGGCTATCAACACTATTTGTTTTGTAGCATACTGTAAATACTGCCCATAGGGTGTTCGACTTCGTAGCATAACGATCAGCGCAATTACCTCCCAATCTCGGAGGCCTGGATTCGATTTCTGGTACTGACAATGATTTAAGAATGGCAGTAATGGGGTTAGAAAGGTACATCCAGCTCGCCTCCATTCGGGGTGTGCCTGAAACGAACAGTACCACCTCGGAACGGGGACAATATTTTACCCAAAGGATTCATCATCATTTCATCATCACGACGAGCAGGTCGCCTATGGGAGTCAAATAGAAAGACCTGCACCTGGCGAGCCGAACCCGTCCTGGGATATCCCGGCACTAAAAGCCATACGACATTTTATTTTTTACCCAAAGGATATCTCCAGTACGCAAATAAATACCCGCAAGTAAATTCTCCCTTGCTCTTAAATACCTCCGATGCGGATCAGATTTCTAATTTAGGGAGGTCAAACTTTTATCTGTTGAACCTCAGAGGTGAACCTCATATAAAGTAACTAGCAAGATACCCGTGCTTCGCTACGGTATTATACTGAAATTTATAATTGAATGCCTATTATTTTAGATATAAAATCCGCGGAAATTCGCGACCTGACTCGTTCTCTGCGAAATTCCGCCAAAATTCGCGATCTGACTCGTTTTCTGACAGATTACGCCAACGTTCCTCCCATTT